>NC_022030.1:23173419-23202082 GCF_000317375.1 Microtus ochrogaster
CAGCCCTAGCCATTTTCAGCTACATAGAAAGACCCTGTCTCAATCTGCCCCCTCTCCAAAAAGTCATTTTCCAGACATTTGCACAGTTCCAAACAAATTGGTACTGAAAGTACCCTCCTATCCCAAGGGGATGATAAGCTTTATTCAGGATTCAGTGCTCCACCTCTGAGCCACATCCCCACCCTCCTCCCTGCCGCCCCCGCTCCTCTACCTCTGAGCCACATCGCCACCCTCCTCCCTGCTGCCCCCTGCTCCTCCACCTCTGAGCCACATTCCCACCCTCCTCCCTGACGCCCCCTGTTCCTCCTCCCATTTATGTTTATATTATTATTATTATTGTTATTATTTTAGGACAGGGTCTGGAAATGTAGCCTTGTTGACCTGAGACTCGATGCCACCACGACCTGGCTTCCCCTGTCCCTCTTGAGAAAGGGTCTCCTGCATAAGTCCTAGCTGGTCTGGAACTTGCTATGTACACCAGACGGTCTCAAGCTCACAGAGATCTTCCTGTTTCTGCCTCCCGAGTGCTGGGGTTGAAAGAGGACACTGCTGTACCCAGCTTTCTCTTTTTCTGAGGCTTCACTGTGTAAGCCAGGCTGTCCAGGCACTCATCATGATATTCCTGCCTCAGCCTTTCTGTTAGCAGAGATCAGAGGCCCGAGCCCCTGAGCCCACCTGAGGAGTATTCCAAAACAGAGTCCTCCAAGCATCAAACGTCTACGGACCACTGCTTTACGTAACTTCCGACACAGCCAGGATCTGTTCGCTCTTGTACCTTCCCTGCATCTACAGCAGGACCTTACTCGCTGACGTGTGCTGAGCTGGCGCATGCTTCAGTGATCGAGCGAATGAATGACTCTGTTTTCTCCCCAGCCATGGTCCAGCCACTTAAGGCTGTTTACAGGCACAATAACCCTTGGTGGGAAGCCAGATGGTTGAAGTTCTGAGAACTTCAAGGCAAGACAAAGAAGACGGCAGGCATAAAACTATGTTCGGTGGCTCATGTCGCTAATCCCAGCACTCAGGAGACAGAGACAGGTAGATCTTTGGGAGTTCAAGGCCAGCCTGGTCTACCTAGTGAGTTTCAGGACAGCCAGGGCCACACAGAAACCATGTCTCCAAACAAGGAGCAAAGGACTGGGGTTTGATTCCCAGCATCCACATGGTGGCTCGCAACCACCTGGTCTCTGTGGGCACCAGCCACACATGTGTGGTGTTCACACATATATGCAGGCAAAACACTCACCCAAGGCTCTCTCAATTTATCCCAGCCCAGCCCAAACACATTGCCCAGTTTTTGGGTTGTTTTTTTTTTTTCTTTGTCTTTTGCTCGGCAGGGTTTCATGAAGCACAAGCTGGTCTGTGTTCGCTGAGAATGAACTTAAACTTGTCCTGGTCCTCCAGTTCCTACCCCCTGAGTGCTGTGATGTCAAATATGCGGCACTTGGCGCTGGGGATCAAACTCAGGACTTCCTGCATGCGTGGTGAGCACTCTACCAACTGAGCTACACCCCACACCAGGTAAAGGTTTGTTTGCTTTTTGTTTTTGAGGGACACGGGTTGTTGCTGGGGTGGGCTTTGAACTATCCCAATCCTGTTCTGACTGCTGGGAATACAGGCTTGTGCAACCAAGCCTACCTTGTTTACAATAACAAGAACACAATTTTATTTTTCTTAAATCATTTTTTTGAGACAGGATTTTCTCTGTAGCTTTGAAGCCTGCCCTGGAACTCGCTCTGTAGACCAGGCTGGCCTGGAATTTACAGAGATTTACCTGTCTTTGCCTTCTGAGTTAAAGGCTGAGGTTAAAGGCGTGCACCACTTTTA
The DNA here is from genome assembly GCF_000317375.1 of Microtus ochrogaster. NCBI lineage: Eukaryota > Metazoa > Chordata > Mammalia > Rodentia > Cricetidae > Microtus > Microtus ochrogaster. The sequence goes on from NC_022030.1 coordinate 23,175,247, forward strand.
TTTGCGTGAATGTCTCTGTGCATGCGGGATAAGTACCTGGCTGGAGCGTGGAGGTCCGACAACTTCAGGAAGTCAGTTCTCTCTTTCCACCAAGTGTACCAGGATTAGAACTCAGGAGATCAGGTTTGGTGGCAGGTGCTGGCCCAAGAGCATTATTGATTTGTTTGCTTGCTTGCTTGCTTTTGGCATTTCGAGATAGGGTTTCTCTGTGTAACAGCCCTAGCCGTCCTGAACTCACTCCGTAGACCAGGCTGACCTAGAACTCAGAGATATGCCTGCCTCTGCTTCCTGAGTGCTGGAATTACTAAAGGCATGCACCACCGTCTCCCCACTAAAAGCACGATTTTCAGTGATAATGCAATCATTCTAATAATCTTGGTGGTGGTCTTCTACTCCTGTCAGTCCTGCCCCATTCATTCAACTTATACGGCCCCTCTTCCCTGAAGCCCTCCATGGTTCTGTGGTGGTGGTTCGTGTCTCCTCTGCCCACGCCCCTTTAGGTCTGTTCATCCTATCTTAGGTTCTGATCTTCACCCTACGATCTCTGTATAATTGTATTTGTCCTCCTGTACAGAGTCCAGGGAAACCTGTTGTTTTAAGGACTTGTCACCTTTTCCAGGCAGTCCCCTGCCTGGCTGGCCGTCGTGCTAAATAGGAAACCTGTGTGGTCGGGTCCTTATGCAATGGTTTTCACCTACCCCCGCTCACTCAGCCCTTGGATTTCCCCATCGCATTCCTGATCACTCTTCCCTCTGCTTCCGCATCACTACTCCAGGCTGCTCCTATCTGACGACATACAGGCCAGTCTGGTGTGGTCACTTCTGAGTTCGGGATATTTGGTCATGGCTCAATGAGCTTTGAATTTAGGCAGGATAAATCCCTAACCCCTAAGGAAGGCGAAAGCAAGGCGGGCAGAAAACCCGTTTTCTCCCAAAATGTGTGTCACTTGCCCCTAGTCCCAGCGCAAAAGCGAGCGAAGGCACAATGGGCTCGTGGCCAAAACCCACGAGGAAGGATAAGAGCGCCTCGCAGCACCGCTCCTCCACGCCCCCTTCCAGGAGCCGGGGGCGGTCCCAGGTAAAGGAGGGCGAGAGCGGAGGCGCAGGTGCCCGCCCTCCGCGCCTGCGCCGAGTCCGCTCCGCCCCGCCCCGCCAGGTGCTCTCCACCCCCAGCCTGGGCTCCACCGTCCCTAACTTCTCAGCGTCCGCCATTCTCAGTAGCGACCCCCGGGCGCCTGGTTCTGTGGAGCCCTAAGTCGGGGATAGAGTCGCCGAGTGTCGCGGGGCGTCCAGGGGCGTGTTGGGAGCCGACTAAGGCGTCGTACGCGACAAAATCCCGAAAAGGGGAGCTTCCTGGGAGCCGGGCGCCTCGCGGTCTGCCCCCCACACCCCTGCGGGCGCAGCCGCACCTGAGCTCGCGGGCCTCCAGAGCGCGTGCGCGTCCGAGGGCTTCCCGCACCTGCTGGTGAGAATCCCCCAAACGGTCGGTGGCTCGAGGCCTGGCGCGCGGCGCGGACAGCAGGTCATGGCGCAGCTGTGTGGGCAGCGGCGGGGCCGGGTGCTCCTCGCCCTCTTAGCTTCGCTGCTCCTCTCCGGGGCCGAGGCGGCCGACAGAGACCTGGACTTTCACGGTGAGTGCCCTGCGGGGATCCCGGAGGAGGGGGTGGAGGAGGCCGCGGCTGCGCGGGTTCAAGCGGGGACCTGGCGCCGAGGAATCGCAGGCTCCTGGGGGACGGGGACGGTATGCGGGGGGGAGCAGCCAGACCTGCGGGTCTCGGAGGGGTGGAAAGGCTGGGGACAGGTCGGAGCGAACAGCGAGCGCGGAGGTGTAAGGGGAACACAAAGTGTCCCTTGGGAAGGGGTATTGATCCAGAAAGGCGATCCAGAAAGGCGTGGCACTGGACTCTCCTGGGGCAGGAAGTGAATGAGACGCTCAACGAAGCGGAAATTCGAGGGCCAAAGAAAGTCCACGGGGAGGTGGGGGACAGCTAGACCTCAGAGGGTGGGGTTTGTTTGGCTGACCTGTTGGCGGCTTTGGGTACAGGGAAGCCTCTCCCAGGACACCTGTTGTTAGGGTGTAGGGCAACAGCCTTCCGAGTGATGTCCGAAGTTAAGAAGCAGTGGCAAAAGGGAGGAGCTTTGCCAAGGTGCCAGCCAGGGCAGGAGCACCCGGTTGGTACGAGAGTGTTGATATTGGCATTCAGCAGCTGGGGTTGGCCTCTTCATGTGTTAGTGCTTTAACTGCGTCAGACAAGCATAGCCAGCTATGAAAGGATCTCTGTTGGAAGAATTCATTGATTCAGTAAACTCGTTGAGGGCCGGCATAGTGTTGGTGAGGAGGCAGTGCTAGCCCTGGTGATACGAGTTGATTCAGAGAAGACGGCTGCCTTCATTCACAGAGCTTGGATTCCAGTGGGAGAGACCCGAGCAAACCCTGAAATGCTGAGTACTTGCCAAAGATTAAATGGCCGAGCAGCAATTACAGACTGGTGGGAACGGGTGATAGAAGGCGAGGGGCATCTAGCTAGGAAGGTGTCTGCATCCTAACTGAAAGAATGAGGAGTTGGCAACTGTACCAACACCTTGGGACCAATGTCCTATGGGAGTAGTGGAGAACAAAAACTTTGGCTGGGTGATGGTGGCATTCGCCTTCAATCCCAGCACTCGGGAGGCAGAGACAGGCGGATCTCTGTGAGTTTGAGGCCAACCTGGTCTACAAGAGCTAGTTCCAGGACAGGCTCCAAAGCTACAGAGAACCCTGTCTCAAAAAACTGAAAAAGAAAAAAGAAAGGAAAAGGAAAAAACCTTGGTCCAGAGTAAACTTGGTTGTGATCAAAGAAAAGACTGTTCCTAAGGCTGGATCAGAAGTGAGGAAGAGGAAGAGCGAGGGAGAAGTGGACAGCAATCACGTGGCCCAAGGTCTTCTGGTCAACCTATCGAATAAAAGAGAAAGCAGGAAGTGTGGCAGTCTGGCTATTCCTTGTGGTACCTTCTGAGGAATGGTTTATTCCTGTGTCGAGAACTGAAAAAAAAAAAAAAAAAATTAGGACTGACTAGGGCCAGCGTGGAGAGTCAGAGCTCTAGATGCAGAGTCAGGACACAGCTGCTGCTCAGGCCTTTTCAAATGAAGGCATTACTGTCTTCTTGTACCTGTAGGTACCTGGCCCGAGACTACATCTGCTTATGGTCATACACCTTGTCTATATTTCTGCATGTCCTCTAAGCCTGGAGCCACCTGAGGTGGTGGTGCCTCCACAGGCCTTCGGAAGGTTACAGCGTGGTAACTGATGAGGCCGTGTCCTGTTGAACGGTCCTTTCCTGTTCCCATTGGCCTGACTGTCGCAGCTGGCCAAACCTGCTGACCTTTCTGAAGTACAACTGTGTGGCCGGGTGAACTACTGCCCTCTTATCTCAAGTGCTGTTTGTTTGAAAGCTTTCAACAGCTTGATCTGAGGCAGCAGGCAGTTCTGATTGTGTGTGTGTGTGTGGGGGGGCGTCCCTTCTGTTTGCTTTGTTTTTTCTCAGCAAGCAAAATCCTGTACTCAGGTGAGGGGTTTCTCTGGCACATTCAGCTGCACAGTGCCAATAAAGGGAAGTGGAGGGACGTGGACAGGAGTGATTATAAAAGGCTGTTCATAGAATTTTATCTACGCCAGTGGCTGAGGGACAGTGGACAGGTGGTCAGTAGGGCAAACAAGTTGTCAAGAGTTGAGGTTCTGGAAGGAAAGACTAGAAAGCTAGTTGGAATAGGTGTTAAAACTGCGGTTCTGAAGAAACATGTTAGCATTAGAGAGTGGTGTGGGGGACTGGGTCCTTGGAGGATAGACAGGACAAGGCTCATTTGTCTGGCTGGAAATCCCCTACAAGTCAGAACCACCTGAGGCAGTGAGCCCCAGGGAAGGATTATGGAGAAGGGAGGACCTGGGTCAGCAGATGGCACAACCTGATGTCTACTCTGATGACAGATAATTTTTGCCACAAGAGGTTTAGGGAGCGTGGAGAATGGTCTGGAAGCAGGGCTAGATTCTGGTTAGAGAATGGTATCCTGAAGGCTCAAAGGGGGGTGGAGCGATGGCTTGGTGTTCTTGTAGAGGATCAGTTGAGTTCCCAGTGACCACATGACGGTCAGCCATTCATAACACCAGCTCTGATGCCCTCTTTGATTTCCTCAGGCATCAGGTGTGCACATGGTGCATAGATATGCATGCAGGCAAAATGCTGATACATATAAAATACTTTTTAAATTAAATTTATTCTTTCTGTTTGTTTTTTGAATTTGGGGTTCTCCATGTATTCCTGACTGTCTATCTGGAACTTACTCTGTAGACCAGGCTGACCAAGAACTCAGATCTACCTACTTCTGCTGGGATTAAAAGTATGCACCACCACAATCAACTGGCTTAATTTTATTTTTTTATTTTTTTTTATTTTTCAAGACAGGGTTTCTCCATAGCTTTTGGTTCCTGTCTTGGAACTAGCTGGAACTAGACCAGGCTGGCCTCGAACTCACAGAGATCCTCCTGCCTCTGCTGGGATTTAAGGCGTGCGCCACCACAGCCTGGCTCTGGCTTAATTTTTTTAAAGGTTCAGGAAAGAGACTGAGGAAATGAAAGGGTCCAGGAGTTGGATGGAGGTAGGGACTGAGCAGGCTGTTGAGGGCTGTGCGTGGAGATCAGTGTATGGGCATGGTTGACGTTCTCTGATCTGCCCTTGCAAAAGTTGGTGACTTAGACGAGCAGGGGGAAGCCGATTCTGTATCGGTGTTTCTGTCCAGCACTCAGGAGCAGTCTCAGTCTGCCATGGAGACAGAGGAGGCCTTCACAACCAAAGATCATTGTATGATTTCTAATGTTAACATCTTTACTTGGGGGCATTGCCTGTAAGTATGATGGTCTGATAGGACCTGAGCCAAATACAGGCCTGTGTTTCCAATGGCACCCATGGGCCAAAGCCAGGAACCTTTGTGAAATAGGACACTTCCAGGTCTGATAGCTTCTTCCCTTCAGTTACCTGACTGCTCTGTATGCCTTGGGGTGTGGCTGCATCTCAGGACTGCACTCTCTTTAGTAAAGGAAGTAGTTACCCCTGAGGGTTATTGAGGAGCATGCTACTCCAAAAAGAGGAGAAGCCACTTTACCAAATGCTTTCTTCCTTTGGCCTTAGGTAATAATGCTGATACTTAATGGGCCCTGAATTTTTTTTTTAAGGGCGGTTTAACTATGGTCTCACCTATGGCAGGCAAGCACTTTGTGTACTTATAAATTTCTGTTTGTTATTTTGAAGCTGTGTCTTATATGGCCTAGGTTGGCCTCGCAGACATATCTGAGGTGACCTTGAACTGATGTTCTGCCTCCGCTTTTCAAGTGTTGGGATTATAACTATGTGTCATCATGTCTGGCTGCTTTTTTATTTGAGGCAGACTCCAAGTTGCTTGGGTTGGCCCTGAATTCATTCTGTAGCCAAAGTGAACCTTGCACTTGGGATCTTTTACCTCAGCTTCCTGAATAGCTGGGATTACAAACTTGTGCCACCTACCTTGACTGAAGTAATGTAATTTTGATCATTCTTACAAGGTCAGATAACAGTTTTCCCAAGTTGGAAATTCCTTTTAGAGCCATCACTTATGTTCAGTTCTTGTTGCCAGTAACTGTTAGCTGCACCTCGGGCATCAGCTGTTAATGGTTGCTTGATCTGGCTTCTTTGTTGATAGTTCTTGGGAATTTCCATTGGAGCTGAGCCCAGCAATGTTCATTCCAAAGCCTCCGCTGACTTTCAAGCTAGCATTGGTTTCCATTAGCCTCCTGGGTTAGTGATGGCTTCCAGCACCTAAACTGCAAGGCGTGCTTTTCCATCAGGCCCTGGAGCATGCCATTAGTCCCTGGTTCTTTCCTTTCCTTGCTCACATGTATGGTTCTGACCCTGATGCTCAGCATACCAGCTTAGGAGCTGAAGAGCATCTGGACTTGGTATCAGCTGGACACATTGAAGAGGTGGTTGTCCTGCCAGTGGACGAGGCTCTTTGAAATGCTTATTAATTTAGCCAACATATACTTGCTAAGTACCAACTAAATGCCAGACACCAGTGTAGCTTCTCAAATAGAACACTGACCAAAACAGACTAGGAGACGGCTGAGTCAGTAAAGAGCTTGCTACCCCCAGCACGCATGTATGAAGCCAGATATTGTAGGGTCGGCCTGTGGTCTGAGCACTGGCAAAGTGGCCAGACTAGGTGAGTTAGTGAGAGACTCTGTCTCAGGATATAAGGTGGAAGAGCTGAGCGTGGTGATCTATACTTCTAATCCCAACACTGGGAAGCAGAAGCAACTGGATCTCTGAGCTCAAGGCCAGCCAGTCTCACCTACACGCAGGTCAGAGCTAGATAGTCTGTCCCCCCTCCCAAAAAAAAAAGAAAATTGAAGGCAGTTAAGGAGCACATCTGCTTGAGCTCTGGCTACTACACACAAGCGTGATGCACACACAGAAACTTAGGTATGTGCTTCAGCGAGGAAAGAGATGATTTATTTCTGTGCAAGTTTTTCTGTTGGGATATGGAGGTCTGCTGTGGATGAAGGTCAAGGGCAGAATTCCTAGTCCGTCTCAGTGATGACTATGAAGTAACAGTGTGGGTATGAGTGGTTTTTACATTGGGCTATCATTTATGAAATGTAAACCTTTACAGCTAAATATAAAAGGTCAAAATCTCATGTCCACAGCACCAAAATTTTATAACCCTTGTAATTTAAGTTGAATTTGTCATTATAAATGTCCTTTTCTCATAACCACTGAGGGATTATTTAAAACTTCTGAATTACTCCTAATTATGGCACATTCCTGACACCAAGACCCTGGGGAGATGAGCAGTTAGTAGGTTTGTCCTGGAAATAGAAGCTAACCAAAAGTAAGGCAAGGAGCCAGGTGCCATGGCACATGCCTTTACTCTCAGCACTTAGGAGGCAGAGGCAGGTAACTCTGAGACCTGGAGGCCTGCTTGCTCTGCCAAGGCTACATAGAAAAAAGAATGAGTATAAAGTATATGTCAACCTCAGAACTTCAGGATTAAAACACTGTTTTTGGGAGACTGAGGCAAGAGGATCGCTTGGGCCCAAAAGTTCTATCTAGATTAGCCCCCACCCCCTTAAAACAAAACAGCACAAGGCCAGGCATGGTAACGGCAGATCAGGAGTTCAAGAAGGTTATCCTCAACTACATGGAGTACCAGGCTAGCCTGACATATGTTGAGTCTCAATAGACAAGAATGTTTTTAGCAAAACAACCCTAAGCATTGTCTTATCCAGTATCTCTTGCTTTCCTGAAGACTGTTGAAAGTCTTTTTACCTAGCCAGTGTGGTGATACAGACCTGTGCTCCGTCTCAGGAAACAGGCAGAAGGGTCAGAAAGTAGCTGAAGTCTAGCTTACTTCTGCAGCTCCCCGCTCTCTGCTTCTTGACTCCTTAGCTGCACTCCAGTTCCAAAGTGTCCTGGTGCAGAGGAGGGACCAGGCCACTGGAGACATCACTGTTGTCACATAAGAAATCCAAGGGGACAGTGGTGCTACCTATGGTCTGGTCCTGTTTGGCCTGAGGCTGTTTTGCCTTATCTTTCCCTGTCAGCGGCTGCTTTGTTGAGTTTCAGTGAAGCCTGCGCTTCATTCTCATTTCTGCAGTGTCAGTGTGGTTAGTCCGTGTTCACAGAGTGACTACTCCTTATTTATTGCCAAATAGCAGGAGTCCTGCCTTGGCCCCCGAGTGTTCCAGAGTCTCACTGCTGCACCTGGCTTATTTTTAAGCATTTATAACTAAATCCTTGAACCTGAGTTCTCCATGCTGTATCAGGAGAACCTCGCTTCGCTTTGCTTTGCTGCAGTGAATGAGCAAGGCAGCAGGATGCATCTTGAGAGTCTATGAAGAGGAAGCTAACTGACTTTCTACTTTGTCAAGATAGCCTCGAGATTAATGGTATGGGGCTGGGGGTGGGTTCAGCTCAGTTTGTAGGGTGCTTGCCTCAAATGCTTGAAGCCCTGGGTTCCATCATCCTTAATGCCTATAAACCAGCTCTATGGCGCTCTAGTCTGTAATTCCAGCACTCTGGGCAGTGAGGGTGGGAGAGCAGAAAGAATTGACGGTTACCCTCTACTTCATAGCAGTTGACTTCAAGGCTAGCCTGCATTACATGAGACCTAGTCTCAAACCAAGGAATGAAAAATTAATGGTGTTCCACAGCCAGAAACTAAGTCTGAAGGAAAGTCACAGGCCAGTGCTTGCATATAAACTTGCCAAGAAACACTGATACCTACTAGGTCCAAAACCAGTGTCAATCACACAGACAGGCCCTACTAGTGACATTTACAGTGTTCACAGCAACACAGAGGATGGGGCGCTTTCATAGGCAGGCCTCTGTTTTATACTCAGAGCTTCTGAAACCTGGGCTTGGGGTTTTGGTCTCACGTTTCACTGTGTTGCCTATGCTGGCTTTGAAGCAGCTCTTTTGCCTTGGCCGCGTCATTGCAGTCTAGGCTCATGCTGCTATGTCTGGCCAGGCTTCAGCCAGAGAAGGTGGGCTTGTTCTCCAGGCCTGATGGTGCAGGGCTGTAACCCCAGCTACCAGGCAGAAAGAGGCAGAAGAATCGAAAGCTCTAAAGCCTTGGCTGCAGAGTAGCTTGAGGCCAATCTGGACAGCTTTGTGAGGCCCTTCCTCAAAATAGAGCCTAATAAGAGCTGGGGTGTGACTCAGTGGTGGAGCCCTTGCCTGGCAAGTATGAGGCCTGCATTCAATCTAAGTGCTGCTTTAGAAGTTCATTCTTCCATTAGACTTAAACTTTTACGTTTTTATTTAGTTTATGTGGATGGGTGTTTTGTCTGCATGCAGGTCTGTGCAGGTGTATGCTGCTGAGGCTAGCAGGTGGTATCTGATCCTCTGGAACTGGAGTTACAGATGGTTATGAGCTATCATGTGGGTACTGAGAATCAGACCTTGGTCCTAGGGAAAAGCAACCAGTGCTCTTGACCACTGAGCCATCTCTCCAGCCCCTCATTAAATTTTTGAAATTTTTGTGGATGTGGGTGTGTCTGTGCTCATATTTGCATGCATGCCAGGAGACAACCTGTAGGAGTCAGTACCTTTCTTCCAACATGGTTCTCAGTCTCAGAGTTAAACTCTAGTCGTCAGGCTTGGTGGTAAGTACCCTCACCCACAGAATCATCTCACAGCCACCCGCAGCAGGGTTTGTGTTGCTGCTCCATGATATGAATGAGGAAGTAAAACAAGGTTAGTGAAGCTGCCAGGAAGCTAGCCATGATGAGTGTGCTACTAGTACTTTACCGGAGCACCTTCCTTCCCAACTCCAGGTATTCTGCAATCTGTATTACGTACTTCTGCTGATGATTCCTACCGTGTCACTCCCTTTGGCCATTTCCTTTGTACCTCATATGGCTTACAATAAGCCCTTTGAATTTGGGGTGTGATTATAATAATTTTCCTTGTATAGGGCTTCCCCCCACCCCACCCACTATCCATGTAAGTCTTAGGGCATTGGCCTAATTGCAGATGAGGGCAAGCACACATCCCCACTTGGTGGGCCCAACTTATGGGGATAATTCACACTCCCCCCCCCCCCCCTTTCAGGACAGTCTTTAAGAGCATCCTTGCTGGGAATGGTGGCTTTGATGTGTGATTCCAGCACTCAGGAGGCTAAGGTAGAAGGATGTCAAGTTTGACACAAGCCAGGGAGAGACTATCTCAGCAAGTCAAGGAAAAACAGGGAGAAAAACCCCTTTTCATTCTGACAAGCATCTAGATTCACATAGTAAGTTGAATGTTCATCTTCCATTTAGTATATGTTCCCCAACACTTGTTTTACAGTTGCTCCTAATTTTCAGGGAGCTCTGCTCTGCCATGAAGCCACCTCACCCCTAAATAGCCTCTTCTGTGGGCTGGGATTTGAACCCCTGCACTCGCTAAACAAGAACTCTGCTCTATGACTACACTACATCCTAGCCTTCCATAACAAGCATTTCTCAGATAAGGTCTCTGCTCTCTAGTGTGGAGGAGTGCTGAGAGCTGAGAGTGTGGACAGTAGGACCGCAGCTGTAAATTAGTGGAGCGTTGGGAAATGAGAGAGGGGTGTGTGTGTGTGCACTGTCTCTCTTTTCGAGATAGGATTTCTCTGTAGCCCTGGAAACTAGCTCTTGTAGACCAGGTTGGCCTCGAACTCACAGAGAGCTGCCTTCTCTGCCTCCCGAGTGCTGGGACTAAAGGCTTGGAGCCACCACCACCTGGCTTCATACGTTAATTTCTTTCTTTCTTTCTTTCTTTTTAAATAAATATTTATTTATTTATTATGTATACAATATTCTGTCTGTGTGTATATCTGTAGGTTAGAAGAGGGCACCAGACCTCATTACAGATGGTTGTGAGCCACCATGTGGTTGCTGGGAATTGAACTCAGGACCTTTGGAAGAGCAGGCAATGCTCTTAAACCACTGAGCCATTTCTCCAGCCCCCGTTAATTTCTTTCTTGTTTTGTTTTTTGAGACAGGGTCTCTCTTAGCCCTGGCTGTCCTGGAACTCACTCTGTAGACCAGGCTGGCCTCAAACTCAGAAATTTGCCTGCCCCTGCCTCCTAAATGCTGAGACTAAAAGCATGCGCTGCCACTACCACCACTGCCTGGCTTATAAATGAATTTCTAACAAAAAGATTTAAGAAAGCAAAAAGCCACACACCTTTTATCCCAGCACTTGGGGAGGCAGAGGCAGGTGGATCTCTGTGAGTTCCAGGAAAGCCAGGGCTACACAGAAGCCCAGAAAAACAGAACAAAGCAAAAGTAATGCCTTCAGGAGATGAGACCACCAGAGGCTTATGATGCAGATGACAGGCCCCTGTGTGCAGGTGCTCAGTAGCTGGGAGTCTCTACACCTCCATCTGATATGTGAACCTAGGATGGCTCATAAAATTGAGAGCTGGGGGTGAAGCTTGCCTAGTGTACAGAAAAACCTGGATTGTATTTCCAGTACTGCAAAATAAGTGAGAGAAGTGTGGGGAAGAGCTATGTCCCTTACCCTTGACCCCCCCCTTTCTCCCCTTTCTCCTTCCTGCCCTTCTTTCCTTTGTTGTTCTCTATGTAGCCCTGGCTGACTGGGAACTCTGCCTCCTGAGCGCTGGAATTAAAGGTGTACAGCACTGTGTCCCTTTTATTCATGGTGTTGTATGTTTCTAAATTAAAAAGGGAAAGTTTAAATCATAAGGATATTTGAGTGTGGTGATGAACACCCCCTAATCCCAGCACTCAGGAGGCAGAGGCAGGCAGATCTCTGAATTTGAGGTCAACCTGATCTGTGTAGTTCCAGGCCAGCCAGGGCTACATTTGTTAAACTCTAACTTAAAACATTCTGCCGTCCAATCCTGTCTTGGACATTTTTCTACACTGGCGCACACATGTCTGCTTTTAACAGCTCAGAGTATTCACTTCTCTGGGTGTCTTGGTTGTTTTACTGACACAAACAGATGTGTTAGTGGAACTTTTCAGCTGCTGTAATCTGTGAGCATGAGCTCTCTGGGTGTGGGAACAGCTGGCCCTGCTCTGTGTAGTCTCTTTTCCTTCTCCCTCCTCTTCCTTTTTTACTCCTACTTTCTTTTTTAGACAGGGTCGGTCTCTATAGCCCTGGCTGGGCTGGAACTCACAGAGATCCGCTTGCTTCTGCCTCCTGAGTGCTGGGGTTAAAATTGCACCATCTGTCTGCTTTTCCTACGTGTGTGGCGTGTGGGCTTCACAGCACCTGAAGATCTTCATAGCTCACAATCTGATTCCCTTTGGTCCTTACCTTTGAGAGTTGTGGTGGCTTTAATGAGAGGAGCAGAGGCATTTTCTATACTGCCGAGGAATGTGTGGTGAGGGATGTGAACCTTCAAAGTCTGGGCATGTCGTGGTGGTGAATAGCAGTCTCTAAACACTCTGCAAAGGGGGAAGTGGCAGGTGTTATTTTTTTTCATTTTTACTCATTTATGTGTGTATGATGGTGTACATGTTGGTTGCTTCCTTCCACTGTGGGATCTAGGAGTCAAACTTGGGTCCTTAACTTTAAAGGCCAGTGCCCACTGAACACGTCACCAGTCTTCCCAGCTCTAAATTGCACCTTGTAAAAATGCCAGCCTCCACCCCCAATTGCTGTGTTTACAGGTGTGTGCCTCCACACCCAGCAGTTTGTTTTTAAATAGTTGAATGAAATCCAGGGAACATTATCGTGATTTAGAAATGATATGAAATTAGGTTTTGATGTACCTAACATCTGTGTAGCACAGCCACCCGTTCATGCATCGTCTCTGACCGACCGCTTCTGTGCGTTGTGATGGAATTGCCAGAGACCGTGTAATCCACAAAGCCTGTGGTAAAGGCAGATTTCCACATGCCCAAATTTTCATTACCAGTTTTACTTGGTAATCTGAGTATCCACGGTAGGGTTCTTTAGCTGTGAGTACTGGGGATGGAGAGCAGGCCCAGCTGCTGGTCCAGCTGCTAAGATGGCTGTATGAGTTAACTGGTGCCTGAGGAGTTGCTGATGTTGTCTGGCCTTTCGGCATTCCCCATTTGGCTAATATTAATATGCACTGCTGAGCATGTGACTTGTACTGCCACCTCATCCCTGTGATAACCTGTGGGACGTTTACATGAATGAGCAATAGAGGGAACTGCAGAAAAAACAATGTAGCCAGGAGAAAGTAGTGACTCTGGAAGTGAAGTTCACACTGGTGGGAGAACTGGCCTTGTTGACACCCCATTAGAGGCTGGCGCCACACCTCAGAGCTTGCAAAGGCTTCCCAGAACCAGGATGGTGGTGCTACTTCTACTTCTGTGGGGCCCCAGGGGGAGTGAAGGCAGCAGATGTTTGTAGAGTAAAGCAAACGCAGAGTGCGAGCTTTTATTTATTTATTTTTTTAGATACAGTTTCACTGTATATCCCTGCCTTTTTGAAATTCACTGTGCAGTCAAGGCTGGCCTGGAACTCAACAGAGATTCCCCCTGCCTTTGACTTCTGAGTGCTGGGTACCAGGTCCGAGGACTAAGAGTGTGTGCTACCATGCCCGTCCTCAGATCAGGTCTGGACACAGCAGGAGAAAAGGCTAAAACATTAGAAGTGGTTCTAGATCCAGAAAAGGTCGACCAAGGGTCCTGTCCTTGTCATTGGAAGTGTGATGAGAATACCAGGAGCTCTGTTGTTGGGGGAAGACATGCACTTCAGTTCTCAGTGTTGAACAAGATGTAGCTGGTGGTGCCAACACCTTTGGGAGACAGAAGCAGGGTAAGCTCTGAGTCCAGGTCAGCCTGGACCGCATAGCAAGGCCAGGATCAACATGGGCTGCTCGGAAGACCCTATCTCACACAAAATGGAACATGCTACGTAAATATCTGTTTGTACATCTGTAACCAAATTATTTGTTTTGGTAATTTGTTTTATTTTGAGACAGGTTCTTGCTGTGTAACACAGATTAACTTCCTGTCTTCTAAATTCTGGGATTACAATTATGGCACTTTAACAGACATTAAAGATCACATGTATATGATTACTTTTCATGACCCCACACCAACCCAAGGCAGTTATTTCCTGTGATTTTTGCCAGTGAACCCTAACAAGAAATGTATATTGATCTTTGCTCTGGGCAGAACAGAGCTCCAGATGGTTGGGGCTTTCTGGCTGTCTATAGGGCTGGGCAGATCTTGCACTTCAGTTTAAAGTGCCCTTCGATTCTCATATTACACGGAGTGTAGTCATGTACACCTGTAATCTGTCCATTGGCTGAGACAAGACATTGAAAGTCTGTTTTGAAAATTTCTGTTTGTTTTGAGAAAAAGCTTAAGTGGGTGGGAACTGTCAAAATGGGGTCAAATAGTAGAATCCTAAGAAATTAATTATTCTGTGTTTTAAAAGTAAATTTGAGCTGGGCGATTGTGGCTCATACCTTTAATCCCATTACTCGGGAGGCAACCTGGGCTACTGTGTGAGATGGTGCCTTGAAAAAGAACTGGGAATAGTGGTGAATCCCAGCCTTGTGGGAGGGGAAGGCAGCAAGGGGATCACTCTTCCAAGCCATTCACAGCCACATAGAGCAAGTTCAAGACCAACTTTGGTTACATAAAACCCTGTTTCATTAAAAAAAAAAAAACACCAAGATCTGGATAGTTGTTACTTTATTTGGGAAAGAACAGATGGGAAGATGAGAAGGGGTTGGGATCATACCTCTGGTAGAGTGCTAGCCTGCCACATATGAGGCCCCAGGTTCAGAATCCAGAGCCACAGAGTAAGAAAGCTTAGAAGTGATGCACCGGTGTTAGTCTTGTCTGTACTGCTCAGCTTATTTGGGATATTCTGAAAGTAACTTCCATTGCAGTGAGCACAGCTGCAGCTGCTTATTTGTAAGAATATTAGGTCTGTCTTTTGAAGCCTGTAAACCAGACTGAACTTTGTGTCCTTGTTAAAAGGTGTCAGCAGGTGGTGCTTGGTGGCTCTCAGTTCCTAGGAGTCTGTAAGTTGAACACATAGTTCCAGGAAGGTAGGGACCTACACAGAGACCCTGTCTCAAAAAAAAGTAACAAGGGATCTTCCCATTTGGCAGAGTAGACCGAAGCCATGGGCAGATGGTCTTTGATAAAACTAGTGACCTGAAAACCAGAGAAACCAGTTTCCTTTTGACAACATTCCCAGACACCAGTCTGTAATTTTACAGCAGCTAATGGTCTAAATGCCTGCCAAATTAGGGTTTGTTTCCTTCAGCTCCTTCCTGGTTTTCATGGGGAGAAGGGTTAGGAGGTATAAAAGACGGACAGACAGGGTCTTACTCTGTTCCTCTGGTTGGTCTGGAACTCAGTTTCAGTAGACCAAACTAGGCTCCATTCTGAGGTGATCCTTGCCTCTTGCTTCCTAAACCCTGGAATTAGGAATGGATAACCACCACATCTGCCGAGCCTTCCTGGTTTTCATGCCGGATTTGGAAGCAATAGAAATAATTTTGTGGGCTGGAGAAATGGCTCAGTAGTTAAGAGCACTGGCTGTTCTTCCAGATGTCCTGAGTTCAATTCCCAGCACCCACATGTTCACAACCATCTGTAATGGGATCTGATTCCCTCTTCTGGTGTCCCTGAAGACAGTTCACTCATATACAATAAATAAATAAATAAATAAATTTTTAAAAAGAAAAGGAAGAGTTTTGTATTCTAGGTTGGATATGCCTGTAATCTCAGCATTTGGGAACCTGAGACTAATTTAGGCTACTTATCAAGACCCTGTTCTAAAGACATTTGTGTCTTGGCATGTGTGAGTGTGCCAGTAACGTGAGGCCACAGTGTAGCTCGTGGGTAGAGTGCTTGTCTAGGCCCTGGGCTTTTCCTCAGTACTGAAAAGAGAGCAACAAATAGAACAGGAGGCACGCCTTTCATGATTACCTGCAGATTCTCAGACAGTCATGGTCTCTCTGCTGGCCTGACACTGGCTGTGTAGACCAGGCTGGCCTGACACTGGCTGTGTAGACCAGGCTGGCCTGACACTGGCTGTGTAGACCAGGCTGGCCTTAAATTCAAGAGATCCGCCTCCCTCTGCCTTCTGAGTACTGGAACAAAAGGTGTGCGCCACCACACACAACTATGTCATTTTTCAGCCTTTTCGTTGGTTTAAGAGTCAAAGCCTTAGAGGCAGGCGGATCTCTGTGAGTTCGAGGCCAGCCTGGTCTACAAGAGCTAGTTCCAGGACAGGCTCCAAAACCACAGAGAAACCCTGTCTCGAAAAACCACAAAAAAAAAAAAAGAAAGAAAGAAAGAAATAGCTTGCTGAAGTTATGTCAGCCACATCCTGTGAGCCTTGGCTAGCACTCGTGGTATGTCACTGTCGGTGACCCTGTAGCTGAGAGCAGAGGCGTCTATTGCAGGGATTTGCCCTATGAGCCCTCAGCCCTCAGATTGTGATAAAGGGCCAGAGGAATGTTGACTTCCAAGTAGCTCTGTTTTGTTTTCCCACTGCCTGTTGATATCTGTTCAGTTTTTCCCTCCACTGCCCTGAGGAGCCCTTTGTTTACACCTGGGCTCTGGGCAAATCTGTGTGAATTTAGATCTCCTCCAAGCTTCATTGCCCTTGTTTGGAAGCAAAGGGTGTTATTTATGATCCTGTTTGATTGTAAAGATTACTTTTGTTTTTAATTTCTAGTTAGTGTGTATTTGTGCACATGCGCCATCTCAGAAGTATGCCATAGCCGGGCGGTGGTGGCGCACGCCTTTAATCCCAGCACTTGGGAGGCAGAGGCAGGAGGATCTCTGTGAGTTCGAGGCCAGCCTGGTCTACAAAGGGAATTCCAGGACAGGCTCCAAAGCTACAGAGAAACCCTGTCTCGAAAAACAAAAAAACAAAAAACAAAAAAACCAAAACAAAACAAAAAAAAAAGAAGTATGCCATAGCACTTGAGGTCAAGGAGTAGGTTCTTCTTCCCCCATGTAGGTACCAGAGATTGAACAAAGCTGTCCAACTTGGCTGCAAGTGCTGAACCATCTTGCCAGTGTTCCTGTTTTTTGGGTTTTGTTGTTTCCAGTTTCTGTGGCCATGCTAACCTTGAATTCACTGTGTTGCTGAGTGAGATTAGCTTTAATTTCCTGATCTTCCTGCCTCTACCTCTCATGAGTTGGGATTATGGGTGTGCACCAGCACACTGTACCTAAAACTACATAAAGCAACAACACAATCACAGTTGGTGGCTAACAGGACTCTCAGCTCAGCCAGACAGACATTTGTAGCACCGGGTCCCTCCTGTTTTTCAGCATGGGATTCTGACTGGGTCCTGTGGGTCCTTGTCATTTTGTATTATTGTTAGCAGGGTTGCCTCCCCCACCTGGCAGTGTGTAGGTTGGGCCAGATCGAAACTGTGTTTACTCTGGGCATTGTTGATCCATCCTGTGTTTTGTGACCTTTGGCATGCTGTCAAAAGCACCTGTTGCAGGTGTATACCAGCTGTTTTTTGTTTTTTTTTTTCTTTTCTTACTGAGATAGCCTTGGGCCTTGGACTTACCAGGCAAGTGTGTTACCACTAAGTGAGGGGGTCACCAGCTCTTCCTTTACTTGTTAAATTTTGAGACAGGATCTTACTAAATTCCTCAGGTTGGCATTGAACTTTCCATTCCTCTGGACCTTGTTGCAAGTGGCTAGGCTTACAGACCGCTGCTGTTGCTGGGGAGATGGTTCAAGTCACAGCATGAGGCCCAGCACCCACATGAAAGCCAGTGCCTGAGGAGACTGGGAATGGTGTGCCACTGCATCCGGCCTGTTGGGGGCTTTCAGACTTGTGCAGCAACTGCTTTTACCCACTGAGCCATCTCACTAGCCTCGGAATTGTTCTTTTCTGCTAGTTAGTTGAGATTTATTGGCATGTGTGGGAGTTGCTGAAGGGGAAGTTTTTGTTTTGCACAGTAGCAATATGTTGTGTCTGTAGATTGTTCTGAGAACATCTGGTTCCGTGCCCATCATAACAGTTTGAGAGATGCAGCGGAAACACAAGTCCTCTCTGCATTTTCCAAGATTCTCTCCAGCGGTGGAATAAACTTGACATGAGCAAACTGGAGAGAAATAAGGACAGCCTGTGAGCACGTACTCAGCTCTGGGACAGTTGAGCTTGAGAGCTGTCACTTGGGTGTTTATCAGATTGGCCTCTGAATTGGAGTGGGGAGGACAGTGTGCCACTGCAGAGGAAGACATGGGATCTGTGAAGAATGGGTTCTGGTGGCTTTCCATTCTCCAGCGATTCCTATGCCTTGTTCGTGGCCCTTTGACCAGCCTCTAACAGTGACTGCAAATGTCACTGTCAATACTGTGCTTGGCATCTTCCCCTTTGATTGAGTGGGGCAAACCTTAGCACTCCCTAGAACCCAGTTCCATGAGCTGGGTTGTCCTTTAGAGATGAGAAACTAGAGCTAGCAAGCTTGTCTCTGAGCTTCTTGGATTTGAGTGTGGATGTTTGTATACTGATTGCCTTTGAGGGAGGGTATATGGAATCTAGAGCCTGGATTTAGGGTCCAGCAAGTGCTCTGGCGAGCCACGCCCTTACCTCTGCAACTCTGTTAAGGAAGGAGTCGAGGACAGAAGCCACCTGCTACTGCAGCTGTGTCAGGTACTTTGTTACCAGGCTTCGTGCTTCTTTCCATATTAGGGAGACAGCATCAGCACAGGCTTTGGAACCAGGTCAAGAGGAACTGACAGGCCCAGAACACTTTGCTTCTCCTTTTTAGTATCTTGAAGACCCCTGGACTTCCTCCTATAGATTGTGTGTGTGTGTGCTTTGACGCAAGGATTGCCCCCATCAGCCCACATGGGTTCTGCTTTGTTTCAGAGTCTTGTGGAGTTTCGAAGGTAGTGGGGAAATGCCGGGCTTCCATCCCCAGGTGGTGGTACAATGTCACTGATGGGTCCTGCCAGCTATTTGTGTATGGAGGCTGTGAAGGAAATGGCAATAACTACCAGAGCAAGGAGGAATGTCTTGCGAAGTGTGCTGGTGTCACTGGTAAGACTGGAGTTCGGTGAATTTAATGCTTAGAGTTCATTATTGGGATGTGGTTATCTTCTGTCTGCTGAGTCTTCACTCAGCCCAGAACCTGGGATGGAGTGGAATTCAAAAGCAAAAGCAGGCTCCCGTGGCCCTACTGATTTTACAGCAGGCACTACTTCTTACCGAAAAGAGTCAAGCGACCACCCGACCTCCTGATCCACTCCTACAGGCCCTTGTTCTCGGGCACAAGGGCTCTCTTTCTACCTCTAAAACAAGTGACCTGAAAAGCTCACAAAGCCATGTTAGAAGTTAACACTGTGGGTGTATTCCCTGAGATCCATCCTCCTCCCAGCCATTACTTAGGCTCTAGGCCCTTACAGTTCAAATAAAACCCGAAGGTCCAGCAGAGAACTCCAGGTCCTGATCTCTCCCTGCTGCTCCCAAGTCTAGGGTTGAGCTGTCCACAAAGATTTTGTGCAGCCTTTCCTAGCGTGCAGGTTTGCCTGCTGACTCGAAGCTGTGATGGTTTTTTGTTGAGCCCCAGTGCTCACAGTCAGCCTCCTCAAGCAGTAATGTTTGTGATTTCTGTCTCCTCACTTGCTGACTTCTCTTGCTTTGAGCTATGCATTCAGGAATCAGATCGGCATCTTGAGGTCGGGTAGAGGTCTCAGTGGTAGCCTTGGGCAGTGACCTCAGGTCTGCTGCACAATGGGTGAAGTGCGCAAGCCTGAAGAAGGGCAGTTTGCTTGTCCGTGGAGTTTAGAGGGATGGGGGACAGGAACTGACTTTAGTCTTTTGACACATAGTTCTACTGAGCCGTCCAAGCAAGTCTTAAACTCCTGATGTTGCTGATTCTGCCCTTAAGTGCTTTAGTTTATAGGTGCCGGCCACCACGCCTAGCTAGGGTGTGATTCTAGATGGTGCAAGCCAGTTCAGTCACCTTTTTGGTGGTAGCTGGTTCATCTGGAAACTGAGTGAGGAAAATGTCATTTTTGTGTTTTCCTCTCCTGTGTGGAGGGGGAAGAGTTGGGGAATGTTGTTTGCTCCCTTTTGATGTGCTGTGATCCTCTTAGAAAGAGAGTTGAAGTGAGCATGGGCAGGGAACAGTGGGCATAAGGGCACTCACTGTCTCCCTGGACATGGTCCAGAACCTGACCCCGGATGCAAGGGCCCGCACAGTTCTTGGTGGGCATTTGGTTGTATGTCTCTTGGTGCTGAGAAGGACTCTGTAAGACAAGCCGAAAACCGCCAAAACCACTAGTCCCTGGAGTCCTTTGCCAGTTTTATTGAGGGTGTGTGCCAGTTTATTAACTTGTAATGGGAACTAGAACCTCCCAGGGGACCAGACTGTCCCTGTGCCTGCTTTCAGTCTACAGAGGCAAGCCTTCTAGCAAATTGCCAGAAAGTGGCCTGATGAGGGGCACAGGTAGGAGGCAGATTGAGGGGACCTGGGTTATGAGGTGACTGCTGGATGACAGCAGGCCAGGCCCGTCCCAGGCATCTCCACTACTATCTCAATATGTGCTCGAGGGTGACAAAATTACATCTAATGCAGGCACAGTATTACCCAAAATTGAGAGGCTGAGGCAGGTGGCTCCAGGAGTTAAGAGACCAGCCTGGGCAATGTAGCAAGATCTTCTCTGTCAAAAAAATGTAGAGGCAACTCTCTCTGAGAAAAGCACACCCACTCATGGGTATATCTTACCCTTTCCCTAAGCATGTCCATGAATCTCTCTTTGCTTAAGATCTGTGTTCAGATGGGGGACAGTGAGATGGCTCAGTGGGTAAAGGCCTGAAGACCTGGGTTAGATCCAGGGACCAACATGCCAACATGGTGAAAGGAGAGAACTGACTCCTGAAAGTTGTCCTCTGACCTCCACATGTACACAATGACACACACGTGCATGGTACATACATATATTAGCAATTCCTAAAGTATCACTAAAAAAAGGATTTTAAAGGTCTATGTTAAAAATGTCATAACTCCAACTCTACTTTGAGAAAGAGAACATGGTTCAACAATTTAAGTGGCCCTGGGAGCCCTGACCACGTAAAGTCCTTCTGCTTCAGTGTGTGCTGACTCCTCAGGCAGTTCCAGTTCCTCATTGCTAAGTAGCCAGAGCTTGTGGCCCTCCCTCCCCAGGGGCACCACAGAAAGGAGGAATGAGGGTTGGGTGTAGCACATAGGACCGATTTGAAAGTTCTTTTCTTTCCTGGTCTTTGTCCCCTCACAGAGAACACCATTGATGGTCTGACCAGGAACAGAAATGGAGCTGACTCTTCCGTCCTGAGTGGTAGGTTCATAAAGACCCAGGTGGATGAAGGCCACCCAGAGGGTAACTGTGACGAGTCACCTGGAACTCTGCCTCCAGTGTACCAGCACTGTGTACTTGGGCCACAACAAGAGGGCACTGCCTCCCCTCTAAGCAGCTGTCTGCTGTGCTGTGTCCTCTGCTCCCCGTTGGGGTTGCTGTCCCCCTCCCTCTGCTAGAAGTCCTTTGTCCTCAGCATCCCACCCTTCTTTCCTCTGCTGTCCTTCATCTAGAGCTTTGTGTTAGTTTGCTTTGTAGAGCTGGCAGTAGCCACCCTGCTCCTCTTTTATGCTTAAGGGACTCTGCGGCAAGAGCCTGGGTGAGTGGTCCCTGTTAGTGATTGTACCGTTGGGATTAGGCCCCAGGCCAGGGGCTCAGCAGGGCCTGCAAGACCTGCCCTTCCACAGGGCTGGGGGCGGACTGTGTACCCCTGATGGGGACAAAATTCCCCAGCCCCCAGTGGACAGTCCCTTGCACCACAGTCTGGGCTCTGGCCCTCCATGTCTGACACCGGAGCACATGTGGGAGTTTGGTGGCTGCTGGGACTCTCCTGACTTACAGGGAGCCGGGGTTAGGCCAGAGCACTTCCCAGGTGTTCCAGGCCCATGTTGGCTACCTTAGGACCCTGCATGGTAACTCTTACCTTCCAGCCTTTCTTAAGGAAATTTCCCCAGAAAGTGAACAGAGCTATTTTCTTGATCACTTCAGGAGCATGGCTAGATTAGTTCCCATAGTAACCACTGAAGTGGCAGGAGTCCCACCTACCTCTAGTGTTCCTTCAGTGTGTCCTGTGCTCCCAAAGACACCAGGAACAAGGGATATGTCCCTCCCTCTAATGGTGACACTGCCTATGATCACTCCCTGGGCCCTTTACAGTCAGCCCTGTTAGGACAATTGTCCTGTGTCCCTCCTAACCAGACTTTTGTGTTGCAGCTCCCAGAAAGCAGGATTCTGAGAACCTCTCTGACGAGATCTTCAACTTTGAAGGTATAACTTAAAGAATTGTGTATTTATGTGGTTGGCATTGAGACTGACTAGAAGAAACTTGCTAAGCAGGGCCACCAAACTTGCCAGGTGGCTGTAATATAAAGTTAGAAGTGGGATGACAGGTGGCAGGCAGGAATCAATGCTAGCAGAGTGAAGGCAGCGGGCTGTGCGCTTCTAGAGTTTACCTGCACCGTGACTCTAACTAACCACAGCTAAGGCTGTGGATAGGAGCTGCGCCCTGTGTGTAATTTCCACGTTAAAGTGGAGGTCCCAGGACAGAGGAGGGCACGACCCAGTACATGTAAGCTGCCTGGGGCTGTGTGGACTATAGACAGTATGGTCATGATTGTCTACAAGGTGCCTGAAAATGAAACCAGTTCCCCACCCTCAGTGTATACAACTGAAATTCATGCACGTACACGCTCGCACATACACCAGAAAGAGAAAGTATAAATTGGTATCTACGGGCTAGAATGACTGTGTCTGACCCACAGGCATTTCACCACACAGATGGCATGCTCGGTCTGCTGACCATCTAGGCATTCTAGGCTTGACTCTGCTCCTCTTGGCCCAGTTGATTTGTCTTCCTAAGGCTCCCTTGCTCTTGCTTCCAGAATATTGTGTCCCGAAGGCTGTCACTGGGCCTTGCCGTGCAGCCTTCCCTCGCTGGTACTATAACGTTGAGAAGAATTCCTGTGAAAGCTTCATCTATGGCGGGTGCCGGGGCAACAAGAACAGCTACCTCTCCCAGGAGGCGTGCATGCAGCGCTGCTCTGGCAAGTCTTCCAACCCCATTCCTGGACCTCGGGCCCTTGATAGGCCCTTTCCCTGTCCCTCTCCACAAAACAAGGACTCTGAAAATGTCTAGGCCTCAGAGCTTCTGGGGAGAGCCCTAGTGTTCAGGAGGCTGAGGGGACCCATTTTGGTCCCAGCTCTAAGCATGGACTGACCTCAGCATTTTGTGTTCTCTTTAGGCAAACAGATGTACCCTGTTCTGACCTCTGGGACAAAAGGTAAGAGACCTCTTATCCTCTCCCTGCCACTGGCCTTCCTGGACGTACTGGGCTCTGCCCAGCTGTGTTTTCTGCCTTGCTTATAATGTATTCCTCACTGGAATATCCTTGTGGCAGAGTTCTGTGTCTACATGAAAGTGGCTAATCAGCTTGGAATTTGTGGGCATTTGTCCTAGAGTAAACACTACACAAGTGTAGGCTGAGCCTGAATCTCTGGGCCACAGGGAGTGTCTGGCAGACAGGCCTATCCTGTGGAGTCCATACACAGCCTGAGGGTAACTGCAGGTTTGGAGGGGACTTCAGTGCCATGGGGCATGAAGAGGTGATCAGGGTTGTCAGGAAGCAGTCTAGCCTGGGGAGGAAACCCTGTACTTCTCACTTCTGTTTCTGAGCCTGTGTATAGCTGTGCTGGACCTGCCAAACTGGTTTGGCCTCTTTTTGATCTTTTTCCCTGTTGAGGAGCCAAGACCTGGCCTACAAGTCTGCCTTGTTCTAGAAGTAGAATCTGGTTCTCAGGGCTAGGCTGGAAAAGTGCCCAGGTCTTAAAGCCGGTTGGTTATGGGTAGAGTTAGGCAGGGCATTGCCCCAAGAAGGTAGGTAGGTCCTCTAGCCAGTGCAGGAGGGGAGCCAGGTAAATGTCACAGGAAGTCACATGCCTGAGATGGAGCCCCACCTGGAAAGGAAACATCTTAACTTCACCACAATTAGGAACCCTGGGGTCCCTCCCAGCACTGATGGATACACCCTCACCAGTCAAGATTCACCTGCAGGGGATCATCTGTTGCCTTTCAGGGGTTCAAGGCCAGACTCAGCTATATAGGGAATTCAAAGGCCACTTGAGACCTTGTCTCAGATAACCAGAATTAGGGCTGGTGAGATAAGTGAGCCAGCAGGGCACTTGCCTCCAAACCTAACAGCCCCACATGGTGGCTCACAACCATCTGCCACGCTAGTTCAGGGAATCCAGTGCTCTCTCTTGACTTCTCAGGCACTTGGTGCCTAGACATACGTATAGGCAAAATACATGTACATAAACATAAAATTATAACGTACAAAAGCCATTCTATACATGTGGCATTGCAGGGAACTACCTGCCAGATCTCTCCAGATTCCCAGGTTGAGGACGGTGTCTGGTCCTCTTCTGAGTCCACTTGGGCTACTGTACACTCTAGGTTACCCTCACGGCCCCCTCTGTCCATGTTCCTCCTCGCCTTACCTGTCCGCTCTGGTTCCTAGCGGTGGTCCTGGTGGGGCTGTTCCTGATGGCCCTGATCCTCCTCCTGGGAGCCTCTGTGGTCTGCCTGATCCGTATGGCACGCAAGAAGCAGGAGCGTGCTCTCCGTACCGTCTGGAGCACTGGGGATGACAAGGAACAGCTGGTGAAGAACACCTATGTCTTGTAAAGGCCCCGACTCTGGGAGAACAGACATGCCTTTGGAAATTAGAGCAACTGCTTGAATCTGTGAAATCATTAGGGAATTTTGTCTTTGTTTCCCCATGGCAGGGAGGGCAGGGAGGCATTTCTCAGTCCTGTGGCTACTTAGATCCCCTGACTTCTGACCTCTCAGTAGCTCCCTCTGCCTCTCCACCCATTACCTCCTTTAGCATCACTAATAGTTCTGTCTGGTAGCTTTCTTTGTTTGTTTGATTTATGTGGTTTTTTTAAGTAGATTAAGTTTTTTTAAAAATTGGGATTCTGAAAGGAAAAAAATGTATGTTTAATAAAATGGGCCTTTTAAAATACAATTTATTATGTAGTTTCTTTTTTTGTGTGACTGCTATGACCAGATTCTATCTGGGGACTTGATGTGCCATCTGCTGACAGACCTTTGCTCCCTTTGGTTTTAGAGACAGAGTATCTTTTTCTTGTTTATACATACGGGGTCCTGTGTGTCCCACGCTGACCTTACGCTCTTATGTAGCTGAGATGATGTGAGCTTGCTGCCAGCTCCTAAGTGCCAACATTACGGGTGTGTGTCCTTACATCTAGACTATTCAGTACTGAGGATAGAACCCAGGATTTCCTCAGTGATGGGCAAGACCTTTACCGACAGAGCTGCATCCCAAGCTCCTCAAAAAAAAATTTTTTAAGATTTATTTTCACCAGGCAGTGGTGGTGCACACCTTTTATCCCAGTATTCAGAAGGCAAAGATAGAAGGATCTTTGTGAGTTCGAGGGCAGCATGGTCTACAAAGAGTGTTCTAGGACAGCCAGGGCTACACAAAGAAACTCCATTAAGGGAAAAAAAAAGATTTATTTTCATTTTATGAGTATAACTGTTTTGCCTGTATATTTGTCTATGTACCATGTACATGCCTGGCACCTAAGGAGGCCAGAAGAAGGTGTTGGATCCCCTGAAACTGGAGTTACAGATGATTGTGAGCCACCGTGTGGGTGCTGGGAGTCCAGTGCACCACCTCGGAAGGTGTTGGTCTGCTGGACTAAGATGAAGCCTGTCAAGACCCTTCTGAGATGGGAGTGGTCTTGGTTCTTTTTGGTTTTTTAAGACAGAGTTTCTCTGTATAACAGTCTTAACTGTCCTGGAACTCACTCTATAGATCAGTCTTGCCTTAAACTCATGGGGATCCACCTACCTCTGCCTCCTGAGTGCTGGTATTAAAGGTGTGCACCTCCACACCTGTCTAGTCTTGGTTTTTTAAGACTATTTTAGGTCACGTGGGGCAGTGGTTGGTGGTGCATGCCTTTATTCCCACCATTCGGGAGGCAGAGGCAGGAGGATCTCTGTGAGTTTGAGGCCAGCCTGGTCTACAAGAGTAGAATAAAAACAAAAACAAAAAGACTATTTTAGGTCAGTAATAATCCTATTGTCTATTGTTTTCTTTTCTTTTTTTTTTTTTTGGTTTTTCAAGACAGGGTTTCTCTGTGGTTTTGGAGCCTGTCCTGGAACTAGCTCTGTAGACCAGGCTGGTCTCGAACTCACAGAGATCCGCCTGCCTCTGCCTCCCGAGTGCTGGGATTAAAGGTGTGCACCACCACCGCCCGGCTGTTTTCTTTCTTTTTTTGTGTGTCACTGTGTATAGAGGTTGGAAAACAGGAATCGGTTCTCCCGCCCATGTGGGTAGGTCTGGGGAATTAAACTCAGGTCCTTGGGTGGAAAGCACCCTCCGGGAACCTGTGATTTCCCCTCTTGTGGCTCAGCATTCTTCTACCTTGAAGGTAGTCACAGGGCAACTCACAGGAGGTCTTGCCAAATGTTTTATGGTCATCGTGTTGATGTGGCAAAGAGTTGGCTGAATGGGACCTCCAAGTAAGGCCTGCCTGGCCCTGCCACCTTGCCTCCCTGTGGGCTTCCTTCCCCCCAGGACTCTCAGGAAACTCCTTATCTTCACACAGGTCCTAAGGCATGTTCGTGGCACACTGGCATCTCTTGGGCCACCATCCTGGAAGTAACCACAGTCCTTGTGCTTTTTTAGTTGTTTGGGTTTTTTGAGACAGGGTTTCTCTGTGTAGCCTGACTGTCCGAGAACTCACTCTGTAGACCAAGCTGGCCTCGAACTCACAGAGATAGATCTACCTGCCTCTGTCTGGGATTAAAGATGTGCACCACCACTGCCTGGCCAGTCCTTGCTTTCCTGGCATATGGACACTCTCTTAAGAGTCTGGCCTGGAGGTGGTGGCAAAGGCAAGAGGATCGCAGGTTCAAGGCCAACCTGGGCTATGCAATGAGACCCTGTCTCAAAGATAAGAACATTTGGGCAGGAAAGATGGCTCTTACAAAGGACCCGATTTCAGTTCCCAGCAACCACATGGTGACTCTCAACCATCTGTTATTCAAGTTCCCTCTTCCAGTCTGTGGGGCTAAGGCACACACGTGATGACATACATGCAAGCAGAACACCGATACACATAAAACTTAAATTTAAAAAATACAACACTGCCAACATTGAACCCTGCTTTGTCTGGGACCTGATGCTGTTAGTGCAGGTGCTAGACACAGACTCATCCCATATGGACCCTCTAGGAGGATAGGAAGTCAGCACTTCTACACATACACA
>NC_022030.1:23202182-23209181 GCF_000317375.1 Microtus ochrogaster
GCGCCACGTCAAGTTTATGAATTGTTCTGGATCCAAATGCCCTATGTGTCTTCCTGCAACTTTACATTTGTGTGGTTGGTGGCCACAGAAAGTCTATTTACGGTACTGGAGCATTTGCCATTTTGGCCCTTATAGTGATTGACGGTGACACTAAAGGTCACAGGTCAGTCTGGTCCATCTTTGTGGGTCCAGTGGATGTAGAGCCTTAGATACATCTCGTATGTAAGATGTGCTAACCCATCCCTGACCTAAGGCTCAGGTGGTGCGGTGGAGCGGTGGCAATGCCTTACTGCTTTGCCTGGGGATGAAACGAAGATGTGAAGGAGTTGACCACGGCCTCTTGGTTGGATTGATCAGATGTTGAGTGGTGCCACATACTCAGAAGTCCACATAGTTTAGGGCTGGGAACTGGGCATCTAACCTGAAGGTCCTGCTCGCCATAAGTTTGCAAAACTATTGTGCTTGCATCAAACTCCACAAATGGGCCTGTGGTGAGCAACTGGCACTAGAAGAGGAAGCTGGCTAAGCTGTTCCCTGGAATGGGAGCACCCACCTTGTATCCTTGGCATATCCTGGTACCAGGAACCCAAGACCCTAGGGCTTCAAGGTTAAGACCAGGTGATTCTGAGCACTCTGAAGATCATTGCTCTGGGCTGTGTTTGCTGCTGTGTTTAGGGAGGAGGGGAGATCTCCGATACAAAGCTGTCTGAAGGTTCTCCAAGCTTTATAACACCCCTTTGTTAATGCTAAGCAATTGGCAGCCGTGGAGCTACACAGCTTGTTATGTCCCTCTTTTGTCACAGACACTGTATGGGTATGCATGTGTTCTGGGTCCTGTGAGCAGAGGCGCTAGAAAGCCAGTTTCTGACCCGGAGTCCAGGTGGTAACAGCTAGGACGTTAACTTAGAAGCAGAGTGAAATAAGTCCTGAACTGACAGCTGGGAGAAGGCCCAGCTTGGCCCCTTATCACATTTGCTGATCAGTGTCCTGGGGCCACAGCAGCCTTGATGGTGGTCCCAGGCCAGTACAGTGCTTCAGTCTGCTGAGAAGGGAACCGGTCCCTACATGCCGTGAGTGCATCCAGCTGCCTGGATGTGGCTGAAGGGGGATAATGTTGTTTATAGCAGCTGAGTCTCTGTTCGTGGAAACTTCAGGAAAGACTAAACCAATAAACCAAACCTCGCCATACTTTTCCAGTCAAACATGTGACCTCAAGCATGTAGGAGGGACCTCAGCCATATAGCTGTCCCAGCAACTGGGTCCCTCAGCATCTTGCCTTCTCTACCCACTATAATTATTGATCACAAATATTTTTGTGCATTGAAGTAAAAACAAAAACAAACAGACAAACAAACAAAAAACCAGGGTTGGGGTGAGCACCTGAGGAACCCAGCCTTGCTGCAGGCCCCCTTTTCCTGAGGGGCAGAAGGCACCAAGGCTCTGTGCCTACACCGACCTGTGTCCTAGAGGCAGGCAGAGCAGAGAGACGGGGGCCTGAGAGTAGAGGTGCCCACTCTCACTCACTCTGGCTTACACGCGCTGACATCTTGGGTCTCCGTGAATTTGAGACTGGAAAGGCAAGTGCGATGCTGTGGGGTGCGGGAACGTGGAGGTGGAAGTCAGGAGAGCCAAAACCACATCCTGCCCTACTCTCCCACTCTGAAACTAGCGCAGCAGGACAGTGGCTGTGGCTCCAGGGTACAGAAGCCTGTGATGCTCCAGTCTGCTGGCTAGCTATGTGCCTGGGCTTTGAGAAGCTTCACTCCAGCAGAGCCTGGTGGCACCGGCCTGTAGTCCAAGGCTGAGGCCTAGGCTCAACCCCACCCCCAGTGTGTGTGCATGGATGGGGAGGGTTAAAGATGCAGCTGACATTACTGAACACTGCATGTTCAGGCCATGTAGATTCTGCAAAGCCATTTAAGAGGTGGGGGGCTTATGTTTTTCTACTTTATTCTGTGGAACTGAGACGGAACCTAGGCCCTTGCATTTGCTAGGCTAGGACTCTAGCGCTGAGCCACACCCTCATCCCCTCACTGGGGTCTGGGAAAGTGAGGTAAAACCCAACCCTGTGAGTGTGTGTGTGCGCGCACACAGGCTTGCATGCTGGAGCACACAGAGGTCAGAGGAATACATCAGATGTCGGTCCTTACCTTCCATCTCAAGACAAGATCTTTTTCTCTCGTAAGATTTTGTTATTTAGTTATGAGTATGTGTGTATCTGTGAGTGTAGGTGCCAGCAAAGGCCAGAAGACATCTAATTCCTGGGAACTGGAGTTACAGATGGTCGTGAGCCACAATGTGGGTGCTGAGTATGGAAACTGGGTCCACTGGAGGAGCAGCCCCTGATAGTGCTCTAACTGGTGAGCTGTCTCTCCAGCCCCTCAACATGGCGTTTGGAGACAGGGTCCTAACTGTGTAGCTCAGGCTGGCCTCTGACTCGTAATCCTCCACCTCCCCTTCCTTTCCAGTGCTTGGACCACAAGCCAGTGGTTCACCTTTACATGGGAAAACAGGTCCAGAGTGCTTAGCGAGGGGTCACTGAGGTGTGCCTGTCGGCACTCCCCACAGAGGGAAACCTTGACCAGTCACCAAATGACAGCACACACCACTCTGAGTCACTTGTCTGGGTGAGGAGCAAAGCAGACAGAGCTCCACCCTCACGGAACTGACGGTCTGCCTGGACAGACTTTCTCTGCCAGCCTGCACAAGTTGTGGGCCCAACCATCGCTGCTCACCCCACCTCACCCCTCGTGATACACAAAGGTCCCCACCTGCCCTCCTCACCTCTCCCCTCTAATCGCCCACTCTGACTTCCTTGAAGATCCTAGTACGGTGTTCCTGCCTCAAGGCCTTTGGACCTCTGAGCCCTTGTACAACACTCTTCCTATCTTCCTTTAATTTTTTTTTTTTTTTTTGAGACAGGGTTTCTCTGTGTAGCCCTGGCTGTCCTAGAACTCACTCTGTGGACCAGGCTGGCCTCGAACTCAGAGATTCACTTGCCTCTTGCCTGTGTTACTGTACCTTGCCCAATTTACTTTTATTTACAAAATTGTTATTTTGACTGCGGATTTAACCTAGGACCACACATATGCTAGGCAGCGGCTTGACCCCTAAGATAAGCCCTACCTTCGCCATCGCCCCTTTTCTCCTTTGGGTCAGGGTCTCCCTAGGGTGTCAGACTAGCCAGGAACACACTCTGTAGTCCAGGCAGGCCTTGCTTGTTTGTAGTCTTGAAACCGCAGAACAAAGCAACAGGCTGGCACATCTGTGTGGCTTCCACTCGGGATCATCCCGTTACATGGCAAGTCTGGGGCAGCCCGGACCTGCTGGAGACCCAGCCTCAAAACAGCCACCACTACCAGCTCCTGTGAGGCTCTCACTCGGAAATCAGCCCTCCCCAGCACACCAAAGGAATGGCCCCTCTGCTCGGCTGTACCTCTGTGGGAGGAGCACTCTGGGGTTCTGGACACAGAGTCCACTTATGGTTAAGATACTGAATTCCAGGCCAGATAAATCCCCATTTCAAAAAAAAGGTGGGTGGTACTAGAGGAACGGCTCAGTAGTTAAGAGCACTGGCTTCTCTTCCAGAGGCCATGGGTGGTTTATAACTGTAATTCCAGCTCCAAGGGACCTGACACTGTCTTCTGGTCTCTGCAGGCATCAGGCATACATAGGCAAAACAGCCATATGCAGCCAGGCGGTGGTGGCGCACTCGGAGGCAGAGGCAGGTGGATCTCTGTGAGTTCAAGACCGGCCTGGTCTACAGAGTGCAGGGCTCTATTATTACACAGAGAAATCCTGTCTCAAAAAACCAAAGGAAAAAAAAGATATTTCAAATACTGGTAAGCATCAAGCATGTGCTGGAATGATGGTGCCCGCAGCAACCAGGGCAAGCTTTTCTGCAAACTGACATCTAGGCAGGTATCTGGGGTGGCACATGCGCATTATGATCCCCGAAGCAGCCACCTGTTCCTGCTGAGGCTCACTTCGGCAGACACGTGCAGGCGTTTGTTTTTAGTATTTTTCTATTATTTTATTTTTGTGGCACGCACCTGGATGTGTACCTGTGGAGGTTCCAGGACAACTTGCAGGCGCCAGCTCTCTCCTCCATGTGGTTCCTGGTGATTGAACTCAGCTCTTTAGCCTTGGCACCTCACCGGTAGAGCCCTAGCTGGTATGGAACTCTATAGACCAGGCTGGCCTCGAGCCCAGATATCTGCCTGCCTCTGCCTTCCGAGTGCTGGGATTAAAGGCGTGCGCCACCACACTGCACTGTCTATAGCAGGACTTCAAATCCTCCGGAGCAGAATTACAATCCTGTACCACTGTGTCCAGCTTGGAGCTGATGTTTGTGTGCAAGAGTTAGATGGTAAAGCCCAGTCCCAAATGTGGTGCTTTGGAAGTGGCACTGTAGAAGGTAACGGGATCTTGAGAGTGTGATTCCCGCCATTAGGAAGAGACATGAAAAGCCGGAACAACTCTGCAGGGAGCAGGCCATCTTCATACTTGGAGTCCCTCTCGACCTATGCCTGGCATCGAGCTCCCAGCCTCAACAACTAGAAGGTAGGTTACTGTTTAAGCACTCACCTGCTGTGTTTGTTCTAACAGCCCAAATTAAGACACCTGCCCTTACCAAAACAGCACAAGACATTTCACAAGCACTCACTCTGCCAGACACCAGTCTAGGAATTTAACCCATCTGCCTGGTCTTCACCATCGCCCCAGGGTGCAGCTTTGCTGAGGCCTCTCTCCTGGCTGCCACCAGGTTGCTCATCTTGGGCTCCAAATCCCTCAGACACTTTTTCTCAGGCCAGAGGAGCCAGGAACCCGAGCTCCCACTCCCAGGATGTACTGCAAGTAATCTTTAACTTTGTTCGGTGTACATGGACTCTTTCCAAACAAGCAGCCCCACGAAGTGGTCAATTCATGACAGGTTGAGACCTTTTCTCCAGAAAACTACAGCCACCCCCACCTTCATTTCCCACAGAGGAAAGTCTGGGCGGGGCTGGGAGCGGCGGTGCGATGAGTCAGGACCACGGGGCTGAGGGGTACAAAGGTCCGGAGGTGGGACTTTGTAGAATTCCTGAGATGGGTGGGTCGAGCGGCCCCACCCCTGCCCCAGGCACTGCCTAAGCCTTCGGTTCCGGGTACTCCAGATTGACCATCGCCATGGAGTTCGACCTGTCTGCAGGTAAGCTCCCCGGGAGTGGTGGATTTGCGGTGTGAGGTGGGGTTCAGACTCAAACCCAGGGTCCCCAACGAAGGGACTCTCCCAGTTGCCTGCTTAACCCACCTTAACTTCTCTCTCCTCTGTAGCCGTGGGCGCTGGTTCTAAGAAACCAGGAGGCGCAGGTCAAGTGGGAAACCCCAAGCACTGTCCCCTTAAAGCTCCGGGCCAGCCAGGGGCAGGCGCTGCTCACAAACCAAGGGTGAGTCACCTCACCACCAGCATCGCGTCCCCAGCCGGTCCCGGGTGTTCGGCCACATCTCAGCTTTCCAGCTTGGGTTGGAAGTTGCATGAGCGAGCTTACTGGTCACCTCCCTGTCCTTTACTGTCACTCCTGTCCCTTATTGTCCCCCACCTTACTGTCCCTTACTGTCCCCACCACCTCCCATCTAGCATGGCCACGGCAGCTCCTCCGATTCCAGCAGTAGCAGCAGCAGCAGCTCCAGCGACTCAGAGGCGGAGGGAAAGGTAAGAGGCTACCCTTCTCCCTGCATGTTCTCACGCATCCCTGACACAGAGCCCGGCCATAGTCAGAGTCAGGTTGGGATCCTCCTCGCTGCAGAGGGTGGAGCATGTCCAGCTCTGCTTCCAACCGTGCCACCTCTTCTCTCTCCCCGACCCATCGTCCTCGGGCCTCCAGAAGCACACCGCTGGCTGCAAGAAGCATGAACGCTCCCCGGACAAGGCCAAGAAACCCAAGGTGAAGAAGGAAAAGAAAAAGGAGAAGAAGGCCCCCCACTGACTTATTAAAGCTTGCAGCCCGCCCCGCTCCCCAGCGCCCCCTGCCGGTCAGGAGCGGAGGCCATGCTGAGCCCATCAGGTTTATTGTTGGGGTGTGCAGCTGGAGACGAGAGCACCTTGGCTGGGAGGGAGGGGCGCGGGCCTGGAGAGCCGGGCCCGGGTTGGGCGAGATGAATGTGGCAGCTGGAGGCCAGGCTGGCCGCTCACCGTACCAGGTGGAAGGTGAGCCAGTACATGAGCAGCGGCTGCGCGGCCGCCACCGCCATGGTCAGGTACATGCGCAGCTGGTTCCGCGCCCCGCGCACCGGCACCCCTTCGGCCGCCGCCTGGGCCAGGATCTTGAGCCGCAGCGTCCGGATCTGCATAGCAAGGGGGGTGGGGGAGAGATGGGTCAGCGTGGGGCCCCCTGTCCCTCTGCGGCCTCCAGCTTGCACTCCTAGAAGAGTCTGCTAAATTACTATCTCCCCAGTCCTATGAGCGAACCACCGTGGGCTCCAGAGGCAAAGGCCAGGCAGGCTCTGAAGGATGTAGACCAGGGAGCAGCAAGACTGTAGATCCCCGGCCTGGAGGCCGTGGTCTAGCAGCTTTTGCCTACCCTGACACAGTACCCTCCCTCATTCAATGCAAGCCCTCACCCTTGCTAGGCCAGTGCCCCACCACTGAATACACCCCCAGCCCCAGAAGGTACGTTTTCAAGGCAAGCTAGAAGAGCTCTTTTCTTTTTGTTTTGTTCATGCTCAAATGCGTTCTCTTTTTAGAGGGGGTAGACGGCAGGATCTTGATGTGTAGCCCTGGCTGGCCTGGAACTCTCTATGTAGACCAGTTGGCCTCAAACTTGTGTAGATCCACTTGCCTCAATCTCCCGAGTGCTGGAATTACAGCCCCAAGTCACGGCTCCTGCCCCCCCCATGCCCAGCCCTGAGACTATAAGGGTATACCTCACTCCTGCCCCCCCCATGCCCAGCCCTGAGGCTATAAGGGTATACCTCCACTCCTGCCCCCCCCCATGCCCAGCCCTGAGGCTATAAGGG
>NC_022030.1:23209281-23235016 GCF_000317375.1 Microtus ochrogaster
CTATAAGGGTATACCTCACTCCTGCCCCCATGCCCAGCCCTGAGACTATAAGAGTATACCTCCACTCCTGCCCCCATGCCCAGCCCTGAGGCTATAAGGGTATACCTCACTCCTGCCCCCATGCCCAGCCCTGAGGCTATAAGGGTATACCTCCACTCCAGCCTGCCCCGCTCCGTTTAGTTTTTCTGAGGCAGGATTTTTCTGTGTAGCCCTGGCTATACTGGAACGCACTCTGTAGATCAGGCTGGCTTCAAACTCAAGAGATTCTCTGCCTCCCTAGTGCTGGGATTAAAGGCGTGTGCTACCTCTGCCCACTGCCCAGCTTTTTTTTTTTCTTTTTAATATGAGTCTAAGGATTTAACTCTGGTCTTCTTTACTGGCAGAACCATCTTCCCAGCTCCTTTAACTTTTAAAGGATGACAAGATTCCCACTTATGGGCCAGACCAGAGGTGCAGTCATGAGGCACCCATCTCACAAAAGAAGAAACAGAGGCTTAAGTTGGAGAAATAATTCCCGAGTACAGCTTAGAGTCCCCACTGCCCTCAATCAGCACTGGAAGGACTGCCTTCCTCCAGGGGCATGCTGGAAGAAAGCCCAGGCTATAGACCAGAAAGAGCCTCTGTACTGGGCAACCCTGGCCCCCAACTTCCTGACTGGTTCTTGCTCTTCTCAAAGGACCCACACAGGAGATCCTCTCCCCCTCCAGGAGGGCTCCCAGCCCCCAGGTTTAGGACACTCTATGCCCTTCCCGTTCAGCACTCTGACATTGATCCAAATTCTCTGTACGAGGATGCTCTAAAGATCCGCCCCCCTCCCCCAGGTCTGTCCAGGAGGCCTGTGGTCCATCTTGGCTACCCCAGCCCCACTCACCATGAACACAAAGATAGACACACAGCACCAGCCAAGCACGAGGTAGTAGCCGATCTTCCCAAAGAGCAGGCCCATGAGGACCCCGCCGATCATCCTAAGAGTGGGGAGAGAGCGGGCTGAAGAAGAGGCCAAGGTCTGGGGCTGGCAGGCAGGCAGGAGCACTCACCCGACATATTTGTAGCCCAGGAAGGCCACCAGGTCAATGGTGGTGAGGTCGGTGTTGACAGTGACCAGGTAGAGACTGAGCAGGATGGCCACAACCTCCAGGG
This sequence comes from Microtus ochrogaster, assembly GCF_000317375.1. NCBI lineage: Eukaryota > Metazoa > Chordata > Mammalia > Rodentia > Cricetidae > Microtus > Microtus ochrogaster. The sequence goes on from NC_022030.1 coordinate 23,210,422, forward strand.
TCAGCCAGGCCAGTGCCGAGCTCGCCTGTAGTCCCAGGAGGTCTGGGGAGAACCTGCCAAAAGGGACAACCACACTTGTTCTGTCATGGGGCTGACGGCTTGGGTGTCCCGTGGATATCCCCTGGGGCGGTCCTGTGCTGAGGGCCACTGGAGATGGAGCAGCATCTATCCCCAGACAGTGACACTTGAGCCACAGCTTGAATGGGAGCCCCATGAGCCCTGTGGGGGGTACCATGAGGCTTCCTCCTTAAAGGACAGCTGGACTGAAGTGTGAAGGAAGAGGCAGGCAGGAGTTGGTAGGGTAGGGCCTTGGTCTCTGCTCCATTCTGGAGCCTCAGCAAAAACCCACTGGTTCTCCTGACACTTGTTTGTGGTGCCACAAAAGGGAAGGAATCTGCGCTGTGAGGGAGAGGTGGGCCCGATAGCCTGGAGGTTGGGACCCAGGATGGGAACCACAGCGCATGGGCAGGGGCGGGCACACGTAAGGAAGAGCACATTCCTGAGTTGGGGTACTAACTGGGTGTGCAAGGGCCCAAGGTGGCAGCAATGTGAGGGCGGGGTGAGCAAGGCGGTGGGAAGGATCAGGGGCTTGATCTTTGAACCACAGACGGGTGGACAGAGAAACGGGGTAGGGGGAGGCCAGGATCACCCAGACCACTCTTTCAGCTGCTACTAGAGCAAGAGCACACGGGGGAGATGGTGGGCAGCGGCTCAGTCAGGGGACCGTGAACATGAGGACAGATCTGTGGGTGGATTTAGGAGGTTACCCAGGTATGCTGGGCTTCATGTGGGTGGGTGAAGGATGTCACTCACGGAGGTGTGACATCTCTACCGCGATCCCCTGCTCCAGGATCCATACCTGTCCTGGGTCCCCAGGGCAAGGCCAGCCACCAGGATGTAGGTGATGAAAGCCATGGCTGTAGAAGGCAGATACACAGACACTCGTCAGAGGAGGGAAATCCTGCTTGGGCATCAGGCACCCAAACATCTGGCCCAGACACACCCCGGCAGCGGTGGGAGAGTGAAACCTGGAATGTAGAGGTCTGGAGCGTTGATGTCAAAGCGGGGGGCCACTGGGGTATCCTGCTGGTACTGCACCTCCCAGTCCTGCGGAGAGAGTTGGGAGAGTGGCAGGACCCCAGATGAGGTCCCTCCACCCTGCTTCCAGGCGAGTGTTGAGCGGTGGGTGGTGCTGACCTGGTGTAGGTAGGGAAAGAAGAGCAGGCCCAGCTTCTTGCCCACGTACACGGTGTCCACGGCGAAGTAGTACTTCAGCTTGGTGACAGGGATGAAGCGGTCAATCTGGGGAGGCAAAGCTCAAGCCTGAGGCCCTGTGGCCCCTGCCTGCCCCTCACCCACTGCCCTCAGCCCAGCCTACTCACATTCTTGTCTACCAGCTCCTTGCCGTGAGCGGCCAGGCTGCTCCCATAGGCCATCGCCATGTTGGACATAGGGTCAGCCAGGAAGGCTGCCTCAGGTGGGGAGGAAGGGGAGGGGTAGCCCAGGCCACCAGATGATGGCTGGGCTCCGTAGCCCCGGCTTGGGGCCGAACTCGTGTCATCAAAAAACTGGTGGGGATCAGCCATGCCTGGCTGGGACACAGGGACCCTCCGTTTCGAGGCTGCAGAGGAAAATGGAGGGAGCTCATTAATTCTGCACAGGTTCCACCACCTGCTCCGGCCATAGCTGGGGCAAAGGTCACCAAAGTAGCCGTGGTTATGACGTCAGAAAGGCTGCCATCCTGGCACCCACTCATCTTTCTGTCCACCTCCCACTCACCTGCCATCACCACCCGTCACCTACCCACCCACCGTTCACCCCCATTTTCTTTTTTTTTTTAATTTACTTATTATGTATACAATGTTCTGTGTGTATGCCTGCAGGCCAGAAGAGGGCACCAGACCCCATTACAGATGGTTGTGAGCCACCATGTGGTTGCCGGGAATTGAACTCAGGACCTTTGGAAGAGCAGGCAATGCTCTTAACCACTGAGCCATCTCTCCAGCCCCCCCATTTTCATCTGTCTAGACAAACGAGGATGGGGGTGACGAGGAGAGCTCCACGGTCCGGATGCCCACCCTGTGTAAAATCCAGCGCTACCATTATAGACTCCTTCCACACTTGACTTCCCTTAGTCCTCACCGCTGGGCGTCTCAGTGTTCCCCAACACGCCCCAGCCTGGCGTGCTCTCCGGCTCTCTCCTCTCCTCCCCAAGGCCGTGCTGCATGCAGGGCGCCTCTCTCAGCAGCACCCACCAATCCCCTCCACTGGTCCACAGCACTGAGCATCAGTTGTTTCTTTCCTTCACTGTAAGGCCCCCAGGGTGGGAATGGCACCTTGTTCACAGCTGACTCCCCCGGCTCCTAGAACAGGCGTAGACCGGGCACGCACCCTATTGGACACATATGGAAAACAACATCCAGCCAGCTCCATAGCTAGTACAGTGCACAGGGCCAGAGAGTCTGGTAAGTGCTATTCCGTTAGCCATGATGGAGCGCTGACCCCACGCCATGTGAACACCACAAGAGCTACGCTCATTACTCACAACCAGCCTGATTCAGCCGATGCTATTACCATTTTAAAATAGTTTTAATAAGTCAGAGTTGGGATTTAATAAAGATACTCCAATTTAGGCTTGAGCACAAGGGTTAAGAGAAAGGCACTGGGGCTGGAGAGAAGGCTCAGTGGTTAAGCACACTGGCTCCTCTTCCAGAGAAAGGCACTGGGGCTGGAGAGAAGGCTCAGTAGTTAAGCACACTGGCTGTTCTTCCAGAGAAAGGCACTGGGGCTGGAGAGATGGCTCAGTGGTTAAGCACACTGGCTGCTCTTCCAGAGGACTGGAATTCAATTCCCAACACCCACACGGCAGAACTAAACTGTCTGTAACTCCATTTCAGGACACCCTCACACAGACATACATGCAGGCAAAACGCCAGTGAACATGAAATAAAAATAAATTAGAGAGAGAGAGAGAGAGAGAGAAAGGCACTTAGAAAGAAAGAGAAGATACACCAAGTATAGGTGTGGGCTTCTCTAAGAATCACAGAAAGTAAAATGGACCCAGGAGATGCTATAGGCTTTTCAAGGCAGCTCGCTGTTGTCCACATTTTATTTTAAAGATTTATTTATTTATTATGTATACAGTGTTCTGCCTGCAGGCCAGAAGAGGGCACCAGATCTCATTATATATGGTTGTAAACCACCATGTGGTTGCTGGGAATTGAACTCAGGACCTCTGGAAGAACAGTCAGTGCTCTTCACCTCTGAGCCATTTCTCCAGCCCCTTGCCCACATTTTATAAAGGAGAAAAACAAGACCAAAGAAGCTGAGGGAGATAGCTAGAGAGATGGCTCAGTGGTCAAGAACACTGCCTGCTCTTTCAGAGAACCTGGGTTCAATTCCCAGCACCCACATGGCAGCTCACACTGTTTGTAACTCTAGTTCCAGGGCATACATGCGGGCAAAACACCAATGCCTATGATTTTTTTTTTTATTTTTTTATTTTTTATTTTATTTTATTTTTTTTGGTTTTTTGAGACAGGGTTTCTCTGTGGTTTTGGAGCCTGTCCTGGAACTAGCTCTTGTAGACCAGGCTGGTCTCAAACTCACAGAGATCCGCCTGCCTCTGCCTCCCAAGTGCTGGGATTAAAGGCGTGTGCCACCACTGCCCGGCTTGAATTTTTTTTTTAAAAGAAGCCGAGGCTCAAAGTCTCTCTGGTAGTACAAGACAGTGCCCCTTTCAAGACTTGCTCAGCCAGGCACGATGCTGCATACCTTTAATCCCAGTACTCTGGAGGCAGAGGCAGGAGGATTTCTGAGTTCGAGGCCAACCTGGTCTACAGATGTTCCAGGATAACTAGGAGGGCTACATACAGGTTGCCTGCCTCAAAAAACAAACACCCCCCAAAACAACAAAGGAACAACAATGTGGAGGGGTGGAGGAAATGACTCAGCCGTGGAGAATGTTTGCTCTTCCAGAGGACCCGAGTTCAATTCCCAGCACCCACCCACCACCCACAACCTGTAAAGTCAACTCGGGGGATCGAACACTGCCCCTGCCCCCCCCACGAATATAAAATTAAATCTTTAAGACAATAACAAGGTAGCTAGGGCTGAAACCCAAGGTTGCCCTCCAGCATACACACACACACACACACACACACACACAGCCTCCTCCCTCCCCCTGGAAAACTGTAGTGAGCTGACCCAAGCATATGCGAGGGATAAGGGTGCAAAATGCAGGGTTCAATTCCCCAGCATGGCATAAAACAAAAACAGACCCCCAAAATAATTCAGAAGTTGCACCTGACTTCATACGGATGGGGGAAGCCACTGGAAGAGCAGAGAAGGGAGAGTAACAGCTGCTGAGGGGTCAGGCTAGAGCCCAGGGTGGACATTGCTGGGGTGGGGATACTGAAAGGGGCCATGCATATCCAGAGCCAGGCCTAGGGCAGGACGTGCTGAAGCTGTGCTGAGCTGAGAGGAAGTGGGAGGAATCCCCTGCCTTCCAAAACTGGTCTCAGCAGGAGTGGGAGGTGTTGTCTGGGACGTGGGGGTAGCCCCAGGGCTCCAGATCCTAAGTAGAGCAAGCCACTTGGAACTGTGTGCACAAGACAGCCACGCTGAGGGGTGCCATCAGACCATGAATGAGTCTGCCTTTCAAGTCTGCAGTCTACCGAGCTGAGTGTTGTGATACCCCATACACTTCCAGCTGGGCACAGTGGCTCACAGCTGCAATCCCAGCACTCGGGAGACAGAGGCAGGAGGATTATGTGAACAGGCTTGTTTTTAAAGGTTTGTTTACTTATATGTGAATGAGTTTTGACAGCGGTTGTGGGGCACCATGTGAGTGCTAGGGGCAGAACCAGGTCCTGTAAGAGCAACAAATGCTCTTATAGACGAGCTGTCTATGTTTGTGTGTGCACCCAGCGTGCATGTGTGTGCAGAGGCCAGAGGGCAACCCAGCTGTCTTTCTCCATCCCTCTCTGCCGTATTCTTTGAGATGGGATCTCTCACTGAACCTGCAGCTCACTGATCTGGCTATGCGGGCTGCACAGCAAGCCCTAGGAATCCTGTCCTGGCCTCCCCTCCGCAGGGCTGGGGTCGCAACATGTCCTACCTGTTTACGTGAGTGTCAGGGATCCAAACTCAGGCCCTCATACCAGAGCAAGGTGCCCTTGACTGAATTGTTTTCCCAGCCCTCGCTCGCCTCTTTGGAAACAGGCTGACAATGTTGCTGGCCCAGGCTGGCCCTGAACTCGGGAGCCTTCTGCTGCAACCTTCCAAGGATCTAGGACAATAGGCCTACACCTCAGGCCCAGCTCTCTCTTCCACTCCTACCTCACTAAGCTTTTGGTGCTGTCAACCCAGGGGGTGCCGAGCTCCAACCCTGATTCTAGGACACCACAAAACCACTGATTCATCTCTCCTGTCTCACCAGAAACATCTAGCGAGGACTTCTGTCATGTAGACGCCAACAGACAGGACAGCCAGCGCTCCTGCCTTCCTGGACGGTCTCTGGGTTGGGTCCTTTCTGGCTCTCAGAAATGGGTGACCCAGTTTTGCACCCTTGCCTCCCTCTTTTTCTCTCACTGAGTGTGCAAGCTCACTCACTACCAGCCCTCACGATGCCTTTGGCTCCTGGGCTCCATCTCCGGCTGCTCTGAGGCCTCCGGGGTCCAGCCTCAGCTCTTCTACCTCCAGGAGTGACTACTGGCTGCCTCTGGGCCTCACCTTTGTGCCCACCTGGCCCCCTCTGACATCTGGGTCACCTACTTCTCACCCTCGCTGTCCTCTTACCCTCCCCTCTGTCCCTGTCACTGTCGACTGGCCTGAAGCATCTCACTTGGTCTTCCTCCGTTTCTTTCTTCCTTCCAGTGTTTGAGTCAGGGCCTTGCTATGGAGCTCAGGCTACCTTCAAACCCACGGTTCCCTGGAGTGCGGGAACACAGTGTGGACCACTACACCAGGCTCCTCGCCTACTCCTAGCCCCACTGAAGGAGTCTCCAGTGGGCAGCCAGGTGCTGCCTTTGAAGTATGGAGCATGGAGAGCGGGGCCTTGGGCATGCTAAGCAGGCGTCCTACTACTTAGCTGTGGCACCAGCTCTCTTTATGTCTTAAATGTTCAAGACAGGGCCTTGCTGGGCGTGGTGGTGCACGCCTTTAATCCCAGCACTGGGAGGCAGAGACAAGCGGATCTCTGGAGTTCATGGACAGCTTGGTCTACAGAGTGACTTCTAGGCCAGTCAGGGCTACATTGTAAGGATCTGTCTCAATAGAAAAAGGCAAAACAAAACAAACAAACAAAAACTCAGGGTCTAAGTTCTCCGGGTCAGGCTGACTTGGAGCTAACTATGTAAGCCCAAGCTGGCCTTAAATTTGAGCTCTGCCTCAGCCTCCCAAGCAGGGGTTCCAGGCCTACACCACCAGTCCTTGATCTGTGATACTCATATCTTTATCTTTTTTGATTTTTTAAGACACTGTCTCACCATGTGACTCTTGCTATATCCTGGGACTCACTCTGTAGCTCAGGCTGGCTTTGAACTCCTGCTTCTGCTTTCACGTGCTTGGATTATAGGAATGTGCCATGTCACCCGCATGGTTCTTTTAAATGAACACAAACCTTTTCATCCTCTGCCCATGATCAGGAACCGCTGTACTGAGAATCAAATCCAGACAGCCCTGTGTGACCAGCCTCAGCCCTGCGAACCACTCTGAGTGGACCTCCTCTCAGGTCCAAGCTTTGACAAACTCTTTGCTTTATTCTGGAACACCCTTCCCGATGGGCACCTGCCAGCATGGCACTCAGGGACTCTGCTCAATGTTCTCACTCTGCTTGTTCGGTCTCGTAACGCCCAGGGTCCCGTTTCCCCTCCTCCGTATCTACTCAGTTGTCTATTTTCCCTGCCCAGGGCTATGTGGCCTCTCCCTCCATGAAACCCCTAGGTTTTTCATCATTAGGCACACGCTCTTTCAGGAAGCAAGGCTACTTCAAGCCTGAATGACTGAGTTTCCCTCTCCATCCCAGCCTGTGCACTGGGATGCCACACCCCTACCTGTCCAGCACGCTTCAGAAAGAACCAATTCTTCTTAATTCTGTGTGCGTGTGTGTGTGAGTGTGTGTCAAAAAGCAGCTTTTAGGAGACAGTTCTCTCCTACCATGTGGCCCGGGCGATCGATCAATCTCAGGTAATCAAGTGTGGTGGCAGGCAAGGGCCCTTACCCAAGCCATCTTTTGGAATTCACTCCTGACGCCCCCCACCTTTTTCTTTAAAGACAGTCACACCACGTTGCCCGGGCAGGCCTTGATCCCATAGTCGTCTTCCCTCCAGCTCCCACGTGCTGGGGTTCTCGGTGTGTACCAGGCACCTCACTCTCTTTGCTTCTACCAAAGCAGCTCCAACGCTTCAGACTGTCTCTGACCCCTGCCTGTACCGGCAGCTCCATGAGGACAGAAAAGCTAGCTGGCTGATGCTGGATCCCCTGCATCACACATCACGGGCTGACAGACACTAAGGCTAAGTAGTGAAGGGGGTAAGCGGAGCTTCCGCAGGCCCTAGTCACATCCTGATCACACTCTCTCTTATTACTCAGCTACTCTTGTTGACTGACACATTTGCTTCCGAGTCAAATGTCTGTCTTCCTCCTGAACTCTAGCTGTAAGAAAACAAGCACTAGGGCTTTGGTGGTTACTAGTGTGTGCCCAAGTTCTAGCCCAGGGCCTGGCACAAGGTTCACTGGAGCAAGATATGCTAGATGAATAAATGAGACAAACAGGACCTAGATATATATGGAGACTGAGAGGAACTTAAAAGAGGAATTCAAATTCGCAGCTGGGAAAAGGAGGTTAACAGGACGATAAATACTGGTTCCGATCGTAATTGGGGTGTCAATATGGTCCTGTCAGCTCATGGAGTGCCCAGGCGGCCCTACTATGGAGCGTGGGTGTCAGCTCGTGGGCACTGGGGAGCCTCTGAAAAGTGGGGAGCACAGGAGGGCAAATCGCTGACTGCAAATGAATGGAAGTCTCGTTTCTCCGAACATCACATTAAATCCTACCCCAACTTGCTTTCTTTTAAAGGAATTTCCTAAAGAACCTACCCGCGATGCGCCCCCTACCCGGACTTGGCATCTCTGCGCTGTGCACACCTAGAAACTCCAGGTCCTGGATCCCTCGACCTCCGTCCGACCTGGAGTGACCTCGCCAACCGCCGCGATTGCCCCGCCACACCCTCGCCCGCCCGATCTCCTCAGCCAGCCACGTACGCCACTTACGCAGCCGGGGCGTCCCCGCCGGCGCCGCCAAACCTGCCGCGTGCATGTTTCGACGCCACCACCGCGAACGCCTCAGCCGCGGTTCGGAATGGACCCGCCCGGTTCCCGTAGCCACGCCCCAGCGGTGCCGAAAGAGCCAGTAGGTCTCACGATGGCGCGAGGGAGCCACGCCCCCTAGGGGGAGGCCTGTTGAGTGGGCGGTGGCTTACGTGGGCGGTAATTGGAGCTCAGAGTGTCAGGGGAGAAGCCGTACTTGACCGGCAGCAGGGCGGAACCTGGTACGGTCCTAGGATTAGGCTTCAAGTCGGAAGGAAAAATGTTCCTGGTGTTGAGCGCAGAGGTCGTCGGGAAATGTAGTTCTTTACAGGCAGGCGCTCGATTTGGTTAGCTGAGAGCCCAGGGATGCTGAAAAAAGGTGAAGGGCGGATGATCACAATTATGCCGGCTCTAACGTTTACACTAGAGTGGCACTCCTTACAAAAGTATTTAGGGTGAGAAACGAAGTTTAGAGTAGTGGATTACTTCTGTATTCCCAGTGCTAACGAAGTTGAAGGAGAGTCGCTAGTTCAATCAGAGCTTCGAACAGAATGAGCTCTAGTCTCAAAAAAAAAAAAAAAAAAAAAAGAGAGAGATAGGGTTGGTGGTGGTGGTGCACACCCTTTAATCCCAGCATTCCGGAGGCAGAGACGGTCGGATCTCTGAGTTCGAGGCAGCCTGGTCTACAGGCGCTAGTTTCAGGACAGACAACAAAGCTATACAGAGAAACCCTGTCTCGAAAAGCCAATAGAAAAATAAACATAAAGCCCGGCGATGGTGGCACACGCCTTTAATCCCAGCACTTGGGAGGCAGAGGCAGGCGGATCTCTGTGAGTTTGAGACCAGCCTGGTCTACAGAGCTAGATCCAGGACAGGCTCCAAAGCCACAGAGAAACCCCGTCTCGAAAAACAAACAAACAAACAAAAACATAAATAAATAAACAAACAAGACAGACTGAAAAAGAGAAACTCAAGAGACAGGTCAGAAGAGCTGGAATCTTTCTTCGTAGATACCTTTAGGCACCTTCCCAGAAATTCATAAAAATGTCCTCACGTGGTGTCTTTATTCCTTTCGAACGTTTTTGCCCACCAAAAACAATGCATACAGCCCCCACAGTTGAAAGTATGCAAGTGCACCTTCTAGCAAAGAGCCCTGAAAACTAACTTCCTCTGCGTCCCCGGATGTCCTTTTTCTCTCCTTTATGTGCCCCCACCTCTTTGCTCTGAAAAAGGGTCTCACACAGTCTAGGTTTACTTCAAGCTCACTAAACTAAAAGGCAACTGAACCTCTGACCTTCCTGCCTCTACCTTCCAAATCCAGAGGTTACAATGTGTGCTACCACCACCCATGGCCAGTCTCTTTCTGTCCCTCTTTCTTTCTTTCTTTCTTTCTTTCTTTCTTTCTTTCTTTCTTTCTTTCTTTCTTTCTTTCTTTCTTTCTTCTACTTATCTCAGGCAAAGAAAAATGGGAGGAAGTGACTTGTTGGAAGTGATAAGCACCCCAGAAGGAGGTGGTTAGCAAGCAAGCTATTGTGGCTTCCCCTTCCTCTTCTGCACTTGGCTTTCCGGGAGTGTTGAGACTCCTCATCCCCGCTGTGTTGACAGCTGACTCCTAGGCACAGCCTCCATTTCTCATCTTCTTTAGAGTCATCTCTGTGGTGCTTTGGACTTGCTGTGAGCCTCTTCGGTGAACAGAGTCACCTGGAGGTGTCTGCTGAAGGTTGACAACAGGATCCTACCTAGAGCAGAATCCTCAAAGGCTCACGTCATTTTTGCTTGCTCATTTGTTCTATTTTTTTGTTTTTGTTTGTTTGTTTTTTGAGACAGGGTTTCTTTGTGTAACAGCCCTGGCTGTCCTGGAGCTCACTTTGTAGACCAGGCTGGCCTTGAACTCACAGAGCTTTGCTTGCCTCTGCCTCCTGAGTGCTGGGATTAAAGGAGTGCCCCACTACTTCCAGGTGTTCATGTCCTTTATATTACATAATAGTGCAGCTAGATGTGTTGGCACACACCTGCAACCCCTGCATTTGGGATGTGCTAGCAGGAGCATCAGGAATTCAAGACTATCCTTGGCTATCTATATATTGAGTTCAAAGCCAGCCTGGGCTACTTAAAATCCCTCCTTAAAAAAAAAAAAGATAAAATAACCTAGTTTAATACTGCATGATGTGTGGCACTCCAGACACTAAGGCAAAGGATCAAGAGCTTGCAGCCCATCATCAGTAACCTTCAAGTGTATCTCCAGTGGTCATCCAGGCATGGTGGCACAATCCTTTAATCCCAGCACTGGGAGGCAGAAGCAGGTGGATCTCTGTGAGTTCGAAACCAGCCTGGTATACAGAGTGAGTTCTAGGACAGCCAGGGCTACACAGAGAAACCCTGTCCTCAAAAACAAAACAAAAAAGAGTTCAGGGCTAGATTGGGCTTGTATTTGTATGTAGCATGTGTAAGCCTTCCATATACTTTAAACCATTATATATACAGATATGTGATATGTATGTACCTATGTCTATATGTAATACTTCTTCATTTTCAGTGCTGAAGATCAAACTTAGGGCTCCATGTGAGCTAAGCATGAGCTCTACTACTCATTACTTATATTACTACATTACTTATATTACTTATTCCTGACATAGAAGTCCTATGCAAATAGTTGTATTTCTGTATTGTTTAGGAAATATGGCCTGAAGATTAGGCGTATAGCTCAGTTGGTAGAGTGTTTGTCCTGCATACATTTTATTTATTTATTTATTTATTTATTTATTTATTTATTTATTTATTTATTTTGGTTTTTCAAAACAGGGTTTCTTTGTAGCTTTGTAGCCTGTCCTGGAACTCACTCTTGTAGACCAGGCTGGCCTCGAACTCACAGAGATCCACCTGCCTCTGCCTCCTGAGTGCTGGGATTAAAGGAATGCGCCACCCCACCCAGCTGTTTTATTTTCTTTTTAAGACAGGGTTTCTCTGTGTAGCCCTGGCTATTCTGGAACTCATTCTGTAGACCAGGTTGGCCTCAAACTTACAAAGATTTGCCTGCCCATCTCTGCCTTCCAAGTGCTAGACCAGGTTGTCCTCAAACTTACAAAGATTTGTCTGCCCATCTCTGCCTTCCAAGGGCTGGATTAATGGCACGTGCCATCACTGCTCACCTCCTATTTTTTATTTTTTAAGTTGTGTATGTAAACATGTGGGTATATGCACCTGAGTGCAGTGCCTGCAGAGTCCAGAAGGGGGCATTAGATCCCCTTAAAGGTAGTTGGTGAGAACCCAACAGTATTTGTTGTTTTTTTTTGCTTTTATTAATTTTTTAAAGATTTATTTATTTATTATGTATTCAGTATTCTTAGTATTCTGCATGTATGCCTGCAGGCCAGAAGAGGGCACCAGACCTCATTACGGATGGTTATGAGCCACCATGTGGCTTCTGGGAATTGAACTCAGGACCTTTGGAAGAGCAAGCAGCACTCTTAACCACTGAGCCATCTCTCCAGCCCCTGCTTTTATTCTTTTAATATTTTATTTATTTTTATTTTATGTTTATGGATATTTTTCCTGCATGTAGATCTTCATACCACACATGTGCCTGGTGTCCTCAGAGGTGTCAGTTCCTCTGGAACATGAGTTACAGATTGGTGTGAGCTGCCATATGGTGCTAGGAACTGAACCAGGGTCCCCTGCAAAAGAAGCAAGTGCTCTTAACTGCTAAGCCATCTCTCCTGGAACTTGGCAATTCTGCTGCCTCTCCTTCCTCACTGCTAGGATTACAAGTGAGCACAACCCTGCGTGCTGTACTCCTTTTGTTTCCTTGTGTATTTGTTTGTGTCAGGACTTTCTCATAACCCAGGTTTTCTTGGACCGTCAGCTCCCAAATAATGACACAGAGAATTATTATTAATTATGAATGCTCGACCTTATGTTAGGGATATAGTTAGCTTTTTTTTTTTTTTTTTGGTTTTTCAAGACAGGGTTTCTCTGTAGCTTTGGAGCCTGTCCTGGAACTCCTCAAACTCACAGAGATCCGCCTGCCTCTGCCTCCCGAGTGCTGAGATTAAAGGCTTGCGCCACCACCGCCCGGCTAGCTTTTTTTCTTTAATTTAAACTAACCCATCTCTGTTAATCTATGTATACTTCCCCAAGGCTCATTTATCTCATCTATTTAAAGTCCATCTTGCTTTCCCTCTTTCTCCATGTCTGGCTGGCTGGGACCCAGCACACTGAGCCCTGGTTCGCTGGGCCTTGGCTGGCTGGCTGACTCCCCTTTTCTCTCTACCTGCCAGGCTCACCTATAGTCCTCTGCCTAGCTATTGGCCATTCAGCTTTTTTTATTATTATTATTTATTTATTTATTATGTATGCAGTGTTCTGCCAGCATGTATCCCTGCAGCCCAGAAGAGGGCACCAGATCTCCTTACGAATGGTTGTGAGGCACCATGTGGTTGCTGGGAATTGAATTCAGGACCTCTGGAAGAGCAGCCAGTGCTCTTAACCTCTGAGCCATCTCTCCAGCCCGCCATTCAGCTTTTTATTAGACCAATCAGGTGCCTTAGGCAGGCAAAATGAAACAGCAACTCATCTTTACATAGTTAAACAAACGCAGCATAAACAAAACAATACATCTTTATTTTTTTTATTTTTTATTTTTTTGCTTTTTCGAGACAGGGTTTCTCTGTGGCTTTGGAGCCTGTCCTGGAACTAGCTCTGTAGACCAGGCTGGTCTCAAACTCACAGAGATCCACCTGCCTCCCGAGTGCTGGGATTAAAGGCGTGCGCCACCATGGCCCGGCAACAATACATCTTTAATAACCAAATGCAGCACCAACAAGTGCAACCCATTTTTACGTAGTTAAACAAGTATTCTATTCCACAATATTGAGCTCCCTGTGTCCATGAGGATGACCTTGAACTTCCAATCCTTCTGCCTCCTGGGTCCTACAATTACAGAGTGTACTATCACTCCTGTCTCATTTTTTGTGTGTTTGTGTTTGATGTGTATGCATATATGTGTGAGTTTGGACATGAGAGTGCCCATGTGCCTGTGGAAGACAGAGGACAACTCACAGGAGTTGGTTCTCCCCTTCATCACCTGAGGCCCAGGGTTTGTGGGACTGGAGCTATCTGGCTGCTCCACGCACTGTTTTCTTTTGTTTGTTTGATTGGTTGTTTTTTGGAGACAGGGCTTCTCTGTGTAACAGTCTGACTGTCCTGGAACTCACTTTGTAGACCGGGTTGGCCTCGAACTCACAGAGATCCACTTGCCTCTGCCTCCTAAATGCTGGGATTGAAGGTGAATGCCACCACCCCCCAGCTGCCGTACACCGTTTTTAAACTTTAGTTTTTTTCATCTGTTTATTGGGAATCATCTGGGAGAGCTGAGGACTCAATAAAAGGCATATTATATGTAGGACCTGACCTGCGCCCTGGAACACTGTGGCTATTGTTTCTGTTTTTATAATCTGGCATCGCTTCCTATAGATAGAGACCTAAATTGGGCTCTGTCCCCAGAATTACCACAGTTTTATAAATAGATCCTATTCCATGTATCTTAGCTGTGGTCTGGTTGTGGGCAGGACTCTGGTCTGCTTTTTATGCTGCTGTAAGAAGAGCACTGAGTTCAGGCTGTAAAGGGCTGTGGGAGCCCCATGGGAGAATAAAATGAGGAAACCCCTCTTTTATTTTTACCTACTTATTTATTCTTAAGACAGTGTTTCACTCTGTAGCCCTGGATGACCCAGAACTTGCTCTGTAGACCAGGCTAGTCTCTAACAGAGTCCCATCTGCCTCTGCTCCCCAAATTCTGGAATTAAAGGCATGCACGGTCCTATAAGCTGTTTGCTAGTTTGTTGTTTTGGAGACAGTTTTGCTATACACAATCTCCTCACCTTTAAATTTAAATATACATAGGAACATCTCAGCCCCTGGGTCTGGGGCTCTATCAAGGTAGGGGGTCCCTAGGAGTTATCCCTGATTTTATATGTAAATATATGTGTTCGTTTATTTCTGTGAGTATAGGTGTTTTGCCTGCATTTATGCCTGTGCACCATGTGCGTGCCTGATGTCCGAAAGGGCCAAAAGAGGGCGCTGGATCCCCGGGAGCCCCCTGGACCTGGAGTTACAGACAGTTGTTGGTCTCCATGTGAATGCTGGGAATGAATCGAACCCAGGCCCTCTGCAAAAGCAGCTAATGCTCTTAGCCACTTAGCCATCTCTCCATCCCACCCCACCTTTTGGAAACAGGTATTCACTAGGTTGCCCAGGTGGTCCCGGGGATGGTGATCGTCCCGTCTGTAATGCTAAATGTAGCCACCATATCCTCGCCAGAAGTTTACTCGTTCATCTTTTGGGCTTTTAATTTTGTTTTGGTTTTTGTGTTTAATGTTGTTCGTTTTTTGAGACAGGGTCATATTATGTAGCCCTGGAACTTACTATGGTAGGTATCGAACTCATACAGATAAACCTGCTCCTGCCTCCCGAGTGCTGGAACAAAGGAGTGAGCCACCACGGAATCTATCTATTAATTCTTCTGGTTTTTTTGAGACAGTCTTGCATTTCCCTTCCAACAATGTACCCGGACTCCGGATCAGTTATTCCCAAATCATGGCGACCCCTCCCCCACAACTTCTTCCTTCTTCCACATGCTAGTGCCTCAAAGCAAAGACCCCAGCACAGTACTGGGGATGTAAGGGAAGTGTCTTAAGGCCTGATCACTAAAGGCTCGTCTCACTTTGACCCAGGTTGGCCAGGAACTCGCAGCAATCCTGTCTCAGCCCCCGCACCACCCCCATGCTAAGATTATAGGCAGACGCCCCCATTTCCGAGGAGAGTTTCAATTCTGAGTTGAAAAGCTGCCACTCCGCGAGGAACAGAGTTGGAAGGGACATCAAGCAGGAAAGAACTCGGCCATCCCGTCCATCTCCCGGATCCAGGAGAGTCGGGCTCCACCCTCCCAAGTCCTGTCCCCACACCTGGTGTTTGGGCGTGCCTCAGTTTCCCAGTAGCAGGGCGTTCCGCCAGCCCCGCTCCTCCCCTTTTTCCTCTTCCTCTTCGAGGCGTCGGTGGCCGCGCCTGAAGCTCCCGGAACTAAAAGCAGAGCGCGGGCGGTGGGCCGGCGGGGGCCACGTCAGCGGGTGGCGGGACTGTGCGGGCACCATGCGGCGGGGCGCGCTCCTGGCCGGTGCCCTGGTCGCCTACGCTGGGTACCTGGCGCTGGGCGCGCTGCTGGTGGCTCAGCTGGAGCGGCCGCACGAAGCCCGGCTGCGGGCAGAGCTGGGGACGCTGCGGGAGCAGCTGCTGCGGCGCAGCCCGTGCGTGGCGGCGCCCGCCCTGGACGCCTTCGTGGAGCGGGTGCTGGCGGCCGGACGGCTGGGACGGGCGGTGCTGGCCAATACCACGGGACCCGCCAACGCTTCGGACCCCGCCTGGGACTTCGCCTCAGCGCTCTTCTTCGCCAGCACACTAGTCACTACCGTGGGTAAGTGAGAGCCATAGTCCCACTCCCCAGCCAGCGTCCGTCAGGCTCCTTCAAGATACTCCTTCATCCAAATCATCTCGGGGTCTGAGGTCCTCTCAAAATAAACCCCATTCCCAGCACGAAAACGACCCACACTGGCCTCCGCTGCCCCTTTTGAAGCGTGCAAGCCAAACCTTCCTCTCAAGTAGTAAAAAGTTCAGTTCCCTTAGAGACCCCTTCATAACTTCTTACATCATCTGGGTCCCCCTCTGGGGCCGTTTATTTGTTTGATCTTGAGATAGCACCTCTCTTTGTAGCCTTGGCTAGCCTGGAACTTCATCCCCCTGCCTCAGCCTCCTAAAATGCTGAGATTACAGATATGGACCCCTAGGCCTGGCTCCACTCCTTTCTTAATCCTCTTGATTTAGGATTAGTGTACATAATTGGCAAGAGCCTGGGACCTTCCTTGTGTCTCTGATCCCAGGGGCTGTGTCCACATTAGGGCTGGCACAACCATCTCTTCTGTCTCCTGACTCCAGATAAGTCCTTCTGGGAACAGCCCACTTCAGCTGCCTCCTGAACTTAGATCCCCAGGGAACACCGAGATGCAGGACCGGGACTGAACTCGGGGCCTCATGCATTCTAGTCAGTAATCTCAGGGCACCATCACTAGAGGCCTGGCTTCTAGGAGAGACCTGAGACCCATTCTGGAATCCCTTTCACTCTGACACTCCAGCAGGGGCCCCAGATCAAAGGCACCCATGCCTCTACTGTCCCCATATTTCCCACTCTGACACAGGGCTCCACCTATCTCCCCTCTCTGCCCCTTCCCCCCCCCCCCCCCGTGTTGCCAAGATTTCTCCCAATGTTCTTCCACTCCAACTCAGGATTCCTGGATCGGCAGCTCCAACAACCAGGGGTAAGAAGGGAACAAACTGAGAGGGTCCTCCATGAAGAATTATTGGCTGTCCAGCTTGAAGGCCCGCAAGCCAACGCTCCTACCCCAACCTACCTCCAGCTAAACCTCTAGCCCTTTCTAAAATGAGGACCAGCCACGGGTGTCTCTTTCAGTTCATGAGTGAGAAGGGCCGAGGTGTAGCTCTGTTGTAGAACACTTGCGTAGCATGCATGGGTGAAGTCCTGAGTTCAGTCGTCAATACAACAAAAACCAGGCTGGCGATAGTGGTGCACACCTTTAATGCCATCACTTGGGAGGCAAAGGCAGGTGGATCTCTATGAGTTCATAGACAGCCTGGTCTACAGAGCGAGTTTCAGGACAGCCAGAAACTCTGTCTCAAAAAAAAAAAAGAAAGAAAGAAAAGAAAAGAAATCAACAACAACAAAAACTACAAAACCAGAACACCTAAACCTGTGAGTGGGAACTGCCATCCATCCTCCAGATGTTCTGGGGGTTGGACCTCCACACCCTACAGCTGGAGCTTCACTTGCTACACAGCCCTGCCCCAGTCTGTTTGAGACAGGCCATTCTCTCTACCCGGGATGCTTGAGGCCCTCTATTACAGAGCCCCCGTCCCCCAACAGTATTGCTGACTCCACCCTTGACACCCAGCAATGACTTTAGCAATGTCTGCCCCATTACTTCCTTTGGCTACCCTGGACTCAGGAGCTCTGGCGGCAGGAGAGCTCACCCAGTCCAGATGAAATCTGCCGGCACCTGTTCTTCATTCCTATGAAACTAGGACCACAAGATCTCATCTTAAGCTAGGATCCTGGGCTTGCTTTAAGGTTATGGACTCCCCAGCTGGGTGTGGTGTATACCCCTCGGCACTTAGGAGGTGGAGACCCTGTCTCAGCCAGACCAAACAGGATGAGGGGGAAGACCCCGTGGGGAGGGGTGTTTTACACTCACATAAACGCTGAGCGTGCCTGCGCAAACCACAGCAAACCGTAACCCCAGCACTGGGCAGAGACAGGTTCCTTCTTGGGAGCTGCATAGCTAAATCAGCAAGCTTCGGTTCTGTAAGAGACCCCGCTGGAGGACAAGCTAAAGAGAGAGTGAACAGGACCTCAGGCAGTGTCCTCTGGCTTCTGTGCCTGTGCAGACACACCTGGGCACGTCCATTCACAAAATAAATAGACACACACAGAAAATAAAATAAAAAGACACATCACCTTACACAAATATTAGCTCTCTGCTGACATTCAGGTAGGACCCACCCTACCTGTACCCTCAGCCCTTAAGAACCCTAGGAAGTCCCTCCTGGAAAGTCCCTTCCATCCTCACACCACAGACCTGGGAAGCCCCTCAGAGGCTCCCTGCTGCTCTGCAGCCCCTCCCTCGCCACGAGGTGACCTCTTTTGGGGACTTCAAACAGGACAGAGGCTGAGCCACACTCTTCACTGCTTCTCCAGCTGGCAGTACCACAGAATCGCGGGTGGATTTTGTCCCCCATTGGGGCCCTCACTGTGTGTGAGCAGCAAACCGAGGTCACTGGCAACAGCTGATACCAGCGCTGGGTGACTCTTCACAGAAAAGAATGAACCCATCTCCCCTGAGGCTTGCTTTCCCCAAGCTTCCTGAGCCAGCCTGACCTGCTTCTGGACTTCCCTGGGGGTAGGGGGTGGGGGGGTAGGTACTTGTGTCTCTCTCTTTCTCCTCCTAGAGATGGCTTCTGGCAGGTCATCCCCTGGCACTGGCAGATGGACAAGTGAGGGGACATAGATATGCCTCAGGCACAGCTGGCTGAGCAACTGCAAGCTGCACAGAACTCCCCACTTCTCAGCATGACAGGGGCTTACCACACCCCGGCTTTAACTCAGTAAAACACCCTTGTGAGGCAGCTACCGTTTATTGTCTGTCTGTCTGTCTGTCATCTGTGAAGCTAAGACCCAGAGAAGCTGGCCAGCCTTCACATGGTCACACAGCTAGGATGGTGTAGAACACTGTGACCCACATTTTTAGTCCTAGCACCCCAGAGGCGGAAGCAGTGGGATTACTACAAGTCCAACGAAAGCTACAAGTGAGATCCTGCCTCAAAAAAACAAAACCCAAAAACATGAGTAAAGTCTGCTGACAAAGAGGTGGTGAAGATCTGTTTCCACGATGCCAGCAGCTAAGGGATCTTCGCGGCTGAGGAACTCACAGGCTGAGTGCTTCCAACCAGGAGATATGGTGAACTAGTCTGTATCGGGTGCATCGGTCCTGATGGAGCGTGGGGGAAAATCTGATCCCTTCCGCCACCGGGGGTTGCTCCCCTAGTTTCAGATCCGGAACATGGGGTCTGTTTCCCCCGCCCCCCCCCAGCCTCGACCATGTTCTGCTCTGAGATTTTTGGTTCCACCAGACTGTGCAGATCTTTTGAGGTCAGTTCTGAAACCCAGCCTGTACATTGAGTAGGAACAGGGAAGTTCATTTGAGGGCTCATGCATATAGCTTGGCATGCAAAAAAGATAACGTGACCAGACTTGGTGGTACAGGCTTGTAGTCCCAGCTATCAGGCTGATGAAGGAGGAGCCCAATGTTAAGGCCTGCCTGGGAGATTTAGTGGGATCCTGTCTCAAACTAGAAGTAAAAGAGGTGTGGGGTTCAGCTGTAGAGCAGCTGCCTAGGATACAGCAGGGGAACCGCTTGACTCAGCCAGAAGTGAAGCTTCTTTGTAGGAGTCACCAGTAAGGGACATGGTGGAGAAAGAGAGTGTGTGCGTGTCCTAAAAGAACTCAACACTTGACTATATCAAAATAGCATCACAGGACCAGTGATGGAAGATTACTAAAATGAAACATTAAGGCAGAGAAGAGTGTGGGGTGACACAGGAAAGGGTGACGGAACGGGTGATAACGCTGGGCATGGTGGCTGACACTAGCTGTCTCAGAGAGATGGAGTTAAGGCTGTTCTCGCAGAGGACACAGGTTCAGTGTTGAGCACCTTCATGGCAGCTCACAACTGTAACGCCAGTTCCAGGGAGCTGGCCTCTCTTCTGACCTGCACAGACTCTTGTTCATGTGTGGTGTCCATACCCACATTCAGGCACATACATATACATATAAAAATTAAAAGTATTTTTTTCTTAAAAAGTCTGAAGCAGTAGGATTGCTATGAGTTTAAGTTCATCTGGAATGAAACCCAGCCCCCAAGAGATAAATAATTTTTTTTTTTTTGATTTTCGAGACAGGGTTTCTCTGTAGCTTTTGGTTCCTGTCCTGGAACTAGCTCTTGTAGACTAGGCTGGCCTTGAATTCACAGAGATCCTCCTGTCTCTGCCTCCTGAGTGCTGGGATTAAAGGCGTGCGCCACCACTGCCCGGCTAAATAAATTGTTAAATACATGGTAGAAAATGTCATAATAGGGGGCTGGAGAGATGGCTCAGTGGGTAAAGAGCACTGGCTACTCTTGCAGAGGACCTGGGTTCAATTCCCAGCACCCACACTGCAGCTCACAACTGTCTGTAACTCCAGTTCCAGTGGGTCCAACACCCTCATACAGACATAAATGCTAGCAAAACACCAACACATATAAAATAAAAATAAAGTTATTTTTTAAAATGTCATAATAAAACCATTATTTTATACAATGAATATACACTAATTGAAAGGTTACAAAAAGCCCAGATGTGGTTGCATGCCTATAATCCCAGCCACTCAGGAGGATGGAGGGGGATCATGGGTTTTAGTGCATTGTGGGCACAACAGCCTTATAATAAATAACACACAATAAATAAATCCCATTAAAAATACACATAATTAGCCAGGCGATGGTGGTGCACGCCTTTAATCCCAGCACTCGGGAGGCAGAGGCAGGAGGATCTCTGTGAGTTCGAGACCAGCCTGGTCTACAGAGCTAGTTCCAGGACAGGCTCCAAAGACACAGAAACCCTGTCTCGAAAAAAACAAAAAAAAATACACATAATTTAATTTTTAATATTTTAGATTCATTATTGCATGCGTGTTTTATTATATATAATATATATCATTAATATATATATTGCCTACACATATATATGTGCATCACATGCATGCCTGGTACCCAAGGAGAATCCCCCAGTGAGAGGTTGGGGTGTGGCTCAGTGGTAGAGCCCCTGCCTAGAACTCCCCAGAGGAAATCCCCAGGGCTTCACATAGAGTGCCCAGGCTAATGTGGGATTGATCCCCCAAAACTAGAGAAAACTTTTTTTTTTAAGTGAGTAACTCAAAGCAAGTGCATTGAGATGAGTCCAGAGGGTTTATTTATGGGGTTTCCCCTGGGTTTCAAAAGAAACCACAGCGCCTGAATGGACTTGTGTGGCCAGTGGAGCCAGGGAGGAGGGGGGAGCAGTGAGGTTGGGAGATCTTGGGCCTCAGGGCGTGGAGGTGCCAGTGTGCAGAAGGACTCCTCTCCCCACAGGCTATGGCTACACGACCCCGCTAACAGATGCAGGCAAAGCCTTCTCCATCGTCTTTGCGCTCCTGGGCGTGCCCCTCACCATGCTGCTCCTGACTGCCTCGGCCCAGCGCCTGTCACTGCTGCTCACCCACACACCCCTGTCCTGGCTGAGCTTGCGCTGGGGCTGGCACCCCCAGCGGGCAGCCCGCTGGCACCTGGTGGCTCTGTTGGTGGTCATAGTGGCGGTCTTCTTCCTGGTGCCAGCTGCGGTTTTCGCCTACCTGGAGGAGGCCTGGAGCTTCCTGGATGCCTTCTACTTCTGCTTCATCTCTCTGTCCACCATTGGCCTGGGGGACTATGTGCCTGGGGAAGCCCCTGGCCAACCTTACCGGTCCCTCTACAAGGTGCTTGTCACAGGTGAGCTGTATAGCCGGCTGGGCATCTGTGGGCTGGCAGAGGGGGATTCTCAGGAAGAAATGGCCCTGTCCTAAGGGGTGTTGAAGGGGTTCCAAGAGCCAACCAGCTGTCCCAGGGGAGAGACACCCGTAGGACCACATCTCTGCTCTGGAGTCTGAGCCTGAAACTGACCCAACCCCTTGCCGTCTCCCCGTCTCCCCTCCCCCATGTCTACAGCATACCTTTTCCTGGGCCTGGTTGCCATGGTGCTGGTGCTGCAGACTTTCCACCATGTGTCTGACCTCCATGGCCTCACCGAACTCATCTTGCTGCCCAATCCGGACCCTGCCAACCTCAGTCCGGATGAGGATGACCAGGTGAACATTCTGGACACCCAGACAGATCTGCACCAGCACCTCTCAGCTGGCTCCCATGCTAACTACGCCTCCATCCCCAGGTAGCTGGGTAGGTGCTCTCAACATGGATACACAGGGCTTTGGGGCCCATGTGTCTAGAGCGGACCAACAAGAGTGCCCTCGCACGCTCTCCTGACTCTCAAGGCCCTCCGCTGGGAGCGGAGGAGTGGCTGCTCTGCTCTCGTGCCCTCAGCTGCTCAGGGAACCACCACTGCCAGGCCGCTTTCTCTTCCTTCCTCTTCTCTCATTTCTTCTTATACTCGGACCCCTTGCACCTTCTGACTTAGCTGGTGAGAGCGGTGCTTTAACTCGTCTCGTCGTTCTTTTCTTGTGTCTCGTTCCCTCCCGCTGCATCATTCACAGTTGCCAGTTCTTCCGGCCTGGACTTCACTTCAGTCACTGCGTTAGTGGCTCTGTGTTTGCCAAGTGATTTCCCCATTCTGAACGCTGTCATCCTCAGCTGTCTAGTGCGAAGAATATCAGACTGGTCTACAGCCCTCACTTCTGCCCTTCTGCTGGTCTGTGCCAGGCACACAGCAGCAGAATAACAGTAGAAGTGGCCTGGGCCCTGTTCTTTCTGTTGTTGTTGTTGTTTTGTTTGGTTTTTCGAGACAGGGTTTCTCTGTAGTTTTGGAGCCTGTCCTGGAACTAGCTCTTATAGACCAGGCTGGTCTCGAATTCACAGAGATCCATCTGTCTCTGCCTCCCGAGTGTTGGGATTAAAGGCATGGGCCACCACTGCCTGGCCTTGAGCCGTGTTCTTACGGAGCTCACCAACCAGTGAGGTAGACTCACCTACTTGTCCCTTGCCCAGGCTCTGGAAGAGACAGAGTAGTTAGGACTGAGGAAAGGACCTGAAATGTCCAGGTGGACTTCTTAGAAAAAGGGATAAGAACTAACCCAAGACCTGGCAGTCAAGAGAAGAAATTGTCCCTTCTTCTCAGGTGTCTACAGCTCATAGTACTTGTGGAAAGAGCCCTGGGATGGGCCAGCATCTCCCTCAGTGGCTTGGCAGGCAAGGAACTGATCCAGAATATGAACCCAGATCCAAGGAGCATGGGAGGTGTCACTTAGCATAGCCCCACGATGATGCTGTGTCTGTTTACTGGGCACTAACTGATGTCCCTGCATTCTGAGCCAGTCTTCCTGGGTGTACCCTGTAACTGGGCCCTGCCCTGCCTGTGCATTTGAACAGGCACTCTACCTCTGGGTTCTGTGTCTGCTAAATGCTGACCATAATAATGCTATTCCAAAAGACGACGCCAGCCAGGTGCAGTAGCACGTGCCTGTGATCCGAGCCGAAGCAGGAGGCTTGAAATTTCCAGGCCAGGCTGGGCTACACAGCTGGAATGTATTATTATTATTAAAGTAATAATGTATATTATTAAAATAATAATAATAATAACAACAATCAATGCATATAAGCAAAGGGTTATAGTGCCTCGGTAAAGATACGAGAGAAGGCTGTGGAACACACAGACTCATGGCTGGGACTTAGTATTTATACATTTATATCACTTAGGAAGGGGTTGACTGTAACAAACCCCTGGCTGGTACTGTTTGAGTTAACCTAATTGTTATATTGTACTTTGACAGAGCACACAGAGTACACAGAGCGTGGGGTGTGGGTGGGTGCAGGTCACAGCCATGATGCTCTCCACAGTTATGAGGGGCCTGCTGGCCCTGGGTTCAGCCTCTCTCTTCTGTTTCTGTCCACTGAAGGTTTAGCTCCCATGTGTGCTCTCCTCCTGGTGTCCAAATGCTGTCACAAACCCAGACAAGCTCTTTCTAGGGCATGCCATAGAAACTTCAACCAGAGTCCTGAACTTTAAGGAAGGCTAGCTCATCAGCGAATCATGCTAGAAAGTCTGTCATTGTCCGAGAGAAGCCCGGACCATAAATTATCTCTCGGCCCAGCGTGGAGGTGTGGAATTTTTGAGGCACAATTCACGTGACTTTATCGGGAGGGAGTTTTCAGGGATCCCTCATGAAATCCCAAGTTCACATCCTGAAAATTCACCCAGGTTTATCCTCCAAACAGCTTTTATACCAAAACATAGACTGGAGGGGGCGGGTGGGGGGGGGATTCATTAGCATCTGTTTCCTAGGTAGCAGAGAGAATGACCGTGGTCACGTCCACACCTTTCTATGCCCATTTTGTCACATTTCCCTACCTATGCCTGCTCTGACACATAGGCTGAATTAACACCTCTTTCCCAGGTGACCTCTCAAATTACAAAGAAAAAGCACAGTGACATTGGCAGATCCTGACCCTTTGTTTAGGATGGTGTCAGTTTATCCCAAAAGGCTAGGTGACCACCTCCTGTGTGGCCAGGTGTGAACTGTGGCCTGAAATTCTGGCCACCATACAAAGTAGAAATATGGGCCTGTATAATACAGCCCTACAATCCACTCTCTCTTATTAATTTTAATAAAACCTGTGCTTCTGTAACAGAACAGATGAACCAGTGTGCATTAGGCAAAGACTTCTCCATATGCCCAAATTTGCCCGTCCTTGGAACAGGCATTCCATTCATGCAAGCTCCTGTCTTAGGCACCTGGGGAGAAGAAGCTTCAAACCCATCTCTGACTGCCGACCTCTGTGAACAAAAGAGATTAGGGGAGACAGATACCTTTGGGCTCTGTGTCTCAGAGCCATACTTTCTAGTCAGGAGAGATCATAATGTTTTATGAACATTCATGCTC
>NC_022030.1:23235431-23236804 GCF_000317375.1 Microtus ochrogaster
CCCCAGGCTGCCTCCTCTAAGTGAAGAGGGCTTCAGCCATTCCTTATTGAGTCTTTCTTTCCCTGAGGGGAGAGCTTAGGTCTTAGTTCTCGGGTCCAATATTTCAACCAAAATGAGTTCTGTGTCGCAAAGATTAAAAGAGTCAGATGTTCAGTCTGCATTTACTGAACATTGTTGTAGTTATCATGGTCATCGCAGCTGGGCCTCTATGTCTGTGTCCCCAATGTCTGGAAGCAGCTCATCCTCTGTCCTGCAGTGCAGAGCAGTGGCAGCAGATCAGGCAGTCCTCTCTGTTGGGGTGGGGAAGACTGGCCCCCAGACTCCTCTCCAGCTCCTTTCATTCCGACTCCTCTGTGGTGGCCTTATCAGTTATCAGCAACAATGTCAGCAGTCTGATGTGGTGACATACACCTGTGTCCTCGCACTGTGGAGGCTGAAGACTGGAGAAGATGTCCAGGACAATTTGAAAACAAACCACAGGAATGCAAAACTCCCAAGGGGGCCGGGGATGTTCTCAATGGTGGAGCATGTCTATCCCAGATGCTAAACAAAACAGTTTACAGTAAAGGGGCTGAGAAATGCCTGAGGCAGGCAGGCACCAAGACCCGAGTTTATCCCCAGCACCTACATAAAGAATGCTAGAACTGGCTGTGCAGGGTCTGTAATCCCAGTACTGGAGGGGATGAGGCTAGAGGGGTCTCAGAGCAGATCAGTGTGCTCCAGCTTCCAAAAGTAAGGTGGAAGCTGGGCCCCATGGCACATGACTTAGGTCCCAGCACTCAGGAGGCAGAAACTGGTGCATATCTCTGAGTTCATACTGTGAGTTCTAGGACAGACACTTAGGACTTCATAGTGAGACCTTGTCTTCACAAAACAACTAAAAAATGAAAACAGGGTGAAAATTATAGAGGAAGAAACTAGATATTAAACTCTGACTTTCACATGCAAACTCATACATGCACACACATGCACACACACATACATACACACGTATTTAAAACTTTGAGCCAGCAAAATAGCTTCTCAGGGGAAAGGGCTTGCTGTGTCATCTGAGTTAGTGCCACCCTTGGAATCCAGGGGAAGGAGAGACACAACTCCCCAAATTTTATTCCCTGTCACAGAAAGTCCTTTGACCTCCACCCAAGTACAGCTGTGTCAATTGATTCCTCAGGTCTCTGTCTGCACACAGTCTAGGCAAGAACCAGCACTACGTGTGCGTGTTCACATCATTGTCTCCATCCCGTGCGGGCAGAGTTTGTGTGCGTGTTTAAGTCATTGTCTCCATTCTGTGCAGGCGGAGTCTGCGTGTTCACGTCATTGACTCCATCCCGTGGTGGCAGAGTCTGTGTGCGTGTTCACGTCATTGTCTCCAT
>NC_022030.1:23237321-23242252 GCF_000317375.1 Microtus ochrogaster
TCTCCATCCCGTGTGGGCAGAGTATGTGCATATTCAAGCTAGAATAGGAGATGGTCATGGTTACCAGCTCTGCACGCAAAGCTCTGTGTGTGTGTTTGAACCCCATTGTCTTCGCATTTCATTTGTGCCCCAGGTTGGTGACTTGTGAAGTGGGATTTGTACAGCACTACCTCATGGACACCATCTGGGAGCCAATAAAATGCTATTTTTATCCTCTTTTCTGACCTCTGCTTCTTAATAAAGAAGACCGCTTTAAGTAGATAATGTCTTATTGTATTCTTATTAAATTATTTTATCTATGTTGTATGTATGTGTCTGTATATCACATGTGTGCAGATGCCCATGGGAACCAGAAGAGGTTGCTAAATCCCTGAACCTGGAATTACAGTCAATTGTGAGCTTCCTGACAAGGGTCCTGGGATTGGAACTCAGGTCTTCTGGAAGAAAAGTATATGCTCTTAACTACTAAGCTATCCTGCAAGCTTTCCCCTAACACCTAGACATGTGCATACACAAATGCACATGCCAACTAAATAAATAAATGTGAATTGTTTACTTGAAAAGATTCCTTAGGTCTAAGGACATGCTTCAGCAGAATAGCACTTGCTCAGCATGCACAGAGAGACCTGAGTATAATTCCCAGGACAGCTAAATAAATAAAGAATACATTCATGATCCAAGCTGGAAGCAGCAAGTTGAGCCAGGAGGACTGACATGGTTTGAAGCCTGACTGGATCTAAAGTAAAATCCACCTCAGAAATCCACATCATCCTAGTGTGGTGGTACAGGCCTGTAGTCCCAGCACTCTGGAGGCAGAGACAGGAGGATTGGGAATTCAAACCCATCTTTGGGTCCACTGTAAATTCTAGACCTGCCTTAGATACTTTAAGACCCTGTCTCAAAACAACAGAAAACGCAGGGCGGGAGAGGGAGGGCTCAAGGCTGATGTGGACCGTTGCTGGTCCCTAACCGGAACGTCCAAGTGGAAGAGGCAGATCCAAGTGGAAGATGCAGATCTCTGCATCTGTGGCTATCCTGTCTATATTGCCAGTCCCAGGGCAATCAGTGTCTGAGTTAAAGAGATTGGGAAGGCAGAGAAACAGAACAAAACCCTGATACATTGTTTGAAAATTACTTTCCTTAAAAAAGTCAAACCAGAGGGATCTACAGCTAAAACTGGCCAGGCTGGAGATTTGGCTATTGTCTTCCTCTCCTGATTATTCAGAATATTAGATAAACAACTAGGTGTTAGTTTGATGGTGTAGAATTTCTTTTTTAATATTTATTTATTTATTATGTATACAATATTCTGTGTGCATGTCTGCAGGCCAGAAGAGGACACCAGACCTCTTTATAGATGGTTGTGAGCCACCATGTGGTCACCGGGAATTGAACTCAGGACCTTCGGAAGAGCAGGCAATGCTCTCAACCACTGAGCCATCTCTCCAGCCCTGATGGTGTAGAATTTCAATATGAGTAATTCTGTCTTGTTGGTCAGTCAGTATAGGAGGTAAGTGCAAACCGTGGCCTTCAGTATAGTCTAAATATAGTGTTTAGCTGGTAGGTGCCAGAAGCCAAAGGAAAATTGTTACCCTATTGAATGTTTCCTCAGACCAAGTATTGTACTCTCTGTGTAGCCAGGCTGACTTCAAACTCATGATCCTCCTGCCTCAGTTTCCTAAGTGTTGGGACTACAGATGTGGGCAACCACACCTTGGCCATGCCTCCCTCCATAAGTGTGGGGTATTTTGTTGTTTTGAGACCAGGTCTCACGAAAAAGCTCTGGCTGGCCTGGCACTTTTTATGTAGACCCAGGAATAAAGGAACCATTGAGATCTTGCCTCCCTTGTTGTGATCTCTAGAAGAATTTTGGAGATGCATAAGAATGTAATGTAGAAGTTGGACACGCTCTCAAGGGTTGAGTGGACAATGACCAGAGGGAACATTGTCCACATTCTGGGCAGGCTTGATGCTAGTTTTAAAATCTCTTCCTAGTTGTAGTGGCATATGTAGTGGCAGGATATATTGGTGATTCAGAAACTAGAGGTTCTGAGTTCAAGGCCAGGCTGGGCTATACCTGTGAGTCAAAGAGATAGCTCAGTGGTTCAGAGGGCTTGTATCTCAAGCCTGAGGACCTCAGTTTAATCCTCAGGACCCGTGGGAAAAGCCAGCTGGATGCGGTGGTTCTTATCTGTAAACCTAGCACTTCTGAAACATGATGGTTGGGAGCAGGCACAGGCCACCACAATCAACTTTTCTTTTCTTTTTTTTTTTTTGGTTTTTCGAGACAGGGTTTCTCTGTGGTTTTGGAGCCTGTCCTGGAACTAGCTCTTGTAGACCAGGCTGGTCTCGAACTCACAGAGATCCGCCTGCCTCTGCCTCCCAAGTGCTGGGATTAAAGGCGTGCGCCACCACCGCCTGGCTTAACTTTCCTTTTCTTTTCCTTTCCTCTTTCTTTCTTTCTTTCTTTCTTTCTTTCTTTCTTTCTTTCTTTCTTTCTTTCTTTCTTTCTTTCTTTCAGGGGGACGGGGTTTCTTTGTGGCCTAGGATGGCCTTGAACTTTCAGTGTTGCCAAGGATGATCTTCAACTTCTGATCTTCTTGCCTCTACCACAGAAGTGTGGGTATTATGGGCGTTCACTGGTTTGCACATCCAGTTAAGCAGTGACTCTACCAACTGCCCCAGCCCCCACACACCTTTATCTTTTTCTTTCTTTTTCCTTTTTCTCCTCCCATGTCCTTCCCCTCCCCCTTTTTCTTCAAGGTTTCATTGAAGATATGGTTTTTCTGTACGGAAGACTTGACTGGCAGGCTGGAGAGATGGCTCAGAGGTTAAGAACACAGATTGTTCTTCCAGAGGTCCTGAGTTCAAGCCCCAGCAGCCACATGGTGACTCACAACCATCTGTAATGAAATCTGGTGCCCTCTTCTGGCTTGCAGGCACACAGGCAGACAGAACACTGTAAACAAAATAAATAAATCTTAAAAAAAAAAAAAAAAGAAAAAGACTTGACTGTCTCGAAAAGTAGCTTTGTAGACCAGGCTGACCTTGAACTCGCAGCCTTAACTCACTCCAGAGAAGGGGATTAAAAGCAGGTCTGTAAGCAGTAATCTTTTTTTTTTTTTTTTCGAGACAGGGTTTCTCTGTGGTTTTGGTGCCTGTCCTGGAACTAGCTCTGTAGACCAGGCTGGTCTCGAACTCACAGTGATCCTCCTGCCTCTGCCTCCCGAGTGCTGGGATTAAAGGCGTGCGCCACCACCGCCCGGCCAGCAGTAACATTTTTCAACATAGAATCCTGTCCGGCTACAATCGCATTTGTAAGGGTCTACCAGGCTGGTCTCGAACTCACAGTGATCCTCCTGCCTCTGCCTCCCGAGTGCTGGGATTAAAGGAGTGCGCCACCACCGCCCGGCCAGCAGTAATCTTTTTATGTGTATGAATGTGCACCACTTGAGCCTGGGAAGGTTGTTATCTAGTTCACAATGTAGCAGATCAGAGTCATGGCTCAGGTCCCAGTCTTCTGATCAGTAATTAAAGCCTTGCCTCTTGGTCTTTTGTTTTACAGGCTGTTGACCAGAGGGGCCCAACTTTTAAATAGGCTACTATTAAACTAGCTGCCTAATTTAACTATAGGAGCCCACTTCTAGATCACTCGAGCCCATTACCCCAAAAGTTCTGGAATTGTTTTTCTCAGGAGGATTTTGATCTAGAAGTCAAGTAGACACGATATCACTGCCAGAACAATCATTATAAATTCCTCTGTGGCCTTCTTAGCACGGAGCTAAACACGTTTCCAGTGTCCCTGCCTGCCACAAGTCAGGGAACCTGAGTTGCTCCAGGCCAGCCCTAAAGCCCTAGGCGCCAGTTAGGAATGCGTGTTACCATAGAAACACACGCGCTTCGTAGGCGTGCCTCGCGCAAGGTGGAAGTCCGAGCGGCCATTTTAACAGCTGGCAAGAGGGGTGGAACAGGCGCTGCCAAGCAACGGTTGACGCGTTTTGGCCAAGTACTGGTACAGCGGGGCGGGGAGAAGAGGGCGGTGCCATCCTACGGGATGAGGGGGGCGGGAGGGACTTAAGAAGGGGAGGGCAGGGAAGGGGAGGCAAGACGAGGTGAGGCAAAACAAGCTGGGGAAGGAGCATCAAGCACAGGGACCAGGCAAAGAAAGAGTGCAGCAAAGGCGGGAAGGCGAAAGGGCGGGGCGAAAGCCAACGCCTTTCAGACCTGAAGCTTCCGATGAGTATGGGCGTGGCTAGAAGAGGCGGGGCATAGAACAGGTTGAAGCTCAGGGCATGGATAGGAGAGATGAAAAAAGGTGGAGGGAAAAGGTGTCGGTCGGGACAGTGAAGATCGCGAAGTCAGCGTGGGTGTGGGACGACGGGAGGTCTTTCGGCCAGAGCACAGTCTATGGCAAGGAGAGACCCCGAGATCACCAGTGGAGTCGAGGCGAAGACAAATATTGGGGCAAGGACCGAGTTATATACGAGTACGAGAGGGAGCACGGCGAAGAGATAGCCAAATGGGAGGACCAGGGCGAGGAGCGACCACCCGGCGAGGATAGATCCCGGGGCGAGGGACGGTCACCTGGAGAAGAGCGATCCCGGGGCGAGGAGAGACCCCGAAGAGTAGAGAGGTCCCACGACCAGGAAAGGTTCCCTAAGGAGAAGGAGCAGGTCCAGGAGAGGGCTGGTGCGGAGTGGCAGGCGGGTGCTGAGGAGAAACCACCGGGGCAGGAGGAAAGGGGGCGGGGACAGGAGCAGGCGGGCGAAGATGCCCAGGATTCGGGGAAAGGGAGAAGCCAGGACCTAGGACGTGGCACGGAGAGGAAGAAGAGCAAGGAGCCCACCTCCCACCGGGCTCAGGGGCGTGGCCTGGAGAGAAAGAGGAGCGAGGAGCCCACCTCCCACCGGGCTCAGGGGCGTGGCCTGGAG
>NC_022030.1:23242352-23246738 GCF_000317375.1 Microtus ochrogaster
CCTCCCACCGGGCTCAGGGGCGTGGCCTGGAGAGAAAGCGGACCGAAGAGCACGCCTCCCTCCAGGATCAGGGGCGTAGCCTGGAGAGAAAGAGGACCGAAGAGCACGCCTCCCTCCAGAGTCAGGGGCGTGGCCTGGAGAGAAAGAGGACCGAAGAGCACGCCTTCCTCCAGGATCAGGGGCGTGGCCTGGAGAGAAAGAGGACTGAAGAGCACGCCTCCCTCCAGGATCAGGGGCGTGGCCTGGAGAGAAAGAGGCCTGAAGAGCACGCCTCCCTCCAGAGTCAGGGGCGTAGCCTGGAGAGAAAGAGGACCGAAGAGCACGCCTCCCTCCAGGATCAGGAACGTGGTCAGGAGAGAAAGAGGAACGAGGAACACACCTCGCTCGGGACTCAGCGCCTAAGCCAGGGCAGGGGTCGTAGCCTGGATGGAGTGGTCAAGGACTCAAAGAAGGACAAGACCAAGACTAGAAGCGGGTTCTTGAGCAGTGCAAGAGCAAAGAGAAAGGGGCGTGGCGAAGAGCAGTGTGAGGGCGGGGCAGCCTGTGAAGGCGGAACCAAGTCCAGGAACAAGTCGTTGGGGCGTAAGGCTAGAGAAAAGAAGGGCTCTGGCAGGGCAAGAAACAAAAAGAGAGTCTTGGAGAAGAATAGAGTCAGAGTTCTAAGAGCCAGCACAGAGAAGAGCAAAGGTGGGGCAAGAAGAGACAGAGCGATTGTCAAGGGGGCTGATAAGAGCCGCAGGGACAGGAGTGGGGCCAGAAGCAAGAGCAGGGGCGGGGCCGAGAGCAAAGGCAGGGGCGAGGCGAGGAGTGTTAGTAGGGGAGGGGCTGAGAGTAAGAGGACCGGAAAGACCAGGAGTATTAGGAGGGGCGAGGCCGAGAGCAAGGGTAAAGGCGTGGCCAGGAGTAGGAGCAGGGCTGGGGCCGAGAGTAAGAGCAGGGGCGGAGGCAGAAGTGGGGCGGGGGCTCGAAGCCGGATCAAAGGTGGAGCCAGGAAGAGGGGCGGAAAGAAAGGCAAAAACCTAGCGGTTTCCCAGAGAGCAACTGAAGGGAGCCGACTCGCAAGTAGGTATTGACCCCCACGTTCTCCAGGTTCTAGCTGCATGGTGTGCTGCCCAGCCATGTCCCCTGTCAGCCCTGTATGGCCGAGAAAACCAAAGCTATGGGCGTTCTGTGTACTGCTGCTAGTGCTACTGCTGTCGTGGAAGTCGTGGGCGGTAGAACATTTCCAACACTGCCACTGGCTTGTTGTCCTGAACAATTTCGACAAAGTAGGTTCGCTCCCGACTAAGGCTCGATTTCTGGATCAAGAACCCATTGATACAGTGACCGAGGTGTTCCAAAATTTGGTAGACTTGCCAATCGACCCGCAGGAGGTGAGGGAACTGGGGTCAAGAATATCAGAGGGATCTTGGGCCAGTAAATATCAGAGGGATCCTGAGTCAGTATACTTCTTGACTGGCTATTTCGCCCACCTTTCCTTACAGAAATATATGAGTTTTCCTTACTACCTGAAAGTCAGCTTCTCCTGTATGGAACAGGTGAGAGTTTACCTTGTGAGTGGGATGATTTCAGTAATCTCCAGTCCCCGTCATTTTCAGAGGTGCTTTTCTATACAGTTTAATACTAGTTTGCTCCAACCCTGCAGGTCTTAAGAACTTTCATTAGGCAGACACAAATACCCTCGTGTCTATTAACATTCACTCTTTTTTTTTAAATACTCATTTGTCCTGGAAAGATGGTTCAGTGGCTAAGAGCATTGACTGCTCTTCCAGGGGTCCTGAGCTCGATTCCCAGCACCCACAAGGTGACTCACAACCATCTATAATGGGATCTGAAGACCTCTTCTGGCATGCATGCATACATACAGACACAACAGTGTCTAAAAGTAAATTTTTAAAAATTTTTAAAAAATAACTTTTGGGACAAAGTTAGCCATTGCAAAGTATTAAAAAATATTCATTTTATTTTTAATTATATGTGTATGGTGGGTATATGCATGTACATGCAGTTACCTATGGATGTCAGTAGAGGGCAATGAATCCTTGCAATTGGAGTGTATGCCACTGTCTTGAACCATACTTTGGTTGTCTGGAAGAGCAGTATACACTCCTCACCACTGAGTCATCTCTCCAACCCCACCTTCTGTCTCTATAATACAAGGAGTGTGTTACATAACTAGGCTGGCCTTGAACTCACAACAACCCTTATGCCTCTGTTCCCAAGTGCTAGGATTATAGGTGTGAGCCACAATGCCAACCTAATTTTGCCCAATTTTGGGTTTTGTTTTGTTTTTGTTTGTTTGAAACAGGGTCTTTCTACATAGCCTTGGCTGTCCTGGAACTCACTCTGTAGATCAGGCTGGCCTCAAACTCAGAGATCTGTCTACCTCTGCCTCCCTAGTGTTGGGATTGAAGGTGTGCATCACCACTGCCCAGTCTTTCCTTGTTTTAAGATGAAGGGTGTTTGGCCTTTTTATTGTTGACTTGTAAAAATTGCTTATATATTAGGGGTGATGGCTGCTTATCAAATATATGGTTTGAAAACATTCTGTTCTGTGATTCTTTCTTTCTTTGGAGATAAGGTCTTGTGTAGACCAGGTTGATCTTGAAGACATAGAGAGCTAACTGCCTCTGCTACCCAAGTGCTGGAACTCCATTTTGTTAGTGTTTTCTTTTTTGAAAGATTTATTTATTTTATGTATGAGTGCTCTATTTGTGTGTACACCTTTTTTTATGCCAGAAGAGGGCACCAGGTCCCATTACAGATGGTTGTGAGCCACCATGTGGCTGCTGGGAAATGCACTCAGGACCTCTGAAAGAGCAGCCAGTACTCTTAACCACTGAACCATCTCTCCAACCCCTGTTAGTGTTTTTAAGACAAGGTCCTGTGAAGCCCAAACTGACTGAGTTGATGTGCAGCAGAGGGTAACCTCCCACTTTTGAGAACCTTGCCTCCACCATTTCCATGGGAATTTCAATTGTGTATTGCAACACTTGGTTTCATTAGGTGTTGAGAATAGAGCCTGGGGCCTCATGTAGAGTAGGGAGGCAGCCTAATACCTGAGCTACATCTCCAGCCCCATCATTCAAAGACACCACAGGGTGGGAGACATGACTGATTGGTTGTTCTTGCAGAGAACCAGAGTTTGATTCCTAGCACTCATTTGGTGGCTCATGACCATACATAACCTCAGTTCAAAAGGATTCAACAGGCATGCACGTGGGATACATACATGCATGCAAACAAAACATTTGTGCTCATTAAGTAAAATAAAAAGTCTAAAAAAGAAAAAAGTGAAAAGGAGAGGTGGTGCCTGTCTCTCATTACAGCTCTAGAGAGGCTAGCCTGGGCTATGTAGGAAGTCCCTTTCTCAAGATACTAACGAAAGGTTTTAAGTTTATCAAGATATAATTCACTCGCCATAAAATACCACATAGGTACTTAGTATTTGTGTTTAGAAAGAAAAGTGGGTTGAATATACTATAAGGAGCCATGGCCTGGGTACTCACACAAGTGCCATTTGCTTATTTTTGTGTTTGTCTGAAAAAGGGTCTTACGTATCCCAGGCTCGAACTCAGGATTGTTGTCTTGCCTTCCCCAAAGTACTGAGGATTCTATGCGTATCACCATGCCCAACTTTTTTTTTTTTTTTAAGTTTCTGGAGGCAGGTTTGTTTCTTTGTGTAGCCCTGGGTGTCTTGGACTCCTAAAAGCGTGTACCACTCTTCAGTTATTTTGTTTTGTGTTCGTTGTTGTTTTGGTTTTGGTTTTTCAAGACAAGGTTTCTTTTTTTATATACTTTTTTATTGATTTTTATTGAGCTCTACATTTTTCTCTGCTCCCCTTTCCTCTTCTCCTCTCCCCTTCAACCCTCTCCTATAGTTCCCATGCTCCCAATTTACTCAGGAGATCTTGTCTTTTTCTAATTCCCATGTAGATTAGATCTATATAAGCCTCTCTTACTGTCCTCATTGTTGTCTAAATTCTCTGGGATTGTGGTTTGTAAGTTGGTTTTATTTCCTTTATGTTTAAAAACCACTTATGAGTGAGTACATGTGATAATTGTCTTTCTGTGACTGGGTTACCTCACTCAAAATGATGTTTTCCAGCTCCATCCATTTTCCTGCAAAATTTAAGATGTCGCTATTTTTTTTTTCTGCTGTGTAGTACTTCATTGTGTAAATGTACCACATTTTCCTTATCCATTCTTTGGTTGAGGGGCATTTAGGTTGTTTTCAGGTTCTGGCTATGAATGAACATCTTTTGGATAGATACCCAAAAGTGGTATTACTGGGTCTTGAGGAAGGTTGTTTCCTAATTTTCTGAGAAATTGCCACACTGACATCCAGAGAGGTTGTACCAGCTTGCATTCCCACTAGCAATGCAG
>NC_022030.1:23247104-23249365 GCF_000317375.1 Microtus ochrogaster
TTTTTTTTATTGGATTATGTGTTCTTTTGATGACCAGTTTCTTGAGTTCTTTGTATATTTTGGAGATCAGACCTCTGTCTGATGTGGGGTCAGTAAAGATCTTTCCCCATTGTTGTTTTGTCAAGACAGGGTTTCTCTGTGTAGCTTTGGAGCCTGTTCTGGCACTTGCTCCGTAGAACAGACTGAACTTTAACACAGAGATTTACCTGCCTCTTCCTCCTGAGTGCTGGGATTAAAGGCGTGTGCCACCATCGCCCGGCCCATCAGGTTGTTTTTATGTTTTTTAGACAAAGTCTTGCTTTGGAGCCCTGGCTAGCCTAGAACTCACTCTTAGACCAGGCTGGCCTTGAACTTGCTTTGATTCTCCTGTTTCTATTTTTGGAGTGTTGGGATTACAGATGTGAGTCATTACCTCTGCTCAAAAGTTTCAGTTTATTAAGATTTTTATTTTATGTATCCAGGTATTTGGTCTGCATGTGCATCTGTAGATCACATCATCCTGGTGCTGGCAGATTCCAGAAGAGGGTGTTGGAGAGAAAGGGAGAGGGAGAGAGAAGCTGGGCGGTGGTGGCGCCTGTCTTTAATCCCAGCATTCGGGAGTAGTTGCTGGTGGATCTCTGTGAGTTCAAGGAGAGCTAGTTCCAGGACAGGCTGCAAAGCTACATAGAGAAACATTGTCTCAAAAAACAAACAAACAAACAAAAACACTACAAAGATAGATACACAGTCCTTACTTACCTAGGACTCGCTTATAGACCAAGCCAGCCTGAATTTGTGGTTGTCTCTGCTTCAGTCTCATGAGGGGGTGAGAGAGGAATGGTGCTACACCTGGGCTCTCGAGGTGGTTTGGTTTTTGTTTGTTTGTTTGTTTGTTTGTTTTAAGACAGTCTCACTTTATAGTCCAGGCTGACTTCAAACTCCCTAAGTGTCCCCGTAGCCTTGAACTGGAGAGCCTGCTGTCTCCAGCTCCGAGTGCTGGGAACAAGTATGTGACATCACAGCAGGCTGCGCTGCCAGTCCTCTTACCCTCCCATGGTGGAGTGCCTGCTGTCCCCACTCAGCTCACACGGGGCTCGGACAGATGGATCCCGAGACTAAGGCATGCCCTGTAACCCTCAGGATGACGAGGAGCTGGTCCGAAAGAGCCACCTGATGGGGATGAGACCCCTGATCCTGATCAGCTACAGGCACCCAGTCAATTTCTATCGCTGGGAGACTGAAAATCTGCAGATTCAGATGGAGGCTGCCCCATTGCGTACCTCAGGTGGGCCAAACTGCCCTTGCTGGTGGTGGTGTGCAGAGATGGGAAGTCCGGAGGCACTCTGAGGCCTTTAGGGGCATCTGGCAGCCTCTAGCCCCTCAGTACTGCATCTGACCAGCAGGATTCTGCTCAGCGGAGGTCATGTGCACCTTGAACTGGTATGCACCCATGCCCATCAAAAATGGCACCGTAGTTATGAGCGTGGACATCAGCAGCAATGGCTTGGGGGTCTTCATTCCCCGCAAAAGGTATTCAAGCCCAGGGCAGTCAGGAATCCCAGCCCCCAGAATCCCAAGGAAAGCAAGGGAGGCAAAAGGGAGGAGCAGGGGAAGGTGGCCGCGAGGGGTGAAGTTCCCCCGAGAGGGCCTTCCTCACTGGAACCTGCTCGCAGGTTCTATATCAATATCAATGGCTTCTTGAAGAAAGATACAAGTGGCAAAACCATCTTCACCGTGGGATATGAGGTGAGGGCTGCTGACTGGGAGAAGGTACGCATCACACACACATGGCCTGAGTGTCCCCCAAACCAACACAGACCCTATTTGTAGAACACTTACTTGAGCTCCAGGCTCCAGGTGATAACTTCCTAAATGTACCAGTTTCTTTTTCAAAGTGACTCTGGAAGGCAGGGGTACTTGCTTGCACACGTGTGTGTGGGCACACACACACACACACCCTCCCCAGGTGCTGGGGACTGACCAGAACCTCATGCTCTCCAGTGAAACACAGCCATAGGAGGAGGGCACATTCCCCATCTCCTCATTGGATCTTTTATTACATTATCATTTTGTGTGCGCTTATACCTATACTATGGAATGCACGCGGAGGTCGGAGGCCAGCTTTCAGGAGTCAGTTCTCTCCTTCCACCATGTGGAATTGCCTGGGATTGAACTCAAGACCTTAGACTTGGCCGGGCGATGGTGGCGCACGCCTTTAATCCCAGCACTCGGGAGGCAGAGGCAGGCGGATCTCTGTGAGTTCGAGACCAGCCTGGTCTACA
>NC_022030.1:23249660-23250643 GCF_000317375.1 Microtus ochrogaster
TAGTGGTCTGTAGTTTTGTTTTTTGAACAGGGACTCAATATAGCCCACAGTGGTCTCAAGCAGACCAGGCAAGCTCTGTGAAATTTCTGCTTCAGTCTCCTAAGTGCTAGAATCATAGATATGGGGCACCAAGCCTGACCGTAAATACTCAGTTTTTCTATTACATTTATCTATTTTGTGTGTGGGGGGCACACATGTGGCATATATGTGGAAGGCAGAAGACAACTCTCAGGAGCTGCTTCTCTCCCTCCATCATTAAGCTTGTCTTTTACCCACTGAGCCATCTCACACACGTGTGTACTCATTTCAAAGATGAGAACACTAGCCAGGTGGTGGTACACACATTTAATCCCAGCATTCAGGAGGCAGAGGCAGAAGGATCTCTGAGTTTGAGGCCAGCCTGGTACAGAGCAAATTCCAGTTCTGAGTTCACTATGCATTCAGCCAGCAAATGCTTCCAAATCATGAGGATGTTGCTCAGTATTTGGTAGAGTTCAATGCACCTCACTTCAAAAAAGGGGGAATGAGGGCTGGAGAGATGGCTCAGAGGTTAAGAGCATTGCCTGCTCTCCCAAAGGTCCTGAGTTCAATTCCCAGCAACCACATGGTGGCTCACAACCATCTGTAATGAAATCTGGGGCCCTCTTCTGGCCTGTGGGCATACACACAGACAGAATACTCTATACATAATAAATAAATATTTAGAAAAGACAGGTGGGTGGGGAATGTAACTCCGTTGGTTGGTAGGGCACTTGCCTGGCATGCAGGAACCGGGTTCAGTCCCTATAACAGCATAATCTAGGTGTAGTAGCACACTCCTGCAGCCCCAGCATGTGGCAGGATCAGAATTTTTTTTGGCTTTTTTTTTTTTGGTTTTTCGAGTCAGGGTTTCTCTGTGGTTTTTTTGGAGCCTGTCCTGGAACTAGCTCTTGTAGACCAGGCTGGTCTCTTTCTTCTTCCCTTAACCTCTTGGGTGGTGGTAA
>NC_022030.1:23250966-23252176 GCF_000317375.1 Microtus ochrogaster
AAAAAAAGAGAGAGAGAGAGAATGAAAGAAGAAGGAATAAAGAGGCATCT
Organism: Microtus ochrogaster; assembly: GCF_000317375.1. Classification (NCBI taxonomy): domain Eukaryota; kingdom Metazoa; phylum Chordata; class Mammalia; order Rodentia; family Cricetidae; genus Microtus; species Microtus ochrogaster. The sequence goes on from NC_022030.1 coordinate 23,251,017, forward strand.
GGTGCAAAGTCCCTGGGGTGAGCTGAAAAGGAAGAGGCCCCTGATAGGACTGGGCTAGAGTGAGGGCAAAGTGGCAGGAGTGAGTTAGGGAGGTGGCAGCCAATTACAGAGGCTTTGGTGTGTGTGTGAGATCAGGCAAGGGAAGGCTAACTGGCATTTCTGCTCCTCTGACAGAGCTCAATGGTGAAGAGTACTCTCTTTAGTCGTTCAAAATCGAGACCCCTGTGGTACACTGTAAACCATTCGCCTGTGCTCATCCTTGGCGGAATTGAAAATGAAAAGGTCATTTTGCTTTCAGACACTAATTTCCAGGACTACTCTCTCATTGAGGTGAGTGATGCCAGGCAGACCTTGGAAGGGGTGTGGGGCTACAGAATGGGACCCCAAAGATATGCCCAATCTTCAGCAACAGGCTATGAAGAAAATTTTGTTTGTTTGTTTGGTTGGTTGGTTGGTTTTTTTTTCCAGGGAGGGTTTCTCTGTGGCTTTGGAGCCTGTCCTGGAACTAGCTCTGTAGACATGGCTGGCCTCGAACTCACAGAGATCCGCCTGCCTCTGCTTCCCGAGTGCTGGGATTAAAGGCATGCGCCACCATCGCCCGGCAAAGAAAATTTTAATGCAAGGAAACAGGTTCAAATCTTTTAAAAAATACACTTTTTAAAAAATGTCCTGTATATGTGTGAGTAACAAAGGAGGCCAGGAGATAGCATTGGAATTGGGTCTCCTGGAGCTGAAGTTACAGGTGGTTGAAGAAAGCAAACTCCATATGGAGGCTCTTCGATGCCCATCATTATTTTTTGTAGTAAATTGGTGCTGCTAGGAGCAGATGTGTCTCATTGTCATGACAAGCCTATGTTATTAAAACATCTTAAATGCCATATTCTGTAGGCCTCTGAAGTGTTTGAAGACCATCTATCTCTCTAAAATATACTTGTTTGACCTTGAAAACATACCTAACATGGTGACAAATTTGATTGTTATTAACTTACATTTTTAATTATCTTATAGTTTATGATAATAATTTTCAAGAAGTTGAACTTTACATTATATTTTTAAATGAGCTCTATAGGTATAATATGTTATTGTAGAAAGAAGATTAAAACATGCTGGGCAGTGGTGGCACATTCCTTTAATCCCAGCACTTGGTAGGCAAAGACAGG
>NC_022030.1:23253586-23257624 GCF_000317375.1 Microtus ochrogaster
CGTGCACCACCACCGCCCAGCTCACATATCCTGATTTTTATTTTGAAGTCAAGACATCCCTAAAGTATGTAAGTTGGTTTAATTTTGCAGTTCCTTTCACAATCTAATGTCTCTCAGCAGTTGGCATTTTCTGTTTATTAGCATTTAAAGAATTAAAATTCACAAAGCACCATTTAAGGTCTGAACTCCATGTGTTATACATAAGCTGTTAGGTCCTCAGCAGTGTGACCAGCTTAGTACAGACATGGTATTGTTGACTGGCTGCACCCTTTTTGTCTGTCTAGAGTCTCAGCCATGCTAACCCAGCTCTGGGAAACTTTTGTGTTTCTATTCTATCTAGGCTCCCACTGGTAGGGAACCATTCAGTGCTCTGTTGCATAGCAGGCTCGCTTTCTTTCTTTCTTTCTTTCTTTCTTTCTTTCTTTCTTTCTTTCTTTCTTTCTTTTTCTTTCTTTCCTTCTTTCTATCTTTCTTTCTTTTCTTGTTTATTTATTTGTGCTTTTTTTGAGACAGGGTTTCTCTCTAGCTTTGGAGCCTTCCTGGAACTCACTCTGTGGACCAGGCTGGCCTTGAACTCAGAGAGATTGGCCTATCTCTGCCTCCCCAGTGCTGGAATTAAAGGCACGTGCCACCACTGCCAGCCATAGTAGGGCCTCTTAAAAGAGCTGCATGTAAGTCATGGGTACTGAGCCTACTTGAAAGACCTTGGTCAACCATGCCAGGAAGCTGTGTCTGACTCAATGTTAAGACCCTTTTTCTAGATTTTTTAGAATTTATGTGGATATCTGTGGCCCCACATTGGGTGCCATATATAATAAGTCTTTCTTTGTACCACCAGCCAGCTCCCAAATAATGACATGGAGACTTAATAATTATGGATGCTGGCTTTAGCTTAGGCTTATTCCTAACTAGCTCTTACAACTCAAATTATCCAATATTTTTAAATCTATGTTCTGCCATGTGGCTTGTTACCTCCCCTTCATACCTCACTTCCTGCTTCCTCTCTGTGTCTGACTGGCAAATTCTGCTTTCTTCTTCTCTTAGTTCTCTTACCCAGAATTCCTGCCTATACTCTTCTGCCTAGCTCTTGGCTGTTTAGCTTTTTATTACACCAGTAACAACAACATATCTTCACAGAGTGCACAAATTTCCCACAACATGTTTCAAAAGACAAACAACAACAAAAGAACACTTTCCCCGAGACAGGGCTTGGAGGCTGAGTCCTCAACCACATGGCTCACCTGTTCTCTGCCCCTCTGCAGCTGAGCATTGACAGTTGCTGGGTTGGCTCCTACTACTGCCCCATGCTCCAGTTCTCAGCCACCATTCACGATGCTATTTCCACCGAGAGCACACTCTTCATTCGGCAGAACCAACTCGTCTACTATTTCACAGGCAGATACACTACGCTCTTCGATGAGAGTCACAGCAGCAGTGAGAAAACTGGGCTGGGGATGGGAGGGCTGGGGAAGATGTGCGGGTTAGAGAAACAAAACCGAGAAGAACATTGACTAGAAAGGAGAATGTCCAGGCATCATTATGGCATGCACCTGTCATCCCAACACTTGTGAGCCAGAGGCAGGGGATCAGATTCATCCCCGGCTATACTGAAGGTGAATCTGGGTCGATGAGACCCTGGAGATGGGGGAGCACACACATGGGTGATGGTGTTGCAGTCCTCTGTGATTCTAGCACTTGAGAATTTCCAGTTCTGGTCTATTACCTTCCAGAAAGCCTGGGAAACTTAGTGAGAACTGCTTTAATTTCCTCTCTCTCTCTCTCTCTCTCTCTCTCTCTCTCTCTCTCTCTCTCTCTCTCAAAAAATAGGGCCTGTCCATTTATTGGCTTTCCTGAATGAGAAACCCATGAGCATTATGGCTTTGGGCATAGGTGTATCTACCCAGGGACTCATTGTAACCCTTGGTCTCCTTGCTGACCCATGGTGATTCTTACCCACACCCAGCTACTGTCCATTTCTCTGCCCCTTAGTAGTCCCAGGGAATCTTTTTATGAGTGGCTACAAGCTGGGAGGGTCTCTTGTTTGCCACACTCTGTCCAACACTCAGTTCAGAACCAGGGGGTCACAAGGGAGGGGTGAGCTCACCTAGACCTCATGGACGGCACGTGTGCCGGTATGCACCTGACATCTCATCGTCTGGGAAGCTGCAGCAGAGAGTTTGAGATTCGCCTCGACTACATAGGAAGTTTGACGCCAGCTAAGGTTACAGTGTAAGACCCTGTCGCATAAAACCAAAGCTGGTCATAGCAGACTAGGACTCAGAGGTAAAGGATGAGGGAAGGGGTCACAAAAATGACCCCCAATACCACACTGACATGTTGCTCCAGGCTAAGAGGACAGTAATGGGTTTGCAAGATTGGAAGGAAGGGGACTGGGGATCCAGGGACCAGTCTGACCACCTGGTTTTGCTTGCCCATGCTTGCCCCCTTAGGCAGCTGGGTTCGTGTCCTGGCCAATGAGTGCATCAAGAAACTGTGCCCTGTATTCGTCAGTGGCAATGGCTCTGAGTACATCCTGGCCCTCACCACTGGCAAGCATGAAGGTTACGTTCACTTCGGGACCATCACAGGTAAAAGCCTGTGTGTTTTGGAAACTCAGAAGACAATCTCTACACTCTTTCACTGAGGGTTCCTGTTCCTTGCCATGTGTCCTCAGGAGAGGTGGCAGGCTCAGGCTTGTTCCATGTGTGTGGACATGGATCTGTATGTGTGGAGATCGGACTTGAACAATGTTAGGTTCTTTCTATGAAGTCTTTGGCTTTAAGGGACAGAAACCCAACTCAAAAATCAGATCAGCAGCAGTGGTAAAAAAAAAAAATCAGATCAGTAGAGCTGGATGGAGCAGTAGAGCTGGATGGAGCAATGCTCACTTGCAATCCCAGCACATGGGAAGTGGAGGTGGGAGCATCAGAAGTTCAAGGCCAGGCAAGGCTACAGTGAGACCCTTATTTCAAAATAAAACACAAAGCTAGCTGGAGAGACCACTCACATAGTCAACAGAGCAATGCGTGTGAAGGGCTGGTGAGGTGGCTCAGCAGGGAAATCACTTGCTCAGCCTGAGGACTTGAATTCAATCCCTGGGTGGGGCCCACATGATGGAAGAAAAGAGCCAACTCCTCCCAGAAGTGGTCCTTCTGACCTCCTCATGTGTGCATGGCATGCAGGATTCGAGGCCATTCTGGTCTACATAGGGTGTGTGCTAGTTCTGGGGTCAAAGGTGGAGAGATCCTAAGCCAGAGATTGGCCAAAGAAATGGGTGTTGTCCCAAAAGCCCTGAAGGTGAACAGCTCATGTGAACTCTCTAGAGGACGGGGTGTCAGGGTCCTCCTAGGTGAAGGCAAAGAGGAAGTATGAGTCAAGCTGTAAGGGGACAGTAAAGAAGGCATTTCAGAAATAGGAAACTGGGGTCTGGAAGGGAAGGAAGAAGGGTCCTTGAGGTGAATTAGAACTGGCTGGTGGTGAGCTGCACACTGGAGCTGAGGTATCCCATCCTTGGGGATCCACTGGATTTGGGAAGGACAGCCTGGGGTAGGAACTTGTGAAGCTATTAAGGGGGAAAGAACATGGGGCTCAGGAGAGGGTGTAGGGGCCAAGGTGAGTGTGGCTCCAAAGTGGCTGAGAATATGACCACCAAGAAGGGGTGCAGGGCAAGCAGGTATGACCAGGAAAGTGTGTGAGAAGAATTGCCCTGCAAGAGTGCAGGAAGGGACAGGGTCTTGAGTGGGAAGGAGCGGGTCCTGCCTACCCCCATGACAGAAGTCGACAAGGGAACTTTAGGATCCCAGTGAGATGTTAAAACAGAGTAAGAAGCTGCGTGTCCAATAGACAGTCAATGGACTCACCTGCTACCTGCAGCATTACCCTAGGCTCAGGGAAGTCAATGGGGGTCATCAAGTCTGGGTCACGCCAGTTTTCCACCAGGCTGTGTAGTTCGAAGGTTGGAAGAGTCTCAGATGCTGGTGCTGGTGAGGCTAGACCTCTGTGGTGTGGCCTACACGGAGGCATTCTGATTTCCAGTGT
>NC_022030.1:23257904-23262048 GCF_000317375.1 Microtus ochrogaster
TGTGGTTGCTGGGAATTGAACTCAGGACCTCTGGAAGAGCAGGCCCGGGCATAGCCTTCTTGTTGCAGCCTTGTCTAACAGGAGGATTCAACTGCCTCATCTCAGTCATTACAAATTCTAAAAACCGTTTTCACCAATTCCTGTGTGGGAGTTTGGAGACCCTCCTCAGCCTCTTTTAATTTCTTGCTGGTATCTGGTGCTGACTGAGAAATGAAATGGGTGGCCAGGCCGTGGTTCACACCAGGGATGCTGGGTCAAGTCGAGTACATTAAACTATGGACTCTCGTCCATGATTTAGAAAGATAGGTTTGTGTCAGCTAGCTGTGTGTAGAAGGAGCTGCAGGCCCCTTCCGGAGGGCTGCATCCCGCCACCCTGCTAGCTTTACACCCGAAATAATTACATGGAAACTGTATTCTTTTAAATACTGCCTGGCCCGTTATCTGTAGCCTCTTATTGGCTAACTCTCACATCTTGATTAACCCATTTCTAATAATCTGTGTAGCACCACGAAGTGATGGCTTACCGGGAAAGATTCTAGCCTACATCCGTCTCGGGTCAAAGAATCATGGCATCTGTGTGAATCTGCTTCTTTCTCCCAGCATTCTGTTCTATCTACTCTGCCTATCTAAGCTGCTGTCCTATCAAAGGGCCAAGGCAGTTTCTTTATTAACCAATGAAAGTAACACATAGACAGAAGACCCTCCCACATCAGCTGTGTAATCTTTCAGAGTTCATCAAAATTAACAACTGAGACCATTTCCATACTTTGGAGGAGGCAACAAACTGGGAGGTCTCTCCTCTGATGGCCACTTTGACCCAGTTGGTAGTCCCAGTAGGGCTTTGTACCTGGCACTGCCATGTCACCCAAAGGGACCACATTGTCCCCTAGGTGGGTCTGGTTTGCATACTGTCTAGCTGTTGCCTGAACAGGACCTCACTCCGTGGGAGTGAGAGTTTAGGCCTGGATGGCAGAGAGGTCATGCCAGGCCAGATACTAGGCCTGGGACAGATAGCAAAACTCCTTAATATAAACAGAAGGATTAGCAGTCCAAGGAACCCGGCCACTTTTCTATTTGTGAGAAGTCCTGAAGAGAGACTGGAGTGTGGACTTCAACAATTCCATGGGCTCCAGCTACCTCCAGAGAGGGCAGAGGAGGGCAGTCTGGCAAGACTGGGCATGAGAAGACATCTGGGAGGATTGGGGTGCCGGGGGAGTTAGGCCAGTGTGGAGGAGGGGATCAGGATGTAGCTTGTGGCATTGGTGGGGGATAAGGGACAGCAGGAGGGAGGGGAGAACAGGAAGGATGGGTAAAAAGGAGGAGGAATTTGGTCTTTGGACCTTTTCCCACAGGGGAAGAAGGGATGAGGGTGGATAGAGGGAGGATGTGGGGAATGTTGGCCACCTGAAGGAACCTGTGGCAAGTAGGAGGGGGATGGGTAAGCAGGGTTGAGGGGAATGAGGGAGGAGCCCATGTCTCTGGCATCATGGTCAGAGCAGAATTTCAGGGTCCCCGTTCCCAGATAGGCAAATCTGGAGGTGCCCCGACCCTAGCCAACAAGACCAGTGCCATGGGACACTGGCTGATGTAGGGAGGGTGAGAATGCAGAACCCAAACCTGTGGAAGGCACTTAACTTTACCCTGACAAAAATTGTCAAGACTGTAGAGCACAGAAAATTCTAAGTTTCCCTCTGGTGGCCGTCCTGATTGGTTATCAATAGCATATTGTGGTCAGGACTTAGTGCACAGAGAAATCAGGCGTTCAGGACATATGATGTCAGACACCCCCAATTGAGTAGATTTTGTAGAAGACACCCCACAGGTGTTTGGGGATCTGGCTTTGAATTGCAGGTGCTCATTTCACAAGTCTATGCTGGGACCTGAAGCCTAGTGCAATGCATCCACTGTGGTAGGCTTTGGGTCAAAATAAGGGTGTGTGGGATATTTACTTGAACAGAATGTCTTCTGAAGAATGGTCCCGTGAAATAAAGGCAGGTCTTTGCTCTGGTAATGGATTGGGGGCCTGGCACAGCCCCGTCTTTGGCAGGACACCCCAAAAATCAGAGGAGGCCCCAGGCTTCTAAGGCAATGACTTGGAAGGACAACTTACCCAGCTGAAAGCCTTCTTAGTCTGGTGAAGACCAGGTGTGTGGTAGAAGGGTGTTTGGCCACCATGAGGCCCAGGGCCTGGTAGGGAAAATCAGCCCCTCAGTGGAGCCTCCAGATGAAAAGTTTGCACCACAATAAGCCTCACACCAATGCAGCAAGCCAAATCACGCCAAATCAAACTGAATTAGGAAAAGCCTGGGTTTAATGGTTAAAACACTCCCAGATCATTTTCTGGCCCCCAGAGAGGAGATGGAGAAGAGAGACCAAAAAACCGCATGTCTGTTTTCAGGGGAGCAGTTTAAATACTCTGTGGGAGTGGTCTTGAACATCTCAGTGGGAGGAGCCATATTTGAAGGGTTTTCAGAGATGAGATAGGGTTTGGGGGGAGAGAGATGGGGGAGGGGGATTGAGGTGCAGCTTCCACCAGAACATTCTGAAGTTCTCTTTTGGCCTCCTCCAGCACCAGGAACCCAGGTGGTACCCAGACAGATAGGTATGCAAACCACTCAGACACCAAAAACAAATAAATCTAAAGTTATTGCATGCTCGCATGCAGTGTTAAGCAGGAATCTGACCCAAATTTCTCCATTGTCAGAGAGTCATGGAGGTGCCGTTGTCATCTTTCTGCATTTTCATTTCATTTGTTTGTTTATTTTTTGAGACATGAACTCAGTATGTAACTCGCTGTCTTTGAACTCACTATGCAGTCCAAGGTGGCTTTAAATCCCCCTGCTCTGCCCCTCGGATTAAAGGCCTGTACCAATAGACAGGGCTTGCCCTATTTTCACTTTCCCGTCAGGCATCTGCCAGGCCGTACTGAAAAGGCATGTTTGGTTTTTCTTTGTTTTTGTTTGTTTGCAAGAGTGCTGATAGTGCCTGTTGTTGCGTCCCACGGTGACTGGATGTGACTCACACTCCACGCGCTGCTCTGTGGAGCCCTGTGTCTGTGGCTCACGTTCCCATCTGTAAACATGGGACCAGATGACGACACTAGAGTCTGTGTCTTTGGGTTGATATAAAGATTACAAAAATTCCCCAGGCATGGTGGTGTACACATGTAGTCACAACACTTGGAAGGCTAAGGCAGAAGGATAAAAAGGTGGAAGTCATGTTGAGCTAAATGACAAAACCGGGGCCAGAGCTTGGCTCAGCATTCGAGAACTTGCATGGAATCTAGCAGTGAGTGAGAGCTGGGATCCCCAGTGTGCACCACCACACCTCGCTTCAATAACCCTACCTAACTCCCAGCCACGGGCTGCACTAGGATTGGCTTCCATTGGTCACATTGCCAAATCTAAGAGCATTTCTGAGACCCTTTATCAGTGCAGGGATGAGGAAGCTGGAAGGCAGACCTAGTCCCTAGACTCTTTGAACTAAGAGTTTCAATGTGTGGGAATGCTGATGGGTGGGGGTTGGGTGGGATGCCCTACAGGTGCTGGTGGACTAAAAAGGCCTGAGCATGGGACCTGATTTGATCCACAGATGGCCTCGTGACCTTTCAGATGGTGCCGGATGGCTGGTCAATGTGTGATAGGATACCAGGTACTCATTTTTTGGTGGGATCTGGGTTGGAGGGTGGGAGGCCTCTGAAGAGGGTGAGAAGGGTTCTGGGGGAGAGATCAGGGCCTGGATTGCTTTTGTTTCTGCTCTCTCCCAACAGGTTCAAACTGCTCCATCAACTGGGCTACATACATTGCTGATGAGAAGGCCTTGATGTTGTTAGTGGAGGCCTTCTCGGCTTCTGTTAAGGTCTTTCACCTAGTCAAATTTAACACAGGTAATCAGGTTGTCTGGAGGTCAGGAGGGAACATGTAAGAGCCTAGACTGTGGGTTGTATGTCCATACCAAACACTCTGCTCTTAGCTCTTAGAGTGGGCTGGGGAAGCCTGCGTGTCTCAGAGAGAAATAGGAGGACAAGGAGGAAGAATAAAGAAGGGAACAGAGGGCTGGAGAGATGGCTCAGTGGTTAAGAGCATTGCCTGCTCTTCCAAAGGTCCTGAGTTCAATTCCCGGCAACCACATGGTGGCTCACAAC
>NC_022030.1:23262528-23263567 GCF_000317375.1 Microtus ochrogaster
TAACCCATTTCTGTTAGTCTGTGTATTGCAGCTCAGTAAGGTTCCATTCAGCGTCTGTCTCCTGTGATGACTACATGGCTTTTCTCTTACTTTGCCTCCTTTCATCCTCTATCTGCCTGGAATTCCTGCCTTGCCCTATTCTGCACTTCAATAGGCCCAAATCAGCTTCTTTGTTAACCAGTGATATTCAAAGGATTCAGAGGGGAATCCCACATCATCTCCTCTTTCTGTCTAAATAAAAAGGAAGGTTTTAACATTAGCAAAGTTAAATTACATATAACAAAACAGGTATCAAGCAAGAATTACAGTTAAAATATTTATATATACTTTATCTTTTATCATAACTAAGGAAAACTATAATAACAACTATCTATTCTCAACTCCAGCAAAGATTCCAGAAGGATAAAATATTACCTAAGTAAGCAGGAAGTGCATTGTAAGCAACTTCAAAAACTCTAAAATTGACAGAGACATCTCACTGCCTAGACAGTCACCCAGAGTTCTTCTGTATCCTGGGGCACCCAATATTTAACCTACAGGCCCATAGCATCTGGCAGACCTTTCCATGAATCAGGAAATTTCAAAGACATTTCCACCTATATTGGCAGTTTGTCAGTCACTTTTTTCTGTATCCTGCAGAATGTCTAGCAGACTCTTTCATGAAACAGGTACCGTAAAGGATTGTGTCACCTTTAGGCAAGCGCAGCAGTCATTTCTCTGTGGGTCCTGCATGTCCATTTCATACAGCAAAACATCAAGCAGTCCAGGCAAGAGCAGTTTCTTGCCCAAATGGCTAACAAACTCCATAAGGAGCCTCTTCGATGTCCATCATCCTCTTGAAGTAGATTGGTGCTGCCAGATGCAGTTGTGTCTCACTGTCATGAAAACTCCTAAGTTCTTAAACATTTTAAATGCTATATTCTGTTAGTCTTTGAAAGATTTGAAGCATATCTATCCTTCTGAAATATATCTTTGTACATCTAGAAAACCTAACAAACACGACTACAAGCTTGACTTTTTTTTTTTATTTTTATTTTTT
>NC_022030.1:23263667-23273699 GCF_000317375.1 Microtus ochrogaster
TTTTTTATTTTTATTTTTTGGTTTTTCGAGACAGGGTTTCTCTGTGGCTTTGGAGCCTGTCCTGGAACTAGCTCTGTAGACCAGGCTGGTCTCGAACTACAAGCTTGACTTTTATAGAAGACTGTCTACTGACCTGTATTTCTTAATTATACGTGACACTTTTAAATGTGCTGTACAAACACAATACCTTAATCAAGAGCAGAAATATAACAAAATTGGACTTAAATTTGTATCAATAGATTAAGATCCATACCAATGCAAAGTATTCATCTCTATAGCACAGAGTTACCAAGATGACTTAGTGGGAACAGTCACTTGCTACCAAGCCAGAAAACCTAAGCTCAGTTCTCAGGACCCAATGGTAAAAGGAGATAACTGATTCCTGAAAGTTGTCCTCTGTTGTTGTGGAATGTGCATTTGTATACACACACACAATAAATATAATAAATCAACCCTAAATGGAAAGTCAGTAGAATCTTTAAGATGGGTGGGAATCTGTATTTATTCATTTACTTTTTGAAACAAGTTCTCATTATGTTATCCTAACTGGCCTGGAGCTCCTCATATAGACCAGGCTGTCCTTGAACTCACGAAGGCGCACGTGTCTCTGCGTCCTGAGTGCTGGGGTTAAAGTGCCCCCTTGCCCAGTTGCCTACACAGTGTGTATGAGGATCGCAGAGCTGGCAACTGTGCCCTCTTTCAGATATGGAGAGGTCTAAAGCTCTCAAAGTGTTGTTTTCCTCCTTTTAGAGAGCCAGACATTGAGCATTCTCTACACACTATCAAGGTTTATCCCAGAAGGTAGGACTAGAGGGTGAGGGTGGCTTCTGGGGTGGGCAGTGGCGAGGAAGAGCCCAGGCGACTGCCTATGCTCCTCCTCTACACCACACCCTTTCTTTCTTTGCTGTGGTCAGGTCACGATTTGGAGTTCCTGGTGCTAGATGGGACAGAGACCTACACCAACACTTTGATGATACCGAAGGGCCTGTTCTTCAACACATTCAACAATATGCTGTACATCTGGGGTAACTTCATTCTGCAAAGGTAGGCATAAGCCATCTTCCCAGGGACCCCCCACATATTTATTTATATAAATAATTTTTATTTATTTGTTTTTGAGACAGATATCACTATGTAGCCCTTGCTGTCCTGGAATTCACTATGTAGACCAGGATGGCCTTGAACTCTCAGAGATCCATCTGCCTCTGCCTCTGTCCAGTGCTTGAGATTAAAGGCATGTGCCATAACACCCAGTAAAGTTTTATTTTATTTTCATTATGTGTATGTCTGTGTGTCTGTGTGGTGGCCTACACATAGGAGTACAGGTATCCATGGAGGCCAGAAGAGGGCATTAGAAACCCTGGGGCTGGAGTCAAAGGGTGCTTGGACCCTACCTGTAAGAGCAGGAAGTGCAAGCAGTGGTTGTGCAGGCCTTTAATCCCAGGACTTGGAAGGCAGAAACGGTGGATCTCTGAGTTCAAGGCCAGCCTGGTCAATAGAGCAAGTTCCAGTACAGCCAGGGCTACACAGAGAAACCCTGTCATGAAAAACTAAAAAAAGGGGGGCAGGGGGAGGGCTGGAGAGATGGCTCAGAGGTTAAGAGCACGGACTGCTCTTCCAGAGGTTCTGAGTTCAAGTCCCAGCAACAACATGGTGGCTCACAACCATCTGTAATGAGATCTGGTGCCCTTGTGTAGCCTGCAGGAAGAACATTCTATACATAATGAATAAATCTTTAAAAAAATTATTTAAGCACAAAGAATCTATTTAAAATGATTGAGAGTCAGCTTTAGGCATGTCTGGATCCAGGGCTCAGATTATATGACATTGGGACTTCATTTGTAGGCAAGATGGTGCTTTTACTGAAGTCCTAGGCCAGAGAGCTGGGCCCTGGGATCCCAAAAGATCAGAGAAAAGAAGTTGGGGATCCAAGGGCACAAGGACACTCCAATGCATGGTGGAAGCTGACACTGGCATTAGGGGTCCCTTCACTATTGTCTACAGTGCCTGCAGACAGTGAGTCCTGTGCTAGACTATGGGAGATGCAGGCGTCCAAGAACACTGGCCTGTCCTCATTCTCTGGGCTCCCTCTCTCTGTCTTTCCAGCTACAATAGGTTACACTTCATTTATCTGGCGGACTTCCCCAAGGACTCCACCATCAAATACATGGTCAACTCTTACCAAGGAGACATGGCTTTTGTCACAGAAACAGATGAGGTGAGCTACCCTGTTGTTCTCCCCAAGCCCACCTTGTTCACCACCAAACCCTCCTGTCCTGTCATGGTGAACACCCTTAAGGGATCCCAAGATAATGTCAGTAGAAGCTCTATCTGTAACTGGGCCCTGGAACTCAGAGAGGGTAGGAGATTTTTTTCCCAAAGACACACACAGCACAGTGGGAGAGTAGGGAGGGTATATATAACACGACTGCTGGTCCACAGATCTGGTACTTCCTGGAAGGTGGCTATGATGTCTACCGCCTGGTCCCATCCAGAGGCTGGAGCATCTTCTTTAACCTACAGAAGATGCAGCAGTCTTCCCTCTATGCAGACCGAGAGTTCTTGGTTTCCATCTTCTATGAAGATGGGGAGCTCTACCAGGTAGCCGAGGGTGGTGGAGGGTAGGGCGGAGATGGGGCGTAGGTGGGGACCACAAGGAGGTTCCCACCAGCTTACCCGCCTGCTTCTGCCCCAGTTGGTATATCTTCACGCCACCGGGAATAAACGATTGGTCAAGAGGGTCTTGCCCGTGGCGCAGGTGCTACTGTTTGACCAGAACAACCCCCAGATACTGCTGAAGGATGGGTGAGAAGATGGGGCCCTTGAAAAGGTCTGAGAGCTCCCAGGCAAGGGGCAGGAGCAAGAGACACCCTAAGAATCGCCTGGGATGCAGATGCTTGGGTGCTCTGCATGGAGCAAAGCTCAAAGGAGGAATGTGGTGTGGCTGGTCATCAGGGAGGAGGGGGCCATGGTGAGAGGGTGCAGGGGAATTAGGAGGAGGAAGTGGGAAAGGGAACTTAGAGGAGACAGCCTTACTCACTCATAAAAGCCCTAAAGAGGACCGGCATCTAGTCCTTCAGTAACCGACAGACTCCAGCAATAGTTGATGGCTGCATTCTCAGCAAGAGCAAGGTTACAAAAGAATTTGCAGTTCAAGGCTACTCTGGGCTACTAGTGAGACTGGGGGAGGGGGCTTCTTCCACTGCAGAGGGTGGAACCAGAAAAGCACATGGCGGTTGGTTGGGGTGGAAGCAAGGCAAGGGACCTAACTGGGCTGAGTGGAGAAGACTTTGAGTAGAGATCCCTGGGGAACTGAAGGTGGAGGAGGCGGCTCTCTTCTGAGAGACAGCCACCAGAGTGTGGTCAGAGAGTGCCAAACATGAGGGTCTGAACGGAGTTTGCTACAAGCCAGGATAAATTTAGGGAACTAGCAACTCAGAAGTGGGGAAATAAAGATCTGGGGACGCGCCTGATATTCCAGAGGTATCAGCATCTCTCTCCCCTTGTATGCCCACTGCTGCCCAGGAACCGCAGGATGCTCGCCTTCTCCCACATGTGCCCTTTCAAGGTGATGCGTCTACGTGACCTGCCCAAAACCCAGCATCTTTCACGTCAGGAGATCTACCATGCTCCACCACCTCTGGTCTCCGAGTCCCATGGCTTCCACAATAATAAGACACTTGCTATCTATCAAGGGCTCGTCTATTACCTGCTGTGGCTCCACTCCAAGTATGACAAGGTGGGCACCTGGAGGGGTGAGCTTGACGGGGTAGTGCAGCCAGTTAGAGCCTGAAGTTCAAACACACAGAGGATGACGGGGCAGAGGCAAAAGGTTTGAGCTGGACTTCAGAATGGTTCTTAGGGGTGAGGCCCTTGGATTAAAAGTCAAGAAGCCAGGTTTAGGTTACACATGCTGGCCCATGCCTATAATCTCAGCACTTGGGAGCTGGAGGCAGAAAGCTCAGAGATCAGAAGTTCAAGACCAGCTTTGACTACATGAGACCCTGCCATTAAAAAAAAAAGTGCCAGGCGGTGGTGGCACACGCCTTTAATCCCAGTACTCTGGAGGCAGAGGCAGGCGGATTTCTGTGAGTTTGAGACCAGCCTGGTCTACAAGAGCTAGTTCCAGGACAGGCTCCAAAGCTACAGAGAAACCCTATCTTTTTTTTTTTTTTTTGGTTTTTCGAGACAGGGTTTCTCTGTGGTTTTTGGAGCCTGTCCTGGAACTAGCTCTTGTAGACCAAGCTGGTCTCGAACTCACAGAGATCCGCCTGCCTCTGCCTCCCAAGTGCTGGGATTAAAGGCGTGCGCCACCATCGCCCGGCGAGAAACCCTATCTTGAAAAAAACAAAACAAAACAAAAAAAAAGTTGTTTGTATGTGTGAATGTGTGGGGAGAGCTGATGTGCAGCCCTTATACCTTATCCGGACACTCTAGGGGCAGAGACCAACAGAACCTGGTCTACATGGTGAGCTGGAGGACAGCCAGGCTACGTAGTGAGACCCTGTATCAATAAAATAAAATAAAATAAAATTAATAAAAGAAACAACAACAAAAAAAACCCGAAACCAACCAGACATAGAACAAAACAAGGAACCGGGGAGATGATGCACAAACCCTGAGTACGAATCATGGCACCCACAGAAAAAGCTGTGTGTGAAGGCTGGGTTGGTCTCTAATCCCGGCGCTGGGGAGGCAGAGACTGACTTGAACAGTGAGACTCACTGGCCAGCCAGTCTAGTCCGATCAGACCACGGTTCAGTGAAAACTTCCTGGGCTGCTTCTTTGGAAACACAAGCAAGGTTTCTGGCCCCGAGACAAGCTAGCAAAACACAGGAAGACGGGTATTGGGGCGGGCTGGGGTTCAGCTCCTACTCTGAGCTATGAGCTGAAACCAATCCTAGAGTTAGCTGTCTGCCTCCTCCCAGTCACCTCATGGTGTCTGACCATCCCGCAGCCCTACGCGGACCCTGTGCACGATCCCACTTGGCCCTGGTGGGAACACAAAACAGAGTTCAAGGTAGGTGGACGGGTTGGGAATTGGTGGAGGGACAGCACTGAGATGCTGGCGTCCCATCCAGCGTCCACTGGCTGACCACCTGGTGCTTCCAGGATTACTACTTCTACCTGTCCAGCAACTGGCTGGCAGAGGAAGGCATGTACATCGACATGAGCAGCTACAAAAAGCTCTACAACGTCTCCAAAGAACACGGGCTGCCCGAGATTGTCTTCCTGGACAAGGGCAACTCGTTTAGCTTCACCGTCTTCCTGTCGTCCCACGGGGACACCTCAGTGTTCAGCACCAACGCTGGTTTGTGGGCGGGGCCTACTTGGCAACCGAGGGTGGGGCCGGGAGCCTCTGGGGGTGGGTTCCAGGCTTCAAGCCCCTCCCACTTCCCCTGACAGGCTCTGGCTACCAGATAGATAAGAATATGGCAGTGGCTGTGGCAGTGGCTGATCCTGAATGCCTTGAGGCATCTGTGAATCAGGAGGTCCTTATTAACCGCAAAGCAGTGCTCTACAAGGTGAGGAGGCCAGAGAGGAGCACAGGTGCTGTCCCTCTGGTCCTCTGCACAGTCAGTGGAAAGTCACAGATCTTATTAGCCCCCTCTGAGCCCCAGTTATCGGGTCTTCCAATGGCTCTGGATCCGAGGGCATTTTTGGATATCCCTCTATTTCAGTCTCTCCTTTCTTTTTTTTTTTTTTTTTTTTTTTTTTTTTTTTTTTTTTTTTTTTTTTTTTTTTTTTTTTTTTTTTTTTTTTTTGGTTTTTCGAGACAGGGTTTCTCTGTAGCTTTGGAGCCTGTCCTGGAACTCCCTTTGTAGACCAGGCTGGCCTCGAACTCATAGAGATCAGCCTGCCTCCGCCTCCCAAGTGCTGGGATTAAAGGCGTGCGCCACCACCGCCCGGCTAAGCCTCTCCTTTCTTTACCTCAGATTACAGTCGAGGACAAAAAGATCTGCTATGATCAGGGCCTCAGTGGATATAACCTCAAGAAGACTTCCTTGATGGTCAAAGTATGGTCCAAGCCTGGGGGAGGGTGTAGGGATGGGACCCTGGCCCTTAGGATCGTAGCATCAGCCACTCCTACCCACAGGTGTTGGGATCCTCTGGAAGATGCTTCCAGACCACATACCTTGGGGCAAACATGCAAGTACTGGAACTTGGGTACTGGGCCTGGTATTGGGAGTGGAAGGTTGGGTGGAGTTGCCACAGGGCTGGAGTTGCCACCCCCCAGCAGGAGGTCTTTTTCCTTCCCAGGGTCATTTGATGGTGCCAATGTTAATCGGCTGTCCCCCTGGCAAGCGCCTGGCCTTCGACGTCACCTACACGATCATGTACTCCCGGAACTTAAACAAACACTATTTCGACTGTGCAGTGTCGAACCCCGAGATGCCATGCTTTCTCTATCGTGACTGTGTGTCCTATCCCTTCTCCCACGCCCACTGCCCTCCTGTCCTGGCCACTTCCCTCCTGCATTCCCTTCGCCACAGCCCATCACCTTCTGCTCCAACCCCGACCGAGTTCCCCCTCCACTTGCTTCCTGCTCCCCTCTGGACAAAGCTAATTTCTTCCTTCCCTCTTCTCCTCTGCAACCCACAGTATTTCAGCCCTTCTTCTTAGTCCAAGACATGGTGACGGGAGCTTCGGGCAGCTTCCTAGGCAGGTGAGGAAAGGCTGGCTGGTGGCTACAGGTACTTGACAAACGGGAAGAGGGAGATGCAGGGTTCAGAAGCCTAGGTGGTCTGTGTTTCCCTCTTCATTCTTCAGTTACTTGCTGCTGGTGGTGGGTGGCGGTCCCACATTGGACACCATCAGAGATTACACGGAAGAGGAAATCTACCATTACAACAGTCCACTGGACAAGTAATCCCTCTGGGGTCCCTGTCCACAGTTGGGTCCGGTCTGCGGGTCTCCCATCCCACTCCCAGTTAAACAGGGGACTCTTGCTGCTCTTGCTGCAAAGTTTACCCACCCACCCAGTGTCCCAGATTAGACCTACAGACAGGCCAAGGCTCCAGCCCCGCCCACCAGGGCCCCGCCCTTAGGTGCCAACAACTGTGTTGTGCTCAACCCACCCTGACATTATCCGGGCCTGCACAGGACCAATAGCCGCATCTGGACAACAAAAGTTGAAACAACCACTCCGGACAAGAAGTTCTACATAATGAACTACCAGAGCCCGGGAATTGAGTAAGTCCCAAGAGTTCTGCCCTCCAGGTTTGTTTTTTTGGTTGGTTTGGTTTGGTTTTGGTGCTATCCTCTCATGTAGCCCAGACTGGCCTTGAATTTACCATCTAGCTGAGGATGGCCTTGTTCTCATTCTTCCATTTCTGTCTAAAGAATTCTGGGATTACAGGTGTGCACCCCAGACCACTTTATGGGGTGCTAGGATTGGTGAATGCCAGGCAAGCATTCTACCAACTGAGCCACTTCCCCAGCACCCTGTCGGTTTGGTTTTACACAGAGTCTCACTCTGTAGCTCTGCCTTGTCTCAAAATGATGGTTGTTGTACTCTGCTTTCTGGAATTCGGGGCTTGCTCTTTGCATGAGCCCCCCTGGCTCCCCTATGCTCCTGTGTGGTCTCTGAGGAGCTTTCCCGGAGTCACACTGTTTATGTTTCCCAAGGAGGGCAAGCCTTTGCATGTGTGTAGTGAGGCTCTGCCGGAAGCCTGGGTCCCATATTCTGTCCTCAGGCCTTGCCTCACGCTCCCCTTTCTCAGCAAGGTTATCCAAGCCCTTTCTTTCCAGAGGGGCAGTCGGCTCCTCTGGACTCGTCCATACCTTTCCCACGCTGAGCCTTCGCTGGCACTGCCCACTCTTTTGACCCTCCGCCTGCAGATCACCTTACATTTCCATCCTGACCAATCTAAGCTGTTACTCTCTCTTGAAGGGTCTCTCCCCTCTTTACACAGCTCTTGAGTAGACACAATATAACTTTTTTAAATATAATTTTTGGTTGTTATCCTTTTTTATTTATTTGGGTTCAGCCTCCATGTATGCCTACAGGCCAGAAGAGGGCACCAGATCTCATTACAGATGGTTGGGAGCCACCATGTAGTTGCTGGGAATTGAACTCAGGACTTCTGGAAGAGCAGGCAGTGCTCTTAACCTCTGAGCCATCTCTCCAGCCCCAATATAACTTTTTTTTTAAAGTGAAGATGGAACAAACCAATGCATGGTCAGCATCCATTGCCAGTTAAATGGAGCTGTTACTGACTGAATCTACTCTAGAGTTTGATAGCTTGTAAGGGCTTGATAACCATCTTTGAGTGAACGAAAAGAAAGCCATGATACCACAAGGTGGCAAATGAACAAATTAGCCAACTGCACCCAAGTTCGTCCTTAGTGCAGGTTTACTGAACAGTAGTCAAGAGGGAGTAAGAGAAGGGACGCGAGTTTGTGCCTAGCTTGTGTTCAGACCCTGCTTGTGGGATGGAGGAATGAAGATGGCTCCCAGTAGGCACTCGGCCCAGCAGGTGGCTGAATTGGCAGGTGGAGACAATGAGGCAGCGGGCAGTTAGGGACCAGCCTGTTCCCTTGGCAGGTGCTCAGACAGCATCCCTGTTTGAGTGGACTGAGTAGGCAGGAGAAGGCAGAGACCTAGATGGGGTGTGGCTCAGTGGGGGAGCTCTGGCTTCATTTACCAGTGAAGGGGTTGAGGCAGCAACTCAGTGGGAGAACCCTTGCCTGGAAGGCACTAAGGAAGGGCTGACAGTGGGCGTGGCTCTGCAGTAGAGTGCTCGCCCAGCGTAGTCCAAGCAGCACCCTTAAAAAGGGACAAATAGCCTGGAGAAGATGGAGATTGTACTCAGCTGGTGTTTACTGAAGTGAAGTGTTGCAGCTGCCTATACTTGGACTCCTAGGTGGCTGTGTTTAGAGAACTCCCCATGCCATGACATCATTCCCCAAAGCATCTTTGCACCTGAATTCTTCCTCAAGTTGTTGGTGAGCAATAGGTAAGCCAGGCATGTAGTCTGTGTGTGTGTGTGTGTGTGTGCGTGTGGGGAGGGTGTCTGAGACTGTTCCATGGGATGATGCCACACAACTTAACCCAATTCTGGATTCCATTCCCTCATCAGAGGAGTAGACACCAGCACATACTGTGACTACAAGGTCATCTTCATACTGCACATTCATGGGCTACCGCTCAGCGGCAAGCGGTCCCTCTTCATCGTCATCGTGAGCGGCAGTCAAAGGCTTCCCTACGGGGCGGGAGGGTTCATCCCACACTGCACACCCATGACTGCCGTGCTGTGCCCACAGGTGTCCAGCAGTCTGCTTTTGGGCCTGGTGGTCTTCTACATCTTCTTCTGCCTCATCTGGCCCCACATAGTGGAGGCCTGGGCCTCGTTACGCTGGAAGATTAACAACATCATGGCCTCAGAATCCTACTACACGTATGCCAGCTCTAACGCGGGCTTCAGCATCCATTCTCGGAGTGGCTCAGAGGAAAGTTCCAGGGCTCTCCCCAAAGCAGGTTCCAAAGAGGACAATGTAGCCAGGAAGTGAGAAGTGGCCAGGACCTCTAGTCTGTGCCTTTCCCCACACAGCCTTAAGCCTCTCCTGGTGGGAATGCAGCCTGCCACCTACCCAGGGCTTTCTGGTTTGCTAGAATGTCCCTGTCTCGTCCAGACCCAAATAAAACATCATTTGAAAATCAGCCCTAGTCTTTCGGAAGGTTCATGTGTTGCTCGGTTTGTACCAGTATAGCTGCAGCGACCATCAAAAGACCAGAACCTACGTTTTCAAGATGGCACAATAGATAAATGAGCTTAGTATAGTACAAAGGCTGACAGCTGGGGTTTCATCCTGGGACTCATATGGTAGAAAGAGACAACTGAGTGCCTGAAGCTGTCCTCTGACTTCAGAAAGCACAGGGGTGTGTCCACACACACAAGTGTGACACACATGTGCACACACACAGATATGACTTTCAAAGTTAGGATAGGTACACTTTTTTTTTTTTAAGTTTAGTTTTTCGAGACAGGGTTTCTCTGTAGCTTTGGAGCCTGTCCTGGAACTAGCTCT
>NC_022030.1:23273894-23274828 GCF_000317375.1 Microtus ochrogaster
TGAGCCACCATGTGGTTGCTGGGAATTGAACTCAGGACCTCTGGAAGAGCAATCAGTGCTCTTAACCACTGAGCCATCTCTCCAGCCCCCTAGGTACACGTTTTGATCTCAGCAGAGGAGCCAGAAACAGGTGAAGCTCTGAGTGTGGGACCAGCCTGATCTACATAGCCAGGCCAACCATATATGTGCACAGACCCTGTCTCTAACAAAACAAAACAAAACAAAATCCTCTCAGAACAAACAAGACTGTGCTAGCTAGTATGGTGACTCAAACTGTCGTCTGACCACTTAGGTGCCCAAGGAAGCAGAAACAGTCTGAGTTTGAGGCCAGTGTGGGTCACTCAGTGACTTCCAGACTTGCTTGAACTACAAGAGAAAGATCCTTCAAACCATAAATGATTTAAAAATTCAAGCATGTTCCCAGTACTGGTGCTGGGAGGCAGTTGTAAAGCTTCAAATTCTAAGCCAGGTAGAGGTGGCTCATGCCTTTAATCCCAACACTCAGTACGCAGAGACAGGCGTTCTCTGTGAGTTCAAGACCAGCCTGGTCTACAAAGCGAGTTCCAGGACA
The DNA here is from genome assembly GCF_000317375.1 of Microtus ochrogaster. Lineage (NCBI taxonomy): Eukaryota > Metazoa > Chordata > Mammalia > Rodentia > Cricetidae > Microtus > Microtus ochrogaster. The sequence continues at coordinate 23,274,466 of NC_022030.1, forward strand.
GCCGGGGCTGCTACAGAGAGAAATCCTGTCTCAAAAAGTAAAAGAAAAAAAAATTCAAGTTTCCACTGTGTTTGATTTTTCTGAGAAACTCTCCAGGAAGGCTACAGAAGGACAGGCAGTTATGGCTGCCACCGTTCTAGTTGGTTATTCTCAAGTCAAGCTGAATGCCAGCACCAGCAACAACTCAGCTCCTCTCACGCCACACGGTCCTCTAATCTCTGGTTCTGTCTCTGATACCTCCATTATGTTCTGATAATTTGGTGCCCTAGTTGTAACAGCCAGTATATATTTTGAGTGCCAGTGTCTGTCAAGTGGTTTATGGGCAATGAAAGGATTTTTTAATTTTTTTTTTGTTTTACATAC
>NC_022030.1:23284264-23303771 GCF_000317375.1 Microtus ochrogaster
TTAAAGGCGCTCTGGAGGGCCGAGGGGGCGGGGTTGGGGGAGGGGAAGACAGGGAGGAATCCGAGAATGCTTCCTGCTGCCTGTGACGGAAAGACACTGTTAATTGTTTGCGCCGCCCGGTACGGGAAGAATTTGGAGGTGTATCAGAAAGGCTGGATGGGGACCCAGAACTCCGGTGAGAACGGGAACTTTTTGGAGAAAGAAACCTGGATCTAGAGAGATGTTTATGCGGCGGGGAACGGGAGAGAGACCTGAGAGTGGAACGGTTAGAGGCATCATGGGGGGAAGGTTTAGGTGAGCCTTTCTGGTGTCCGGAACCTGTTGAAGGAAGAGAAGCGGTTAAGGTGTCGCAAGACCGGACGGGGCGGGAGGGGGTGGTCCCTCAAGGCCGGAAGGGCGGAGACTCATCCGCTGGATCCATCCTCATGGCTGGAGAGGAAGGTTCCTGTGGGCAGACATTGCTAGGAACATGTGAGCAGGAGGGCATTGTGAAGTTGTAGACGGATCAGTTTTCAGGGCCATATAAAAGAAAGCCATTACATAAGCCATTTCCTTCCATTTGGCAGCCCGGTGACAAAAATTGGCCAGCTCCCGTAAAATATCGGGATCAAATGAGCCCTGGGGGGTGCCAGCGGAAACCATCCTCCAGCTTATATCGGGGCCAGGTTTTGGAGCAGAGACGTGCCAGCGTCTTTAACTTGATGGAGGAAATCAAAGCATGAGGCTTTAGAGAGTCCAGGAGTTGACTGAGGGGGGAGTTTGGAGAAATTGGCTTTGAATTTTTAGTTTCCATGGTTAATCGGTAAATCCTCCTGCAGAAGGCGAGCGAGGCGTCTCGAGTGCAGGCGTCCCTGAACCCCGAGAGGCCGCGCTATAGGCAAAATCGGCCCGAACCTGCTACCGACAGGAAAATCCCGGCTAGGAGGGGAAGATTAAGCCTTTTGGGGCTGACCGTTCAGCCGAGAAGAGGTGCCCGTCCTGTGACGAGCCCGCACGTGAAAGAAAGAGGAGAAAGGAGGAAAAAAGGCAGAAGAGGCCAGGAACACCAAATTCCTGGCGGGAAGTTGGGGACACCAAGTCCTCAACTTGTAGGCGGAGCTATGGTCAACCAAGGAAGGGAGGGGGTAGAGAAAAAAAAGGGGGGTAGACAACCCAACCCAGAACGCGCCAGAGAAAGCTGGCCAGGCATTCCCTAGGCGGGACGGGGAGAGAGCCAGTGGGGGTAAACTCACGAATTGGTTGGTATCGGTTGGAGATGGAGGTGGTTGTAGGCAGGTCCCGGTTGTAGACTTTGTTTCCAGGAAGGAGGTCGTCCGGCACTCCGGGAGGTGCGCCAAAGGCCCGGAGGCCAGGCCTCAGGTGGAAGGCCCAGGACGGTAAGTCCCCGAGTCGGTTGGCACCAATGTTATTTTTCTTAAAATACAGGTCAAACTTAGACAGACACACACGGCAAAACAAACACAGACATGACACGGCGGCTCCCACGTGGGTCCACTTTAATGGGGGAGGGGAACACAAAAGGGCGGGGAGGTGTGCAGGACACACAAGGAAAGGCAAAGCAAGAGAGAGAGCCTCGTGTGGCCCTGCCTTTTTAACGGGGAGCGCAAGGGTGTCTGGGAAGGATGTCCCATACCTGTGCGCAGGTGTGCGCACAGGTATCCATAGTCCAGGAGGAGTCTGGGAGTTGTAGTTTCCAAAGGAACAACAATGTGTATTGCTGTGAAGGTGTCTGATCCCCTGGAATTGGACTTACAGGCAGTTGTGATTTTGTGGTTGATTTTTTTTTTTTTTTTTTTTTTGGTTTTTTGAAACCGGGTTTCGCTGTAGTTTTAGAACCTGTCCTGGAACTAGCTCTTGTAGACCAGATTGGCTTTAAACTCACAGAGATCCACCTGCCTCTGCCTCCCGAGTGCTGGGATTAAAGGCGTGTGCCACCACCACCACCTGGCTGTGGTTGATTTTTGTCATTACTCATTTATATGTGTTGGAGGAGGCACACATGCAACAGCATGCATGTGGGGGTCAGAGTACAACTCCATCAAAGATTCTCTCCTACCATGTCAGTTCCACAATTCCAACTCAAGCTACCATCTCGGCGGCAGCACAGCTGCCACATGAGCCATCCCAATACACCCACACCCTGCCTGCCTTCCCTTCCTCCCTCCCTCCCTCCCTCCTTTCCTTCCCTCCTTCCTTCTCTCTCTCCCTTCCTCTATCGTTTTTTCTTCCTTTCTCCCTCCCTCCCTCCCTTCCTTCCTTCCTTCCTTCCTTCCTTCCTTCCTTCCTTCCTTCCTTCCTTCCTTCCTTCCTTCCTTCCTTCCTTCCTTCCTCCCCCTCTTTCTCTCTCCCTTCCTCCCTCTCTCTCTGATTGGCCTTGAACTGGTTGTGTAACTGAAGGATTCCAAACCCTGATCCTTCCTTCTCCCTCCATCTCCCAAAGCCTGAGATTACAGCTTTGCCTACCATACTCTACTTGGTGTCATCAGCAAAGGCTTCAGGTTTGACCCTGCAGTGTCTACAGAAGTCTGACTCTGTTTCTCTGTCATGTACCCTCTGACCGTGGATTCTGACCTCAAGACTTCCATCTTCACCCACTGGGGCTACAATGTCCATGTCATATTATCCAGAGCACGAAGGGATGAAGGTTCTACAATTTCTGCCAAAAGTCATATTGTCATTCTGATTGTATGGATTTGGATCACAAGGTCAACACTGTATCCATTACAGGGCAGTGACAGGGATAGGAACCAGTTGCCAGTTTAAGTCAGTCAGATCCCATTCCTGATGCTGAGGTGGCCAGTCTCAGCCTAATCTTTTACTGGTGTGGGCAATAGCTGTTCTGAAGAAATTGTCTAAAAGGCAAAAAGATGGGAAGCAAAGCCGGGGCGGTGGTGGCGCACACCTTTAATCTCAGCACTGGGGAGGCAGAGGAAGGCGGATATCTGTGAGTTCAAGGCCAGCCTGGTCCACAAGAGCTAGTTCCAGGACAGGATCTAAAACTACAGTGAAACCCTGTCTCGAAAAACAAAAACAAAAACAGATGGGAAGCAGTGTGACGGTCAGGCATGGTGGCCTGGCCTGTAATCCCAGCACAGCCTAGAATCGCTCATCAGTCCGAGGCAGCGGAGGCACAGCCCCCATCCTGGAATTAACGTATTAGAGGGCTATTTTGGGAGGGTTTCAGGATTTGGTGGGTGGGTATTTACATACTAATGGAGGAAGTGGATGTTGAGATAAAAACTGGGAAATGCCAGCCGGTGAGGTGGCTCAGCAGGTAAAGGTACTGTTGTCAAGCCTGACAACCTGGCTTTGGTCCCCAGAACCTGCAGGATGGAAAGAGAGAACCATCTCAATTAATTTGTCCTGTGATGTTAGGGCTGTTCACGCTCCCTCCTCATAGTACATATGCGAATGACCTAAAGAACTGTCTACCGGACAGCCGGGAGCTACAAAGAGAAGCCCTGTCTCGAAAAACCAAAATAAATATTAAAAGCAATCACGTGAGTCTTCTGCCTTTTGGCATTGAAAACCATAGCCCTGGATGATTTTTGTAAATAGTTCATGTATTTATGTTTAAGTTGTTCGTGTATACATTTGAATAAATGTATGGAAGGCCTCTAGAAATGTCAGGGAGCTCTGCCCATGTAGTCTCAAAGACTTGACTATCTAAAAAAGATAGCCAGACAGTGGTGGCGCATGCCTATAGTCCATCCCAGCACTCTGAAGGCAGAGGCAGGCAGATCTCTGAACTCGGGGCCAGCCTGGTCTACAGAGGACAGGATGTGACAGGACAGGATGCCCTGCTCTCAGGACATCCAGGGCTGCACAGAGAAACCCTGTCTCAAAAAACTAAAAATAAATAAATAAAAAAGGCATGAACAGGAGGGCATCAATATACACACCAGCTCGGAAGGGGAGATCTCACCTGGCCCTATCCCTAGACAACCACAGGCACCTAAGGGCTGCAGAGGACAGCGGTGGTTTTGTGAAAAGCCCCTCCTTTTGATATCCAATAGAGCAAGTGGTCAGCCTTGAATTCATATACAGACAGGGGGCATTAAATAGATTGAGCAGATTTATATTTTATGGGAAGGGTTGGAGGGAAGAAAGGGAAAAGGAAATGACGTGATATTTTAACATTCCTTTATGTATGAATGTTTTGCCTACATATATGAGCACCACATGCGTGCCTGCTGCTTTCAAAGATCAGAGAGAACGCCGAATCCCCTGATACCAGAGTTCTCTGCAGAAGGAGCAAGTGCTCTTGATCCCTGAGCCATCTCCCCAGACTGTAGTAAATATATATATATATATGGTACCACTTCCTGGTCTCACCGCTGTAGGGAGATCATGTATTTTACATATAATATTTTGTTTTTTTAGATAGGGTTTCTCTGTGTAACCCTGACTGTCCTAGAGTTTTTGGTATAGACCAAACTGGCCTTTTAAGTGCTGGAATTAAAGACCTGAACCATTATGCTGGCTTCCATAATTATATTTTAATTTAAAAAGTAAGAAAAAACTTCAATGTGGAAGAATGAGCCACCTGTCTTTAAATCCCACTTGCTAGTCCTCTCAAAGCCTATGTCGTGACGCTTGACAATTTTCCAAACGGCTCCACAGCTCCATCTCTTGGCTTACAGGCGGTATCCTTAAAAGGGAAATTCTACAGACTGAAGCAAGGGCGGCCATATTGACTACGGGAATGGGCGGGGCATTGTGGGCGTCATTTTCAGTTAGGGCAAACCGACTTCCGCTCACCATCTTGAGTGACAGCAGCTCTGCTATGTTCATTAAGGGCCGGGCTGGGAAGGCGCCCCGGGGAGAGCGACGCTCCAGCCGCGGCGGGCAGAAGCTGGCGGTCGTAGCTCCGCCTCCAGCTCTGGGCTCCACCTCTCGGCCTCATTTCCGCCGGGAGAGCGTTTCTCGGCGTCGCTGCCGTAAATCAGGTCGGCAGTTTGCCGCATCACGGAAGATGGCGGCGGCTACGGTGAACGGGACGGCCGGCGTCTCGAGCTCGGGGCCCGCGGCCACTTCGGGCGCGATCTTGCAGGCAGCGGCCGGCATGTACGAGCAGCTCAAGGACGAATGGAACCGGAAGAGCCCGAATCTTAGTAAATGTGGAGAAGAGCTGGGCCGTCTGAAGGTAGGAGTTCGGCGGGCCCTCAGTGCCTTGGTACCGGAGGCCGGTAGTGCGGGCGGAGGAAGGGAAAGAGCGAGGTTCGGAACAGCAGAAGGTGGGCCTGGAGGGCTCCGAAGTGAGGCGGATGGGACAAACCAAACGCGGCCCTTGCAGTGGCGGGAAGGGAGTGATGGAAAGATTGTTTGGCTGAATCGTATGAGATTCTTACAGCTTGGGGTTTGGAGGGGCAGGAGTGGGATCAGACACAAGCGAAGGTAGGACGAGGGGATGGTGGAAGAATGAGGTAGGGATGATGGGCCGTGAGGGTATGCGTGTTAAAGAGCAGGACAAGGCAAGCCGTGGGCGACCAGAGGTAAGAATGAGTCTGTGTGTTTGTGGCCGTACCGAACCCAGAGGAGCCTGAAATTCGGTTGTAAATACATTTGATGTATGCAAAGCCAGCCTGGTCTCTTAATGGCAAGTTCAAGACGGCAAGAACGACCCAGTTCCACTAGTCCTCATCTCAAAAATAATAATTATTATTATTAATAAATAAGCAAACAACAGCAACAAAATGTTTTAGTTCTCTAAGTTTACTAAGAAGTGGTGTCACGGCTGGACTGGGGGAAGGGGGAAATGAGTGTGTCCTACACTCCTTGACATAGATTTGGCCTAGTTACCCCTTCTCAGGCAGAGTGTGGTGGGGGAGGTCTCCCCAGAACTAAGTGTCCTAGCTGGGCATGAGATGTCCCCGACTTGTAATCCTAGCACTTTGGAGACTACCACAAGGATCTCCAGTTCTAGGCCAGACTGGCCTGCATAGGGAAATACTGTCTCAAACAAAACAGAAACACAAAGCAATTAAGATCGTCAGTGTCTCTCCACCCCAGGATTCCCCTGGGTCCAGCCCCGAGTGCCTCCTGTTTCCTGGTAGCATTGTGATGAGGTCATCTAGTGGCGCCTCTGTGTGCCGAGGCCCTAGGCTCAGCGCTTTCCAGGGGCTGACTCCCTTGGTACTCATAGTGTTGTATGCGTTAGGATGCTCGTCAGCTCCATTTCCCAAGGAGGAGCATCAGAGTCCAGAACAAGTGGGTGACCTGTGTTTGAAGTCTTGTCTTCATTCCTTCCCCCTCAGCTGGTTCTGTTGGAGCTCAATTTCCTGCCAACCACAGGGACCAAACTGACCAAACAGCAGCTCATTCTGGCCCGTGAGTGTCACTGGTTGGTGGAGGGGGGGGGCGGGGCAGGGCGGTAATGGTAAGAATGAGGTAGTGATGATCCCAGGAGGGATTCCAGTCACCACCTCAGAGTCACCCCCTTACCAACAGGTGACATACTGGAGATCGGGGCCCAGTGGAGCATCCTATGCAAGGACATCCCCTCCTTCGAGCGCTACATGGCCCAGCTCAAATGCTACTACTTTGATTACAAGTGAGGTTGGGCCCTCCGGGGAGGGGCTGGAGTCAGGTGGTTGGTTACTTGGTTCCTTTACTCTGGCTCGCTGTTGGCTTTTCTCCTGGGAACCTTTGCTATTCTTAGCTCTGTCCCCAGAAGCTGGAGGGACAGGGGATTGTCTTGACCTGACCTGGGTTTATGTAGTCTACTTGGTTTGTGTGGTCATTTCTGTAAGTTTCTAACCGGTTTTCCTTTTTTTTTTTTTTTTTTTGGTTTTTCGAGACAGGGTTTCTCTGTGGCTTTGGAGCCTGTCCTGGAACTAGCTCTGTAGACCAGGCTGGCCTCGAACTCACAGAGATCCGCCTGCCTCTGCCTCCCGAGTGCTGGGATTAAAGGCATGAGCCACCATCGCCCAGCTGAGGTTTTCCTTTTTCTTAAAGATTTGTGTCTGTATTTTAATGTATATGGGTGTGTTGCGTGTATGTCTGCACATCAGAGGACGCATTGGATCCTGTTCTAGATGGTTGTGAGCCCCCAAGTGGATGCTGGGAGTTGAACTCAGGACCTCTGCAAGTGCTTTTATCCCTGATCCTCATACTATGTTCCCTCGACGCAGTGTGGCTACTTGTTACCCTTCAGCTACTAGGTGGTATTCTTGGCTCCTCCAGCTGACATATCTATAGCAGCCAATAGGATGCTATTTTGCCAGAACCACTGTTTGCTGGTTCTTTTGTTTTGAGACAGAGTTCAAGGCAATCCCCTTGCCTTTGGGTGGAGAGTATACGTAGTGCTGCCCCCTGCTGGTTTGTTTTGAGACAGGGTTTCTTTGTGTAGCTCTGGCTGTCCTGGAACTCACAGAGATCCACCTGCCTCTGCCTCTCAAATGCTGGGATTAAAGGCCCCATTACCCCGCTTGTTTTTGAGTTTTTGCTATATAGTTCAAGCTGTCCTTAAATTTATTGTCATTCTGCCTCCTTGAATACTGTCATTAAAGGCATGGGCCACCACACCCAGCTGTTGTTTTTGGAAGTCTGTGTCTCCTGTTCCCCAGGCTGGCTGAGAACTCAGTATGTAGCCCAGGGTGATCTTGAACTTCTGATACTCTTGTCTTTACCTTCAATCGCTGGGATTACAGGTGTGCACCGCCATTTCTGGTTTATGTAGTTCTGGGGGTGCTAGGACAACATTCTACTTACTGAGTTCCTAACCTTTGGGTGCTATTCTTAGGACTTTATACCTAGGTTAGGCCATTTAATTAACCATATTTAAGGAACCTGCCTTTGTGGTGTGGATATTAGTGACAACTGTTTAACAGATGGGGAAATATGTTGAGTCACTGTGAATTGAGGTACCTTGCTTGGTCCATGACTTGTGGCTTTTCTAGCCTCTCTGTACGTCACTTGTCTGAAATCCCACACATAGTTGGGAGGACTCTGGAAGATAGATGAGGCTCTTGGCTAGGTCCCCAGGACCTGCTGACCTTAGTTCCCCCCTCCCTGGCCTACAGGGAACAGCTTCCTGAGTCAGCCTACATGCACCAGCTCCTGGGCCTCAACCTCCTCTTCCTGCTATCCCAGAATCGAGTAGCTGAGTTCCACACAGAATTAGAACGCTTGCCTGCCAAGGACATCCAGACCAATGTCTACATCAAGCACCCTGTGTCCCTCGAGCAAGTAAGGCTGGGCAGGGAAGGGAGAGCCTGGCTGAGGTGGGTGTCGTTAGTTGAGACTGTGAGGACAGTTTCCTTGGGGGGGTTATCAGGGTCCAATCATTTTCAACCCACCAACTCATTTAACCAGCAAATAAAAACAGATGTGTGCCAGGCACCAGGGAGGTTTTCTTGTTCGGTGAATCAAACAGGTAAAACCCCTAATCTTGAGACAGTGAGGGAAAGAAGCATCAGGTACCAGAAGAATGAGTCACCTGTGTGTTGTGTAAGACCGGAAGTGTTATGGGGACCTGGGCCTGGGAGGGGTCCATGAGGATCTGACAGGGCTAAGAACTCATCTGGCAGAGAGGCTCTCTGTGTCCTGAGGCTAAAACCTGCCCGTCCTATCTGAGGGACAGCAAAAAAGGTACAGGAGCAAGGGGATAAGGCTAGGGTAGAGCCTTGGGAGCTGGTAGGGAGTTGTGTCTGGTGCTGAGGCCTCTGGAGGGTTTACTGTGGGGTGGGGTGACAGAGTGTCAGTGGCGGCAGCAGTTCAGATGTCTGTGGAGTGGGAGCTGGGCTCCAAACTGCAGAGAAGATGGTTGGTTGCCAGGTGAGTGTGTAAGCCAGGTAAGGTTTCTTGGAAGAGACGGAACCCAATCTACTGGGCATGGGTGGGCTGTGTGGCAAGGATGTTGTGGTAGAGCAGGGGTTGGGAGGCAACAAGGGCACAGGGAAGCCCTGTGCTTCCTTCATCCTCTTCCTCCTCTTTCTTGGCCTTGGCAGTACCTGATGGAGGGTAGCTACAACAAGGTGTTCCTGGCCAAGGGAAACATCCCTGCCGAAAGCTATACTTTCTTCATTGACATCCTGCTGGATACTATCAGGTATGTATGTGGGTGCTGGGTCCCCAGATGCTACCCTGCCCAATTCCTGGGATTTGATGCCTTGGTGTTTTTCATAGTGGGACACACACACACACACACACACACACACACACACACCCTGCTTCTGAGAGTTGAGTTAGAGCCTTGTGAAGACTAAGCAAGCACTCTGCTGCTGAGCTCCACTCCCAGGCATGCTACCTTTTTTGGGAGGTAGGGCGCTTGAGAAAAGGTTTCCATATAACCAAGACTGGCCATGAACCTGATCCTCCTGTCTTACCTCTCAAGTGCTGGGAGTACAGGCATGCTAGATGAGCCCTCTTCTTCATTCATACAAGAACCTCCTCCACACTGAAGAAGGGGCCCGTGCCCACCTGTGACTGGTCAAGTTAGCTCGCTCTTTCTAAGCCCTCAGTGCTGCAGTCAGTCCCAGAAGGATAGGGTCTGGAGGTTGTCTGCTCTGCAGTGAGAACTGTCATCTTCCCACAGGGATGAAATCGCAGGATGCATCGAGAAGGCCTATGAGAAAATCCTTTTTGCTGAAGCTACCCGGATTCTCTTCTTCAACACACCCAAGAAGATGACAGACTACGCCAAGAAGGTTGTGTTGTACCCTGTCTCAATAGTGTTAGTGCACAGTGTGGGTAGTCTGGGAGACACTGGGAGATTAAAGTCTGCTCACGATTAAATCTAGTTATGAGACCTCAGACAAATGGCTCGGGCTCTCTGGAGCTTTCTGGCCTTTCCCTAGAAGGAACTAGAGTTTGACAGACACATGGAGCTTAGCATGGCGCCTGGCACCAGGTCCAAGGATGCTCTGATGTTGGGTTAACAGAATTCCTTAGAAGCAGCTTGTCCCATAAGACTGCTTCATTTGGTGGGAGCATTTGAGTAGGAGCAGTGCCCCAGCAGATGCTGACTCATGCTGCATGCTGACCTTGGTGTCCAGGAACTCAAGAGTCAAGAGCAGACTGGGAAGGCTTAAGAGCAGACTGTCAAAGGGATGGATTTGAGGTGTGATGGTGACAGCTGATAACTACTTGCTGTGGACTGTTTTCATTGCTCAGAGGCATTAGCTGAGTCCTCGTGGTAGAGCTATAGAGGAACATGATTATGGTACCTGTCTCAAACACGGAGGGGTGAATTTGGTGGCAGTGATCTGTGAAGAAAGGAGCATACCAAGAGGTGGCTACATGGGGTGGGGAGCAGCCTGTGGGATCACCCTCTTATTTCTGATTTCTCTTCCTTTAGCGAGGTTGGGTCCTGGGCCCTAACAACTACTACAGTTTTGCCAGTCAGCAGCAGAAGCCAGAAGACTCCACCATCCCCTCCACTGAGCTGGCCAAACAGGTCATCGAGTATGCCCGGCAGCTGGAGATGATTGTCTGAGCCTCGGTCAGGATGGGTGGACATGGCTAGTCCAACAAACCAGTATAGGCTAGCCTTCAATAAAGGCGGATTAACCTTTTATGGGCCCTAGTCTCCCAGTGGAACCGTGGGAAATAGTTGCTCCTGGAGAATTGGGAGTTTGGGGGCCTTTGGGACCCCAGGGTATGTGTTATCCAGCAGCCATTGCTCTGGGTTTTACGTGTAGATGCCCAGTGGCCCACAGGAGAGCACAGGCCCAGATTGAGGACTCTTCTAGCCAGCTGTGGATACATTGTGGCACTGGGCCAGGGGACTAGGTTTTTTTCCAGTGAAGTACCATTTGTCTCAATTTTAAAAATGTTGGCCATGGATTAAATAATTTTTCAAATGATACGTGAAACTGATCTTGTCTGTGGGCTGCCATTTGTGCCCTCTGCAATAAATGGTATGGGCCGTGATGTGGGTATGGCCGATCTGGCCTCCTTGAGCTGACATTGTAACGGAGACCCTGCTGGCTGGCCCACTAGCCTGCTTCCTGCTTTGAAGTCCTTGGAAAACTCTAAGGGGCAAAGTCCAAGTCTGGCCAAGCTACCTACTTGATAACCATCCAGTTGGTTATCCTCACTGTGGCTCCCGTGACCCATGACCTGCGCCAAGTGTGGCTGCTCAGTGGCGTCATTGCTTTGGACCCTGTCACCTTACTTGGTATGTGCAAGAGTTGGTTCTTTGAAGGAGGCCTGGCTTTGCTCATGGCTGCACCTCAGCTTCCCCAGTGGTAACTGATAGGCAGCTAGGCAAGCTGTGTAGACTGGGTGCTTTATTGGCAAGGAAGGTGAGTCAGAGGGTGTTGGGCAGGCCACGCTCAGTTGTAATGGGTGGCCTGCAAGTCGTAGTGCTCCAGTCCAGCTACTAGGGAGCCAGCCAGCTTGACGGTGGCCACCCAGGGCGGCTCACTCAGGTGGTTGGTGGGTGTGCTCAGCCTGGGAGAAGGAAAAATTGACAGGGTCTGTGTAGTCTGCTGGACTACTCCGAAGTGTCATAAGGTTCCTAAGGGCATTTGGGGCAGAGGTACATCCATGTGGAATAGGAAGGGGTATGAGGAGCCCGAGCTAAGCCCCCAAGGCAGGATGTTGTCCATAGCAAGGTTTAGAGCTGGCAACAAAATCCAGGAGCTTAGTATAGTAGCGAAGGTGGAGAGAGCGGCAGTGCCCCCTGATGGGAAAGTAATCTTTGTAGGCAAAGGTCTGCCCTCTAGTTGCCAAAGCCTTGGGCCCAGGGTAGGTGAGTAGGGGGTTGGGATAAGGTATGGAAGATGAGGTTCTCACTGGGCCCAGAAAGGTTGGGGACCTGTTATTTACTCCACCCTCAGGTTCCAAAAAGACAGTTGCTTCCTTCCCCAGTCTTTGAAAAACCTTGGGGTTGGGCCTTAGTGCCCTCGGGGACAGGGTTAAGGCAGAATAGGGTCAGGCCAACAGGAAGGTTATGGAATTGACTAAGGGTCAAGGGGTTGAGCTAAAGGCCAGTCAAAGGTCAGCTCCTGAGGCCCAGCTAGGCTGAGACCCACATAAGTCAAGGGCCAGCCTATGGTCAGGATGCCAAAGCGTTGAATCTTATTCTATGCAGGGAAAATGGGTGCTGGACTTGGGTGTGTGCCCTCCACTCCTCGATCTCCCTCACCATGCATACACGTTGCGAGGCAGGCGTCGGTGGCGGGGTTGATGGCGGCAGTAGCACTTGCAGGGGCAAGAATTAAGCACCTCGAAAGGTGGCCAGTGGCGCACTGCACCCTTGTTAGGGGCACCGGCTGTGGAGGTTCCGCTGCTGCTACCGCCACCCCCTCTGTTGCTGTCAGTCACCGGATTTGAAGTCAGTTTTCGAGGACCGTCTCCAGATATAACCTCTTCACGGATCACACCCCGGGCCGCTCGGGGACCTTTGTTCTTGCGTGTACGAATCTTGGTGGGTTGAGGCACTGGCAGTGGCTCAGCAGGAGGATTTGCTGGAGCTGGGCATGTGGCCGGAACAGGGGCCGGGAGCGGGGGCGGAACCTGCTCAGTGGCCACGGTAGGGGGCAGAGAGGGAGGAGAGGTGGGAGCCAAGGCTGACTCCGCCTGGCCTGGGCCTGGGGTAGGCGGACGAGCCACCAGTATCGGCGTCCTCGGGAGCGCTGGTGGCTGTGGTGTGGGTGGCGGCGCCGGTGGCGGAATGGTTCGTGGTGTGGGTGGTGGCGGTGGCAACGGAGGTATCTGCTGCAGACCTGGAGGCACTGAGTGTACAGGGTTGCTATTGGTGGGCTCTGGGAAGATGAACATGGGTGACGCCAGCAAGGCAGGTGAGGTTTTCCGGGGCCCTGAAGCTGGATGCGTCTGACCTGACCTTGATGGAGGGGAGCCCCATGGCCCTGAGAGTGTGGTTGTGCGCCTTCGGGGTGCCCCGATTCCCCCTGAAGCCCCGTTGAATCGGAAGTGCCGTTCAGTGCCATCGGGAGGGCTCACCCAGTCGAATTTGGGCTTTGAACCTGGGAAGGTGGTGTAAGGGGGTGGTGGTAGAGCCCGGGCAAGGGGAGCAGGCGCCGAAGGGGGACCAGAACACCCTTCGCCATCTCCATCACCGCCCTCGGTTTCCTGAGCTGCACGAGGGACCTCTCCCATGGGACGAGTGGCTTCAGGAGGTTGGGGCCCTTGCTTCAGGACCTCGGCATAAGAGATGGCCCCCGACGAGGCAAACAGTCCTCCGCCACCACCGGCCCCAACTGAGGGTTTGGCTGCTAAGGGGACCGAGGCCGCTGCTGGGGACAAGTGGGGCCCGGACTTGAAGGTGACTTTACACAGCAGATTCAGGCCGGACTCGGAAGTAGCAGACCGAGCCATTTCGCCCTCTCCGACTTTGGGTGGCGCCCCTCCGCGGGCTCCCCCGGCCGCCTGACCCTCGCTGCTATGCCTGACCTGGCTTTCTGTGGGGCTTGTAGCCGACGAGGCCAGAGTGATTCTCCGGCTAGGGGGCTGCGGGTGGCAAGGCGGAGGTGCTGGAGGTAGCTGCTTCCGAGGCTCTAGGAGCGTCGGAGGTGGGGCTGGGGCCTTCGGGACCGGTTCTTTTTCGGTCAGTTGCCGGGGCAGCGGTGGCAGCGGGCGGAGGCTCGGAGGGTCACCCTGACCACGATGGCTCGCCTCCAACAGGCCGCGGATCCGAGGCACTGCAGTGCCCGTGGGTTTTCGCCACTTAGATGGCGCGGGCAGCAGGGACCCCACGGGGGGCGGGGGTGGTGTGGAGACCGCCGCCGTAGCCGCCTCCTCTGGAGGGGGTGTCACTGGTGAGGGCAGTTCTAGGGGCAGGGGCGAGGGTGAGGCCTGGGGCTCCGGGGGTATCAGGAGTCCCGGGGGCCCGGAACTGCCAGGGAACCAGACGCCCAGCCCTCGAGCCAGGCGCATGGCTGGGGATGAGGGGGTCACCTCGGGCTCCACCAGAGGCGTCCTGCGGGAGTCGGATGCGCGGTCTGAGGCCTGCTCTTTACGGGAGCCTCCGCCTGCGGAAGGCTCCGACTGCACGTTCCCCATTTTCGACGGAGGTCGGAGACTGTGGTTAAATAAACTTCCACCCGTCAGTCGGAGGGTTCTGCGGGGACTCCAAGGCTCAGGCTGTTCTTGGACTGTCCCTGTCTGCATTGGTGTGTCCCGTCCTCCAATATTCTCTCAGCCCCGGTCTCCAGTTCTCCGATTCATCATGGCCACGCCCACTTCCCCATGGTCTCAAAAGCGGTTCGAACCCAACTTCTTAACGTACTAAGGTACCAACCCTGACTTCTTAGTTGCTTAGATCACATCTCTAACACTTTAGCCACGCCCGGGATTTCAAGGCTTCGGGGTCAGTTCTCGCCAGTCTCTTTGTTGAGTTTTAAACCACACCGGTAATGATGGTTATGCCCAGTAGCCAACAAGGAATTCAAGTTTCTATCCTAACACACTAAACAAGTCCTTGAGGCCTAAGCCCCGCCCCCGATTGTCAGGAATCGGCCGCATCCTCATCCCGCCCCCACCCGCGTCAGGTCTGCTTCTGCCTAACAAATACAAGGGACTGTAGTCTAACTAATCCCCTAGTCCTTCAGTCCTAACCCTCCGATCACCCACCGTCTCTCTCTGTCGATCATTTGGATCCCTCCCTCTTCTCAGCCAGCAGCAAATCCTCACGTCTAAACTTTTCCCGCTCGGCGTTTGTGACAGCTCTTAACTTAGGCTCCACCCCTTTTCCTCAAGCTCCGCCCCGGCTCCTTCGCTCAGTAGACCCCACTCACCGACTCCTACAGCCGGCCAAAGATCAGACCACGGCCCCGTGGACCAGGGCAGGGCGGGGAACGGCCGTAGCAGAAAATAACCGAAAAGAACGAGTGTGCGGGTGAAGGCAAGTGGGCGAGACAGCGAGGACTACCCCCAAGATCTAGGCCCCGCCCCAAGCTCGAGGCCACGCCCCCGTGGGCCAGCTTGAGCGCAGTCCTTCGAACCTAGCTCATCCTTAGAAACACTTAGAAATCCTTAGTGTCTTCCCGATGTGCAGGCCACTTTGCCTTATGCCCCACCCCCCTTATAATGCCCCGCCCCTCTCTTTAAATACCTCCCCGGACCCCGCCCATTGCGAACACTGCTACGTGGCTCCTCCTTTTAGGCCTCGTACCTGACCTGCCCCTAAGGAAATTTATCTCCAAGATCCGCCTTGCTCAGTCTAGGCTGCACCTCTTTCCAAGGCCCTGCCTTCACTCGGCTGGCTCAGAGGGCCCACCCTCCCGCCCCTTCCGTGACGCACCCTCTCAGTTCCTTCAGCGCCCAAGCCTCCTCCTTACTCAGGCTCCCAGGCCCCGCCTCTTTTCGAACCCTGCCGGGCATCCCGCCCCTCCCATTCAAAGCCCAGACCGTGGACCACCTTCTTTCTAGAACCCGAAGATCAGGCCCTATCTCTATTCCCTTCTCACATCATCAGGGACCAACCGTTCAGATAAGTGAAAAAGTAGGGGATTCCCCTCAGGGTCCCTAGAAAATGGGGGCTATAAGGGTTGTTCGTTATAGCCCGAGCCGGGCTCTAGGACCCAGCGGGCAAGTACGCCCGCTTTGCTCCTACCCTTCCCCCAAGCCGCCCCCTCCCCCCCCACGTCTTCCAGGTTCCCCCTCCCTCCCCCCCTCGCCCCGGCTCCCGGTGCCCGTCTCCAGCGCCGCCGGAACCAGCGAGGGAGCGGGAGCGAACAGGAGGAGGAGGAGGCCGCGTCGCCGCCGCTCGGAGCCCGGCCGGAGCCTCCCAGGCAGGTGCCCAGAGCGGCGAGGGGGCGGGGGGCTGACGAGTCTGCCTGCCCGGGTGAGGGGGCAGCTAGGACTGCAGCTGCACCCCTCTGCCCACCCTTGCTCCCCGCGGATACAAGCTGGGAGAACAAGAGGGGTGGGGGCCCCAATCTACGCGGTAGCCATTTGGGGTACCAGTTTCCATTTGGGGGTCCTGGACTTCTTCCGTGGATGCCCCATTCACAAAATTCCATCGTGGACCCTCGCCATTGAGGAATCTGAGGACTACTCTCCCTGGGAAAATAGATGTGTGGGAACGTAGGACACCCCAAGACCTCAGTGCCCCATCTCAACTAGGCCTTTGGGGGGACCCCTGCCCTCTTTCCCTGCTTCACCTGTTGTTGGGGGAGGCGGGCGGACAAAGGAAGCAGTGTCACGTGACTGCTCATTCACAAAATCCCATCCCATTGAGAAAAGGGGGCTGGGGGCGCTATGGCCGCCCCTTCCCCTCCTGAAAGGCTGGGGAAACCCGACAGCTTGCAGGTGGGGGAGGGGGCTAGAACTCGTTGCCTGGGTCCCTAAGGTTGGGACTCCAAGGTCTCTGAGCTTGGGGGCGGTGGGGCTGGGTGCTAATTCTGATTGCTGGGCGGAGGACTATATCCCCTAAGCTGGGGGCCGGGTAAAATGTTTCTGAAGGATTGGTGGGGGGGGGGATGGATAATTATCTCCCCCTCCCATCTGTCTTCTTCGGCGTCCCTTAACTGAGACCAAAGGGAGCAACCTTAATTTTTGTGAATGAAATGCTCTTTGGATCTTTTCGGTAGCCGGTTGCTGGCTTCCTCTGCCTCCATCTCCTTCTCGGCCTCTCTTTCTGGCCATTTCTGGTTCTCTCTCTGCTCCCTGCCCATCTCCCGGTTGCTGGGTGACTCAGTGAGCTTTGCATCCGGTCTCATTCATAAATCCGGGAAAGGGTGGGGGGAAAGAGCCAAGGTTTCTCACCCAGCTAGTGGCCTGGGTGACTGGGGTGCGGAGGCAGTGTTGGGGGCACTGAAGCTGAGTTGATGGGTCCAGAGAAAATAGATGTGCGCAGAAACCCAGCTGTGAGGGGGACAATGGGTGGGGCTATGGGTTTGTGATGAGAGAGAGGGAAGGAGACTGGGGTTGAGGGGAGAAGCAGTAGGGGGAGGGGAAGGTGGCAAACCCAGGCTATGAGGGTGGGGATGGGAGAAGATGCTGAAAAGGTGGGGATGGTGAAAAAAAGGTAGATATGGAAAAGCTAAGTGGGCAAGATGTTACCAAGAAGAAAGTGGGTAAGGGGTGGAGGTACTGGAGGCTTGAGGGTGAGGTAAATTCAGAGGTGGGAGATAAAGAAGAGGGCAGCGTTAGATGAACGCTAAAATCGGGAGGAAGATTTGAGTTCACGGCCTATCCTTCCCACCTCCTCTAGGTACATGGTGCGGGTCCGAGCCGTGGTGATGGCCCGAGATGACTCCAGTGGGGGCTGGCTGCCTGTGGGGGGCGGGGGCCTCAGCCAGGTGAGCGTATGTCGGGTCCGAGGGGCCAGGCCCGAGGGGGGGGCCCGCCAGGGGCACTACGTCATCCACGGGGAGCGGCTTCGGGACCAGAAAGTGAGCCACCCTGGGGTGTGGGAATGGGATGAGCCCTGGGGAAGGAGGGAAGGGTCTGGGAAGAGGGGGACAAGGAGAGATCACGTTGTCCCTCTACCACTGGGATTCAAAGTGGGCCTTGGGATGGGTTTTGGAATGAATACCTGGTTTGTGAATTAAGAGCTGGAATTTGGGGGTGGGATGGGGTATTGGGAAACGTGTCCACTGCTTCTCTGGCTATTCTGTCACACAGCTACTTCGGTAGTGGCCTTCCTGCCCTGTTCCTGCTTCTCCTCCAACCTTGGTCTGTCCACAACGACCCAGCTCACACCCAGCTCACATCCTGTCCCTTCTCTGCTCAGAACCCTCTTCTGGCTCCATCTTGTTCAGAGATGCCCCCCTACCAACTGGTCCTTGTCTGCCCTAAGTATCTGGAGGCATTTGTGGGGTCTGCTTAGAAGTGTCACATATGGTTGACAGTCCTATGTCACATGGTTCTAATCCCAGCACTAGGGACACTGGCAGGAGGATTGTGAAGTTACAGGACAACCTGGGCTAGGTTGTGAAACCTTTTTTTTCAAAAGGAAAGCTTGGGTAAGGGATGCATTGCGAAGCAGAGCAGGAACAGTGTAGGGGAGTGTTGGTATCAGACAAGGCCGTGGAGGAAACACCCAGGGGTGGTCAGCATCGAGGGGTTAGAAGGTTGGTATCTCTGTGTGGAAGGTTAGAATCTCTGGGCCAGTTTCCAGGGGATTATTGAGGCATCAGAAAGGAGCTGGTTGTAATATTTTGATATTCAGTAAAATGTGAATAATTCTTCTTCTTCCATCAGAACAGGAAATGTTAGGTTATGAGAAAAGGTTAATTTTTCTTAACATTTAATAAGATTCAAGGTTCCTACTGGGACATCAGAGGAAAAAAATTAGATAAGTAGAGAAATCAAAGGATTGAGGGGATGTTGCAGAACAGAGCCATGTCCCCTCCAATTAGGGTAGTTAGTTTGTGTTTAGGTACATCTGCTGTTGTGAATGAAGTCGTTGGGGTGTAGAGAGTGGCTGGGCTTGAAGGTCACAGGCATGGCTAGGGTGGTGTGACCTAGTCCCTTGCCGCCCCTCAGATCACCTTGGAGTGTACCCTCAGGCCAGGTTTGGTTTACAACAAAGTGAACCCTATCTTCCACCACTGGAGCCTGGGTGACTGCAAGTTTGGGCTGACGTTTCAGAGTCCTGCTGAGGCTGATGAATTCCAGAAGGGTCTTCTAGCTGCGCTGGCCGCACTCAGCCGAGGTCAGTGGTGTAGGCACAGGTGCCCAGGCTGGGGAACAGACGTAGGAGAAGCTGGGGTCTGGGAACTCACTTCTGCCTCTCTTTCTGTTCTAGGCTCACTCACTCCGTCCTCTTCCTCTTCCTCCTCCTCCCCTTCCCAGGACACTGCAGAGACCCCCTGCCCTCTGACGGTGAGTCTTGGGGTCTGCCATGGGTGTGTGTGGGTGGTTCTAGTCTACAAATATTCCTGAATACTTGCTGTGGAGCTGGCAAAAGGCCACATACTGGGAACACAAAATCAGGCCAAAATTGATAGTGGCAATTCAATCCTGGATGTTTTAATTTTTCTGGTCTTTTATATGTATCTATCAATTTATTTTTAGTTAGGGTCTAACGTAACCCAGGCCAGCCCCAAAGCTGCATATGTATCTGAGGAATGACCTTGGATTTAGATCCCCAGAGTGCTGGGATTCCTGGTGTGTGTCACCAGTGTGGCTGGCTTGCTTGTTCTCTCCTCTTTCTTTCCTTTTCTTGGGGGTGGGGTGTGGAATGGTGGCAGAGGTCCTCACTCTGTAGCCTAGGCTGATCTGCAGCTTGGATCTTCATACATGGTGGGATTACAGTGGTACACCCTCACAGCCCGGCTCAGTTTTTCTCTGCTGTTGTCATTCATACATATGTTCAAGGGTGCTGAAAAAGCACCAGGAAGTGTTTTAGGCACCAGGGATATTTTTATTAGCAAACAAAACAGCAAACTTCCTTTTTTTTTTCTTGGTACTTTAGTCCAGTGTGAAAGACAGAGGAAAAAGATAAAACATAAGAAGCAATGAACTTTAAAATAAATGCACGGACAAATCAATTGATAATTCTTCTTCTTCTTCTTCTTCTTCTTCTTCTTCTTCTTCTTCTTCTTCTTCTTCTTCTTCTTCTTCTTCTTCTTCTTCTTCTTCTTTTTAA
>NC_022030.1:23304596-23320538 GCF_000317375.1 Microtus ochrogaster
CTGCCATGTGGGGACTAGGAATCAAACCAGGATCCTCTGAAAGAGCAGCCAGTGCTTTTACCTGCTGAGCTATCTCTCTAGCCCTCTAATTCCTTATATCTCTCTCCCTCTCTCTCTCTCTCTCTCTCTCTCTCTCTCTCTCTCTCTCTCTCTCTCTCTGTATCGGCACTCAAACTCAGGGTCTTGTTCATGCTAGGCAAGTACTCTACCACTGAGTGACAGCCCTAGCCCAGGTTCTACTTTCAAAATGACTAAATCTGCTTTCCACCCAATAGTGTCCAACGTCTTCTCCCAACTGAAGGTCTCCATAGCTTCTCCTTGTCACTGTCTCTCCTGACCCCTAGAACAAACCCACATGTGTGGGGGGGCAATGTGCTCGTAACAATAGCTGAGTCAGATCGCACCCTTTCTCCGCTCGGAACCTTCCCATGACTCCTCCACTCAAGGTGGCACATGACACCCATCTGGGCCTGGGCTGGCCTTCCCCTCTCCCTGTCATACTCACACCAGACTCCTCACTCTCATTGCAACGGGGTTGACACATTCCTGTCCTGGAGCCCTTCTGTCTAGAACACTTCTTCGGTTTTCCATCTGCCTTTTTATCATTTCTTCTGAGGTGCTCTACAAATGTCTTCTTGGTGGCCCCTCTGAGCAACCTATTTAAAACTGCATTCTCAGATTGGGGATTCAGTTTATCTAGCGTAGACAAAGCCCTGCCTTTGATTCTTCAGCTGGCATCTATGATCCCAGCACTAGGAAGGTGGAGGCAGGAGGATCTTAATTCAAGGTCATCCTTCGGCTACGTTACAAGTTTGAGGTTGGCTTGGAATACATAAAACTCCTTCCCCGGCTGGACATGGTGATACATGCCTTTAATCCCAGCATTTGTGAGACAGAGGCCGATGGAGCTCTGTGGGTTTGAGGCCAACCTAGTCTACAGAGTGAGTTCTAGGACAGCCAGGGTTACATTAAGAAAACCTGTCTCAAAAACAAAACAAAACCTTTGTGTGCCACTCCACCCACCCCTTCCACCCCAAGGGCAATCTCCAATGTCCCTTATTGGGTTCTAACCCCCTCTCCCACCTTCTAAGACAGTTTTCTTATTGGTAGGTTCCCTGCCTATCCTCCATGCTAGCACATCAGCTCCAGTAGGCCCAGGATCTTTTGCTAGATCCTTACTACGCATCCAGTCCCTGAAACAGTGCCTGGCACACATTAAATGTTCAGTCAACGGGTTGAATGAATGGAGGAGATGATAATGAATGAGGCACAGAATGCCCAGATGCATTTGGGGAGTGTTGAGAATACCGGGAGCAACAAAACTAGTTCCTCAGGTCAATGAAACTGTCAAGGTCATAGGGGATGGAGGTGGCTTTCTGGCAGTCACACACAATGTCTGTCTAGGGGCTCTTCTTCAAAGCTGGAAGCTGCAGAGTGACCTTTGTGTCTGACATGCCGTGGTGCTTGGCGGCTGTAGACAGAGGGCTGTGAACAGCTAAGTGGGAGTTATGTTCAGGTTACAGGAAAGGGAGCGGAGGGCCTGAGGAGTGGGCTTGCAGCTAGTGAAGTGGGGGCCTGGTTTGGGTGGAAGCAAGATGTCTGGGCAGGGAAAAGATCTTTTTGAACTGTAGTGAAAATGAAGCAGGAATGTACTGACTGGCCAAGGAAGAGGTGCTTGCTCCTTCAGGTTAGGGCTTCTGGGAGGGGAGAGGGTGGTGGATGGCCTGTAGGCTGGTGATCATTAGGAGTCCCAGAGAAATGATACCCATATCCGAGTCAGGTGGCAGGCACCTAGAATCCCAGCTACTCCTGAGGGAAGGCAGGATGATCTAAGTTTGAGGCCTGATCTAAGTGAGATTCTTATTAAATAACCAAGGTTGTGGGTGTGGCATGGTGGAATCCACCAGCGCGGGGCTGAGGGCATGGCTAAATGGTAAAGTGCTAACCCAGAGACAGCTGTTGTCTAGGAGCCCTGGTGAGGGACCATCGAGGCTCTATTGACGCTTTAAGATAGATGTTGGCTCCTTGCGGTGTCCTAAACAAATCCTTATGAATGAATTGTGATGACCCCCCCCACCGCCCCCATTTTACAGAGGAGAACTCTGAGGCTCAGACGTAAGCTCACTTGCCACCCAACCAACCGGTCGGTGACAGAGCAGAGGTTTGAGCCCAGGCCTCCTGATTGCAGAGCCCTTGCTCTCCGGGGAAGGAGGGTCTATGTAAGGGCTTCATCTTTGGTTGGAGAACTCCCTGCTCTAAGGCCTCTCCAATCTCCCTCAGTCCCACATAGATAGCGACTCCTCCTCCAGTCACAGCCACCAGGAAACTCCTCCCACAGCTGTCGCAGCGCCAATTGTCACGGTGGAGTCCACAACTGCCTTCCCACCGGCCACTCCTCCACAGCAGCGCCGCTCCTCTGCTCAGGTAAGGCTTCCCCGACCCTCAGCAAATCAAATCATTGTATAATCAAATAGAATTGTACTGCTCCCTAAACTGACCCTAGCTGAAACGCAACTGAATGAGAGGGGACACAGATCCCAGGAAATGGCCATCCTGATTTAGCTGTCTGTGGAAGTGAAACAGAGACCTGGGTTTGGGGCTGGGGGAGTAGTTCAGTGTTAGAGTGTCATGCAGAAGGTGCTGGAGATGCTGAGTTCAAACCCCAGTACTGGGGCAGAAAGAAAGACGCCTGGACTCCTGAGAGCGGGTAGGAGCTTTCAAGTGTCACTAGTCTTCTGGGAGATTCGAGGATCATCTACTTCATGCAGGGACTCGAGGGAGGACATGCACAGATTTCCAAACATGTTAGAAGATGCTGGAACTCATGGAAGGACTCCTTAAGACTGTTTCCTTTCTCCTGAAGGAGGGGCTGGGGGTTGAGTGTGAATGAACTTGGCAATCTTAAGCCACGGGGTGCCTACATTCATCTGTCACTGAGGGCATAGGCCGAAAGTCTAAACCGCGAAACCAAGAGAGTTTTGGGGGAACATAGTCCCTCTTGACAGATGCCTGTTTCTATATCCTGGGATTTTGGGTCTTCTGAACCTGGGTAGCCTATGGGGATTTTGTGAGTTGCAGAAGTCCCTAACCTGATCTCTATGTCCCTTGGCTCTGCAGAGCTACCCTCCGCTTCTACCGTTCACTGGTATTCCAGAAGCCTCAGAGTCTCTAGCTGGGGCAGGGAGCCAGGGCTGGGGCGGCCGTGGCTATGAGGACTACCGACGATCTGGACTACCGGCATCTCTTCCTCTGTCAACCTGTGTTGTGGGCTTCGTCAAGACTGGTGCATTGAGGGGTGCAGCCCTGGGTCCCCCAGTGTCACTCCCTGCCCCTCTCACTGAGGCTGCACCCCCAGCACCTCCTGCTCGTCCACCCCCGGGTCCGGGCCCCACCTCTGCTCCAGCCAAGGCCTCCCCTGAGGCCGAGGAGGCTGCACGTTGTGTGCACTGCCGAGCACTCTTCCGCCGCCGTGCGGATGGTCGTGGTGGCCGCTGCGCAGAGGCCCCAGACCCAGGTCGCTTGCTAGTGCGCAGGCTCAGCTGCCTGTGGTGCGCCGAGAGCTTGCTGTACCACTGCCTGTCGGACGCCGAGGGCGACTTCTCGGACCCATGCGCTTGTGAGCCAGGCCACCCACGTCCTGCTGCACGCTGGGCCGCTCTGGCTGCGCTGTCGCTGGCAGTGCCCTGCCTCTGCTGCTATGCGCCCCTGCGCGCCTGTCACTGGGTTGCAGCACGCTGTGGATGTGCTGGCTGCGGGGGTCGTCATGAGGAGGCTGCTCGGTGAGGATCCCTGGGCTGGTTTGAAAATCGGCCTGAAGACCCAAAATGGAGGATCCAGGACCCTGAACTCCATACGAACCTAAACCCCAAACTTAGGTACGTCTGGAACTTGGAGCTTGAATGGATTTGAGAGATCCCAGATCTGGTACCTGGAAACCAAACTTAGCACTAAGATCCCATACCCAGCTTCATCAGGATGTCTGTCAAGCGCACCCAGGAGTCCTGAATTCTGGATTCTCCCTCCCTCTTCCCCACTGAGGAGAATCGTGACATCTCCAAACATCTAAGAGGGCCCAGGAGTTCACACCCCTGAGACCCAGGGATCTTGGACCCCGATTCTGTCTAAATACCTAACCCAGACTCCAGGTCATACTTGACATTGTAAACACTCATATTACAGCCCCCAAATTAGTCAGGATTTGCTAAAACCTGACCCTTTATCAAATGACTTAGACCTTGAGACCAGAATCACCAGAAAACTGTCCCTGGATTTTCACCCGAGACCTGCTATGTCTACATCTGAATGTTCTTATAGCCCCAGGACCCGAAAACACCAAATCCTCCTGGGTTAGAGACGCTCACCACATACTGACCTGAAGTCTATCCACTCCCGAGAGTCCACAGATCTCACCATCCTGTTCATGTGCAAATGACTCAGACCCTACCGCTCCCCAGGCTTCAGATGCACCAGGTCCTCAGATAGCCTCAAACACGAGGTGTTTTCTGACTAAAATAACTTGGGAGGCCCTTTTCAGAGCTCAGCAAGCATCCAGATATTAGATACCAAGTTGTCCTGGGAGCCAGGGCCTGAACACCTATCTGCCCCTCAAGTTTTTGAGAACTTGGGTTTCACAGACGGTCTCTGAGGTTCCTGGTCCCCTCAGATGTAAGGCTGAAGGCCACCAGCACTTTGGCCCCAATGCACTGGTTTCAAGTGCTTGGATAGCCTTCCAGTTTCCTTGGGGCCTGAATTTTAAGAACCCAAATGTTGCCGGAGACATTAGTTTCCTTCTCTCTGCATTCCCTAATTCCCTTCCATCTGGGTGGGAGCCGGAATTTCAGAAGATGCAGTGGTCATGGCAACCCAGGCCTCTCATCCCTTGACTCAGCTCTAGAGCAATCCCAAGGTTCTTTAAGAGCGCTGGGTCTAAGACTCTGAGACACCAATCAACCCCTAGGTGCAGGATTCGAGCCCTCACAATCTTGATTGTTTTTGGCCTGAGACCTTGGTCCCTCTATACCAGAGACATTCAGAAACAAGAAGCCCCAGGGCCTGCACCTTTAGATGCCAGATTTTCTTGAATTCAGAGTACTTCGAGACTGATGAAGCCCCTAGATACCTCACCACCTGATCCCCCTGAGTTCTGCCATCCAGAGGGCCATAAGACCTCCAAGTCCCAGCAACAAGGGTTGCCACTTTATCCTGGGGGGACACTTGTCACCAGTGTGAATTCAGATTGCTGGAATCCTGGACCACCCAGCAGTGTTCCTGTCCCACCTCTAGGGTCTGCCATTGCCACAGAGGATTGTACAAAGTTGCTAAGCAGAGGCTGGCAGCTGCAGGGGTCAAGCAGAGACATCAGAGGGAGGCTCCCCCTTCTCTGCTTGCCACAACAGTACCTTTAGAGTTGACTTTTGCTCCACAGAAGCCCCATCATCCCTAACCTTGAAAATCTCCCTGCTGCAACCCCTAGTTTGTTCGGGTACATCTCTTTGTCAACCTCTTCTATCTCGGGAGTGGCTCTGGAACGTTCAGCACCCTTTCATAGCACTCTCCATGCTTTTCTTCTGGAGAAGAAGGGGGTGTCCCACTGTACATAGGACCTGGTGTCCTGGATAGAGAAACCAAGGTCTCCCAGCCAGGACAGTCTTGATGGTTTATGGGCTTAGGACTACACCTGGCCCTAAGTACCTGGGAATGTGCACTTAACCATTCCTGATTATCCAGGTTTGGGTGGCCTTGTGGGGATTCAAGGGATTAATATTTGTGCCACTTCCTTTAAATTATTAACTATTTATTGTATCCGGAACCTGTGATTCAGCTCTCCCAACCAGACCCTGGGATGGGTGAGAGAAATGGGGACAGGGGGTGTCCCTCCCATCCCCACTCTGTCCAGCTCTCATCACTGTCAGACCCATCAGAGCTGAGGGCGGAGGAACTGGGGGCTGGGGTAGCCTGGGTCCCCATCCCCCTCTCTGTGCCTCGGTCTCCCCCCTTCCATAGTGAGTGGGGGGAAGCTCCATTCTTAACCTACCTCATTTTGGGAAGGGATGGGATGGGGGACCAGAGTGCTGTATGGTGCTGTGAGATCTGATTAAGCAGTGGGGACTGGGGAAGGTTCCCTAGTCCCCCGCTCCCAGTACCCCCTCTCCCAGGTCCCCAACCCTGTTCCTTGCTGATACCCACCTCTGATCCATGATTACCTTTCATTGCCCCCATATCTGGGGTGCGTGGAGGGCTGAACCCTGGGAGCCAGGAAGACCTCAGACCCTGGAGCCCCCAGTTTTCCAACTGCTTGCCCCTCAGATTGGATGCTTGCCCCCCAGATTTTGGGGGAGGCATGCCAACATTTACCTTCCTGATCATGACTCCAAGCCAGTCTGTGACCTCAATATTGTGTCAGTGCAGGCTGAAGCGGAGGGAGAATGGGGCCCAAAGACCCAGCCTTGGCATTGGGGGAGGGGGGACTTGAGATCTGCTCCAAGAAATGCCTGTGACAGTGTCTTAGCCTGGTCTCTATTTGCATTGGCGCGCTCTGTCCACTTGTTTCCCGGAAGTGCTGCACTCCTGTTCTTTCCTTCTTCACCCTTTAGGCCCAGGAGCTAGCTGACCATCTAGCTGGGTTTTATTTGTCCAATCACTCCACTGCGTTTACTAAACACCTAGCATGTGTCAAGCCCCATAGGTACTGGTGGTGCTGCAGTGGGCAGCAGACATTTGCATAAAACCCTGCAGGGGAAGGATTTTGTGGGTGTAGCAGCCAGCACTAGTCTCTAAGGGGGATATATCTGGTAAATTGGGAGTGGAGTTAAGCAAGGGGCAATCCTGGGAGAGGGGGATGGAATGGTGGCAAGGTGTGCCAGGCTTCTCATGACATTGCACGGGCTTTGTTCCCTGAGCAAGTGAGATGGAGCCACAGGAAGGCTCCTGAGCATGGTGCGGATTTTCACAGGCTAGTTGTAGCTGTGTGTGGAAGACTCCTTGGGAAGGGGCCAAGCCGGTTCCCTGTGGAGGCTGCGGTGGTGCAGGTAATGTGAAAGAAATGGGGGTGGGGGGATAATGGAAGTTTTAAATGAGTCGAGATTTTTTTTTTTTTAAGATTTTAACTGCATTTTATGAGTGTTTGCTTGTATGTGTGCCACCTGGTTACCTGGCATCAGATCCCCTGGACTGGAGTTGCAGCTGTCAGCCACAGTGTGGTTGCTGGGAACCCAGGTCCTCCATAAGAGCAACAAAATCTCTTACTGAGCCCATAGGTTTATAGGTGGAGTTTAAAAGCAGCGGTAGAATACATTCTTAGCATGAGCAATGGCCTCTGTGCCAAAACATAAAGGGGAGTCAAGGTTAGTAGCTAAAGTGTTTGGGGGAAAGATTTAATTATTTGTAGGTACATGCGTGTGAGCTGGAGTTACAAGCGGTCATGAGCTTACCCACATGGGAACTTTCTTTTTTTTTATGTATACAATATTCTGTCTGTGTGTATGTCTCCAGGCCAGAAGAGGGCACCAGACCTCATTACAGATGGTTGTGAGCCACCATGTGGTTGCCAGGAATTGAACTCAGGACCTTTGGAAGAGCAGGCAATGCTCTTAACCGCTGAGCCATCTCTCCAGCCCCCAAGACTTGGGTTTCTTTCGCAACACCCACATGAGGGTTCACTGCCATCCATAACTCCATAACATCCATAACTCCAATTTCAGAGAACCTTACTTTCATGGGCATAGGACACACATGAGGTTCACATGTACACGTGCAGGTACAAACAATCGTGCACATAAAATAAAAAAGAATTTAAGTTAATCGGTTTCAAATGGAAAACCAATTTGACAGGAACATGTGTTGGTTAATAGTGAAAGGCCTTGGTGGCGCACGCCTTTAATCCCAGCACTCGGGAGGCAGAGGCAGGCGGATCTCTGTGAGTTCGAGACCAGCCTGGTCTGCAAGAGCTAGTTCCAGGACAGGCTCCAAAACCACAGAGAAACCCTGTCTCGAAAAAAACCAAAAAAAAAAAAAAATAGTGAAAGGCCTGCCTGCCTCTCTAAGATGATGCAGTTTCTGGGCGGCGCTGGTTTCTCCTTTCAAAGGCCCAGAGAGGCAGAGGTCGGACAGCACAGTGGTGTGATGTGAAAGGAGAGCCTAGCTGTAGTGGGAGGGGGCTGTGAAGATGTGTTGACATCGTTCTAACCCTCGGATGGAAGAAGCTGGATGAGCTTTTCGGTCTGGGGTCTAAGAGCAAAGGGCAGTCGGGCGTGGCACACGCCTGTCAACCAACACAAGGAAGGAGGAAGCAGGACCAAGAGGCCAGGCTGAAATACATACATATGGAGACCCTGCCTCAAGAACAAATTAAATTTTAAAAAGCAGAGAGTGGGAAAGAAAAACAGGTTGCCGTTTGTTTTTTTTATGTCCCCGAGAGCAGGGACACACGAGTCTCCCCCGACCTTGGGGATCCTAATCTCAAACTAAAATTTACAACCCCGGACAAGTTAGTTACCTGAGGGGCGCACGTGGCGGGCTACTGAGCCAATCGGAGCGCCGAAGCTCCTTCGCACGAGAATGTGATTGGATAGAGGCCGGGTGGGGCGGGAGGAGGCGCCCTCGGGGCGGAGCCTGTCCCAGGCGGAAAGGGGTGCGCGCCCGGGGTCCCCAGCCGAAGCTACCATGGATGGGGCCACAGTGGCCGGCGACCTACTGACTTTGGGGTAAGGGGTTCGGCGGTGTGGCTGGGGGTACGGGAAGGGCACACTCGCCCCGGGAAGCGGAGGCAGAGGGAGTCGCACTGACGCGCGCCCCGCCGCAGGTACGGTGCCCTCTCGGAGGCGGCGTCCCGGGGCCCCGCGTGTGCGGACTTCAGGGCGCTGTGCGCGCGGCTGGCGGCCGAGCTGACGGCTCTGGGAGCTCTGGAGCGGCGAGAGGAGGGCACCGCAGTACTGGGCGCTGGCCACGGTGCGTGAGGATCTGGGTGGACGGCGGGTGGAGCCGCGGCACCTGCCGCTCCTTTGATGGCTTCCTCGTCCCGCAGGCCCGGACGCAGAAGAAGAATTCCTGCGGCAGTTGACCGGCCTGCTGCGGGCGTTGCACTGCCCGGATCGCGCGCTCTACTGCGGAGACTGCCCCACAGTGCTGCGGGAGCCCGGCGGCGGCCTGCGCCTGCTGCGTGAGCCTGAAAGGCCCCGGGAGGCGGGAGTGGGCGGGGCCCCGGAAGTGGGTGGGTTCAGATCTGAGACTGGGCCCGGGGGCGTGGCCAAACCTTTGAGGGTCTCCTGAAGGCCGCCGGTAGGTGGGACCGGCTTAGGACTGGGCTGAAATTCTGAGGAAAGCCTCTGAAAGCTTTACTGAGTTGAGATAGACAGATCGGTCAGTCGGGTGGTTCTGAAGTGGGCTGGAGGAGGAGGAGCTGCCGCCTTGAAGTGGGTGGGCTTACTCTGGGGGATCTGTTCCTATTTTTAGGGTTTCTTTGCTCCGAGCTCCAGGCTGCCCGCCTCTTGCATCTGCGGCCCCAGCTACATGCTCGGCCTGTACAGTCCTTTGGAGAAGGGACAAAGGAGGGAAATGGCGTGGTTCAAGAACTGATGCTAACTCTTCAAGCACTGGGGCTCCCTAGACCAGTTCGTGGAACCCTGGCCAGCCAGCTACTTCGGGAGTTTCACGAGAAGGTAGAGAGACAGTCACCTCTTGAGCTACCTTACTTGGCGGGAGACTCCTGTCTTCAAAGCCATCTCTAGAATGACCCAATGACAGGGATGGTTTTAGAACTTTGGTCGCCATTTATTCTAACTTGCTTTTTTGCTGTGATGTAGCACTGCCCAAAACAAGTGTGAGGAGGAAATTCCAGCCCATCGTAGAGGGAACTCCAGGCAGGAACTGAAGTCGAGACCATGGGGGAATACTGTTTACTAATTCATTTCTGACTTGTTCAGCTACCTTTTGTTTTGTTTGTGTGTGTGTAGCCCACGGCCATGTGCCCAGGAATGGCACTGCCCATAGCAAACAAGGCACTCTTACATTAAATAGCAGTCAACAGGCATGCCTACAGACCAGGCTGAGGGAGCACTTCCTCAAGTTGAGATCCCCTTTTCTCAGGTCTCTCTAGATTTGTGTCACATTGACAAAAGCCCTTAACACCGTTGTTGCCTCTGAGGCCCTGGGGAGCTGGAGTACTTAAGAAGGTCCATTCTGTTTGTGTCTCATTGGCTCCTGATTCCTTCCACCAGATCTCTGAGCTGCTGCCTCGCATGCCGCCAGAGTCCATGCAGCCCCTCCTCAGCTCCCCGCTGGATGCGTCACGATGGGTAAGAGCATGTATAGATGCCTGTGAACAGTATCCTCACCCAGAGATGCCACCCGTGCTGTGACCAAGACCTTTTCTCCTAGGAAGCCCTGGAGACCTTGTCCCAAAGCCTGACAGAGCAGTACTGCTGCCGCCGCTGCCTCCTTCTGAAGCGTCTGGATCTTACGACATCTGCCTTCCACTGGGGTGACCGGGCAGAGGTGTGGGGCCCTTAGCCAGAATAAGCAGGGCGTTGGGAAGCACAGCAGCAGGGTGGAGGGGCAAGGGAGAGAGACCACCTTAGAACCTTGTGAGATTGTTTTTATTGCATGTGTTTTGCTTACATGTGTATGTGCATCATGTGTGTGCAGTATTCACAGAGGCCAGCAGGGGGTGTCAGATCCCTTGGAAGCAGAGATGGAGATGGTTGTGAGCTTCCATGTGGGTACTGGGAACTGAAGCCAGGTCTTCCAAAGAGCAGTCAGTTCTCTCAACTGCTGAGCCATCTCTCCAGTGTACATTTAGGGATCTTTTCTAAAGGATTTATTCATTTTTCCCTTATGTGTATGTTTTTATACGTGTGTGTGTGTGTGTGTGTGTGTGTGTGTGTGTGTGTGTGTGCGCATGGCTGGTGCTTGCAGGGTAAGGGAAGGGCATCGGATCCCTGGGAACTGGAGTTATAGAGGGCTGTGAGCTGCCCTATGGGTGCTGGGACTGAACCCTGGTCCCCTGCAAGAACAGTCCCTTCTCTTAACTGCCCAGCCATCTCTCCAGCCCACTCTTTAGAATCTTAGAGTTCAAGATTTCTTGACTCTCAGGGCCTCAAGGGCATTCTAGAATGTTCTCCATGGGAGTGTCTTCAGAACTATTCCCCAGTGTAATAAAATGTAGTTAAGACTATCTTAATTGTTGTCAATACTAGGTACCCGGAACTGGGTAGGTAAATTAGGTTCATTTTGGCTCATGGTTTTGGAGGCTGAAACACATGGAAACTTGGGCAGTTTGTGGGACTTGCATGCGTCTCCTCCAAGGTCAGTCCCTGTGACCTTGATATGTCACCAAAGGTCGCTCTCTCACATGGTCAGCCACTTTTAAGATTTTGTTTTTGCCTCTTAACTTGCCACGTGGCTGAGGATGACCTTGAACTTCTGACCACTTAGCCTCTGCTCCCTTAGTGCTGAGATGATAGTTCTTGTGCCACCATGCCCAGCTGTCTGTCACAGCACATGCTCCTTGGCGAATGACTCCCTCTGAAGCATACAGAGGCCCTGGGTGGGGACGAGCTCTTGGGCTCCTTCTCCATAGATGACCTTTCCCCCACTTCAGGCCCGAGGAGAAGCCATGAAGGCAGTGCTGTTTCCAATCCGAGGACTTCTGACACCAGAATCTAATGTCTCTGTCGCACATGTTCTGGCTGCCCGAGCTGACCTTTCCCGTCTGGTCCCAGCTACCAGTGTGGCTTCCCGCCGAGGGACCAGCTGTGCCATCAACAAGGTGGGCCCATCTTGGGCAGGGGAGAATCTGAACATCCTTGGCCTTCAGATTGGTCTTCTGGGGTTTCCCCTGGTTCCTGGCCTCTGGAGCTAACTGGGCACAAACTAACCACTCTCCGTAGCAGAAGGAAATTTTCTAATTTTTTTTTGAGATAGTCTCATGTAGCCCAGGCTAGCCATGTAGCCAACTCATTATGTAGCGAAGAGTCAGCCTCGAACTCCCAGTCTTCCTCCATTCCCAAATGCTGGGATGATGGGATGCATGAACACACCCCTGCTTTTTTTTTAATCTACAGAAACTCAAGTCTAATCAACTTTCAGGTGCTTATGGGTGATGTGCCAGACCGTGGGGGCCGCCCAGATGAGCTGGAGGCACCCATGCCTACCTGGAGAAGCCGAAGTGAAGATGGAGGAAGGGGAAAGGCTGGCCAGCAGCGCTGGGGTCGCAGAAAGAAGAAGAAGTAAAGGGTCTTGGAGGGTCGGCCAGAGGCTCTGCTGGGTTCTGATGCTGCCAGTAACCTTTGAGAGTCACTGGGAGGGTTTTCCTTGGTGCCTAAGCTAGGCATTCCCTGTTGTAGAGAGTCCCTGCGCTTCTTACACCCACCCATCCCTTAACACTATGAACCATGTTGTCTGAAAAATAAATTTAATTCTTTTGATGATTATAGAATCTGTTTCTGTATAGGGACCAGCTCAAGGTGTGTGTGTTTGTGGAGGGGCAAGGGGAGTTTCTGTCCCCAGGTCGGGATAAGCTTTTTGTTTCTCATGTGGGTGTGGGGAAAGACACATTGAAACATTGGACACACACTTTACAGGTCTAGGCATCTGGGACACAGCGGGATAATATGGGTAAACATCTCTGCCTTTTGGAAGCTCTTTCCGGGAGGAAGAACAGACGTTCAACAAGGCCAACAGGTGAAATGTCTAGTTCATTAGAGGACCAAAGCACCATGGAGAAAGAGAAAGCAGCAGGGGAGGGTCAGACTGCATGTGTGTGACATCGCTGTGGTCACCTGAGCAAAGCTCTGGAGCAGGTGAGCCATGCAGACCTCTGACAATGAGCATTCCAGAAGAGGGAATGGCTAGCACAAAGGCCCGAGGTAAGTATTTTGGGGCATGTCCTAGGAACATGGAAGCCATCGTAGGTGGGAGAGGATGGGCAAGGAGGGGAGATGTGGACAGGGAAGACAGGTGCTGGGGACAGATCTTACAGAGCTTTGTAAACCTAAGACTGGGTTTCACCTTGAGCAAGCTGCAGGAGGCCCCGAGCAGGGGAAGACATTTCACACACTGCCCACACCGGCCTCTGTCCTGACATTGGTTAGGACTCTGTCCCCCTGTTCTCACAACCTCCAGACCCGTGCCATCAGTCAGTATGGTCCACTGGTTCACAGCTTCACTTGGAGCTTGAAGCTTTCGTCTCCTTATCTGGGAAGTGGGGAGCTGGGGAGATGATGTGACAAGAGTCCAAATCCATCCAACACAGAGCCGCAGGTGCTAAGTGAGGCGGGAGGGAATACGGCTGGCAGTCAGTGCAGTGCAGTGCAGAAGAACCTTTTCTAGGGGAAAAGACTCCAGATGCTGTTCAGGCACTGGGCTTCGAGGAAGCTTTGGGCGGTGAAACTGGTGCTGGGAAGGGCACCTGGAGGGAGAAGAACGCACAATGAGGGGCCTTCATTTCTGTAGGGGACAGTTCACAACCAGGACCCGGCTCTCACTCAGACTGTGGCTAAATGACCAATACTCCCAGATGAAATCTTTGCCTTTCAGGAGTGGAAATTGTTCCAATAATATTTATTGTAGCTTCTGACATATTTGGTCTTATTTTTGTTGTTGCTGTGCGGGAAGGGGAGGGAGACATCATGTTCCACGTGGACGCTATCAATCCTGACCCTAAAGAGCAGGTCAAGGACTCCTGGGTAGGCAAGTGCTCTTGGCCTTGTTCTCACTTGACCTTCTTTTGTTTCTTTGAAACATGGTCTCTCACTATGACAGTCTGACTTGGATCCTCACCATGTAGCCCTGAAGTTGTGGCTGTTCTCCTCTCTCAGCCTCTTCAGCGATAGGAGTATAGGTTTGCACAACCATGCCTAGCTTTTGCTTTTCCTCCCTAGGTCTTTGTTTTTGTGCTAGTAACTACCCAATTTTGTCACCTGAGTATATTATGACTGCTATTATTTCTCTGCCAACACTGAAAACTAGTCAGTGTCCACTGGGCATGGCGGCTCATACCTATGACACTCTGGAACATAAACACAAGATGATTGTGAGTTTGAGGCCAGCCTAGGTTACAAAGTGAACTGGTTAGGTTTTGCCATCTTCACACAAACTAGAGTCACCCGGGCAGAGGGAACATCAATTAAGGGATTGCTTCCATCAGATTGACCTGTCGACATGTCTGTAAGGCATTTTCTTGAGTAACGACTGATGGGGAAGGAGGAGGGGGAAGGAGGAGGGGAAGGCCCACCCCGGTGGGTGGTCCTGGGTTGTGTAAGAGGAAGGTGAGGAAGCCATGGAGAGCAGCATTCCTCCTCCATGTTCTCTGCTTCAGTACCTGCCTGACTTCCTCCAAGAAATGGACTGTGACCTGGAAGTGCAAGTCAAACAAACCCCTTCTTCCCCAAGTTGATTTTGGCACAGCGGCAGAAAGTCACCCAGGACACATAGTGAGATACCATCTCAAAAAAAAAAAAAAATCTTTCCTTTTTTTTCCTTAGTGTCTCTAACCTCCCATCCAGGTGACGGAGGATTTTTATATGGTTTTGCCTCTCTGTGATTCCCAGATCTGTCTGGTTTATCCCAGACAAATAGCCTTCCTCTCCTGGATGCAGCTCGGGACTCCTTACCATCTCTGCCCCCTGGGAAGAGTGTGAGGACTCCGTCTGGGTCCAAGCGTGGCGGAGGTGGCAACCAGACTCAGCATCCAGCGATAGTGTGTAGGAGAGATTTTCCTCAGAGCCTGTTTGGGATGTGAGGGGTGGCAGAGATGTGACTCCATCCTCTGGGCCTTCCTCCCGGGCAGGCACCGTGTTCTGGGTCTTACCGCAGCTGGCAGGAGGAGGTGCGGCTGGCACAGGCGCCCCTGGGGGACCAGGCTCACCCTTCGTCTCTGGCCTCTTCTTGCACTCCACTCTGACTTGGTCCTTGCAGTGTCGGTGACAGCACAGCCCACAGTCTGGGGGGAAAGGAGCTGCTGAGCACCCCATTCTTCCAGCCTGCAGGTCGAGAGCCCCCCACACACACTTACCCCGACAGCGATAACCTTGCTTGGTGACACCCCAGAGCTGAGGAAAGAAAGAATTGGTCAGTCAGGCTAGAGGAGGGCACATGGGAGAAAGAGGATGGAAGCCAGTAGGTTTTGAAATTTCTTAAGATTCTCAGAATTCACCAAAATTATAGGAACTTGGAGATTATCTCAAACTTAGGGAATCAAGTAGGGTATTACAAATGGGCAAACTGCTGAGTTAACGAAAATGTATATCCTGTGGATAGGGGCTGTGTGTCATTCACGTCTCCAGACCAGCACTGCCTGGCTCATGAGCTGTGTCAAGTGCAGACCTGGCAGTACATAAATAGTGAGATCTGTAGTTTCGTCTCAGTTTAATGATTAAGATTTGTTCACTATCAAGAATTTGAAGCCAGGTGTGGTGACCATACCTATAATCCCAAGAGGCTGAGGCAAGACTGGGCTACATAATCCATTGAATTTTGTGTGTGTATGCATTCTGAGGATTGACTCAGGACCTTGTGCATGGCAGGCAAGCACTCTACCACTGAGTTAAATCCCTTGCCGTATAAAATAAATTTGAAGCCAGTCTGACCTACATGGGAAGACCCTGTCTCAAAACCCCAAAATTTGAGAGAAAACAAACAAAAATAAAAGATGTCTTTAAGTTGGAAATGAAGAAAGCTTTTGGTGGTCCAGGGTAAAGGATCAGAGAGTGATTTTGGGGACCAGGTTTCTCCTGGAGCTCCATATGTAGTAGACCAGGCTGGCCTCGAACTCACAGAGCTCTGCCTGCCTCTGCCACTTAGATGCTGGCATTGAAGGTGAGCGCCACACCAGCTGGAGACCGATGTTTAAAATTTGTTTTAGCCAGGCGGTGGTGGCGCACGCCTTTAATCCCAGCACTCGGGAGGCAGAGGCAGGTGGATCTCTGTGAGTTCGAGACCAGCCTG
>NC_022030.1:23320638-23321774 GCF_000317375.1 Microtus ochrogaster
AAAAAAAAAAAAAATTAGTTTTACTTATTTATTTTTGTTGTTCTTTGAAAAATAATTTGCGTAACTTGAGACTTTGTTACCACCTGTGTACTCGGCGCGCCCGCACGCGCACACACACACACACACACCCCACAAAGCACGTTGACATAAGAGAATGACTTCGTGGAGTCAGGGTACTGGCTCCCCTTAAACTAGAATCACAGGCAATTGTGAGCTGCCCGATGTGGGTGCCGGGGACCAAATGCAGTCGCTCAGCAAGGGCAGCCAAGTGATATCACCTGCTGAACCACCTCTCCAGCTCTGCTGGTGTTTGTTAATTCATTCATTCATTTTTCGTTATTTGTTTTGGTTTTCCAAGACAGGGAATCTATATGTAACCCAGACTGTCCTCAAACTCAGAAATCAGTCTGCCTCTGCCTCTCAAGTGATGGGACTAAAGTTGTGCACCACCATGCCCAGCTGTGTTGGTGTTTTCTAAGACAGGGTCTCATATAGCCCAGGCTGGCCTCAAGCTCACTATGTAGCTGAGGATGACCCTGCAGTCCTAGATTCTGGCACACTATCATGTCCACCAGACCCCCACCCCCACTGCCTTGAGTTAGGCTGTGAGGCACTAATCCAGGGGAGACAGGGCCCAAGGGTGCTAACAGGGCCAAGTGCTCACGAAGCCGCTGCAGCTGTGACAGAAGGTGGGCTTGCGGAAGGTGACTTCATGGAAGCTGTGCAGGAAGGCCAGGCCCAGCTTGGAGCAGATGGCGCTGGCACGGAGCAGGTATTCCGTCAGCTCCTCTCTGCTGAAGGAGCCACTCCTACAGGGCAAAGGCCACACCTCAGCATGACTGCCCCCCCCCTCCTCTCGTGGCATGTCCAAGATCCTTGCTTTTGGAAGATCCAGGAGCCAGGGCCTCTTACCCGTGGCGGGGAGGTGGGTGAAGCCCATGGCAGGCAAAGGGGAAGTTGCCTGACAGTCGCTCAAAGTCCTCCAGAGAGATAGTGCCATGGCCTTCTGGGTCATAGTTCTTGAATACGGACTTGAGAAGGACACGAAGAGGAGAGTGAGAACAAGACACCCAGGCCCAGCCCTGTGGGCTTGGCTTCCTCCCACCGCTCATCTGGCAGCCCTTCAGGGACCCGCA
>NC_022030.1:23322409-23324192 GCF_000317375.1 Microtus ochrogaster
CCCAGGGTCACGCTGTCTGGCTTTGGGGTCACACCATGGGCCCACTCCGCCACCAGAGGAGCTTTGTAGGGGGAGGGTGGCTAGAAGAACACAGAGGGACACAGTCAAAGCAGAAGCTTAAGCGGAGTGGGAGGGTGACAGGGTGGAGGGAGCAGGGGTCAGAGGTCAGGAGTCAAGGCTCACCAGACTCTTGGGACAGCGTGGTTCCCGGGCATAAGAAAGCTCGTAGATCTCATCTTCGGTATAGAAGAGATCCAGGGAGAGCTGGGGGATGGGCAGGGTAGTAAAGTTCCTCCTACAGGTCCCCTATCCTCTTCCTCAGACCCTTCCCTTGGACCTGTCCTGCCACGCCTGCCACCCTCCACAATCCAAAGTGCCTTGTTCCCACTGAGGCCGTGTGTGTGTGCCATGTATGACTAGTGGGTGCCCACGGAGACCAGAAGAGGCACTGGGTCCCCAGGAGCTGTAGTTGCAGGCAGTTGTGAGCTACCACGTGCATGCTGGAATGGGGATGGGATGAGCAGAAAGAGCTCTGAACCACTGAGCTGTCAACCGTTCCCCACCCCCTTCTGAGACAGTCTCATCACACAGTCCAGGCTGGCCAGGAGGGAACTCACACCTTCCTCTCTTGGCCTCCTGAATGCTGGGTTTCAAGTATGCATCTACACATCCTGCTAAGTTCCATGTAGAATTAAACAAAGAGCCACATATTTTCAGTTTCCATTGGGTCCTGACAAAAGTTATGTATGGCCTTGTCTCGGGGTCTCTGAACTCAACTTTTCAGTCAACTACCCCACCTTCAGAATTTGGCACTGCCTCAACCTTCCTGACCCATGAAAAGAGCATAGTACGGGCACTCACATTGTAGGGTTCTAAGTTGAAGTGACCTGCAGGTTCCTTTACATACTTCTAAAGCTCAAACCTGGAGTCTTGAACATGCTCCGCTACTCTCTGGGCATGGTGAACATGCCTGAATCATAGTGTGTGGTAGGCAGAGGATGGAGGAGTATCACCAGCTTAGGGTTATCCTGGTCTACATAGTGAGTTCTAGGCCAGCAAGGGCTATATAGTAAGACTGGGTCTCAACAAAACAAAGCAAAAAGCAAGCAAACAAAAAATGGTCCACCACTGAATTATCCTTAGATCTTGGAGAGAGAGAGAGAGAGAGAGAGAGAGTGTGTGCAGGCACATGGGTTCACATACATGTGGCTGTCTTCGTTAATTTCTCTATTATTTTTTGTTGTTAATTTTTTTTGTTGTTGTTAATGTTTTTGGAGACGAGGTCTCACTATGTAGCCCTAGATGGCCTGGAACTCACTGTGTAGCCCAGGCTGGCTGGGAACTCATGATTCTCCTGCCTCTGCCTCCCAAGTTTGGGGCGCATGTGATCAATACTGGTCAGAGCTTCCAGTCACACCCCCCCCTATGCCACACCCTGGCAGCTCAAGACTGTTGATAGGAGGAGCTCAGACACTGAGTTACTTTGTTTTTCTTTCCAGAGATGAGCAAAGAAAGAGCCTCTTTATACCCGGGCAAGCACTCTACTCCTGCTCAGCATTCCCAGCCCCTTGCTCTTGCAGGGATTCAACAGCCCAAAGCAACCTGGGGGGTCTGGAGCAGGTCCTTGAGCCAGGATAAACTGCGTTTCTTGTGTTCCTGATTTCACTTGTTTTCTTTGAGACACAGGTAGCCCAGGCTAGTCTTCCAGTCTTACCCTCTTGAGTGCCAGGATTACTAAAGTGTGAGCCACCACACCCAGCTCAGGTACTGTTTGGATTACTAA
>NC_022030.1:23324537-23332113 GCF_000317375.1 Microtus ochrogaster
CATTTATTGTTTCTTCTTAGCCACACTCGGAAGAGGGTCCTAGTGTTGTCCTTGTTTTACAAGTAACGAAGTGTTCACAGTGATGTGACCTGCCCGAAGTCACACAGCTAGCTAGACTCCTAGAAGCTGTGGCTTTATGAGTTCCACAGCTGGGCTTCCTACTACACAGCTGTAATCACTGTACTTGGAGAGTCCAACAAGAGGACAGCTGCCTGGTTCACACACTGAGTTCCCTGGCCTGAGCGACACTGTGAGACCTGACCTTAAAATAAATACAAGAGGGATGTAGTTTGGTGGTGGAAAACTTTCCTAGAACTCATCATGCAGGGGGTATGGCTCAGTGGTAGAGAACCTGCCTAGAATCCCCCAGTGAGGGGCTGGGGTATGGCTCAGTGGTAGAGCCCCTGCCTAGAATCCCCAGTGAGGGGCTCTGGCTCCACAGCCAAGTGCTCACATATTATAAGTGAGGTCCTAATTTCATTTCCAGTACAGCAAAATCCAAAGCAAACCAAAGTCTTTCATTCCCTAACTATCTATCCGGTCCTCCAGGCCCCTAGTAACCCAGGACTCTAATTATTGGTCCCCTGTGGTCTCCAGGGAGCTCAGGTGACACAGGGCCCCTAGTTCACCGTCAGCAGGTGCAGCAGGTCCTCATTGGCACTGCAGGGGGGATGCTGTCCCTGGAGTGTCGCCAGCTCCTGCAGCCGTAGGTAGAGGCTGTTCAGCTTGGGGAGGTACACGTGACCATCCGGCAACCTGTCTGGATGGGCCTCATACAGGGACACCAGGTCCTTAAGGTGTACACCCAGTATGGGCAGCCGGAAGCCAGTACAGCTGGCCCAGGTGCGGCGGTAGCAGGCATAGTTGTTTTGGGAGGCGAGGAGTTCTGTCAGCTCCAGCAGGGCCTGTGTAGAAAGGGCTTTCTAGAATAAGAATATCTCTCTTGAGCATGCCCCTCACAGGGGGTTCCCTTAATCCTCTCCAGAAAAGGAGAAGAGGAAACACAAGAGAAAGCAAGCCTGGTGCAGAGCCCTGATTCCTACTTTATGGATGTGAAATGGCCAGGGCTATTAAATCACCAGTTTTGGTTTTTTTTTTTTTTGGTTTTTCGAGATAGAGTTTCTCTGTAGCTTTGGAGCCTGTCCTGGAACTAGCTCTGTAGACCAGGCTGGCCTCGAACTCCCAGAGATCCGCCTGCCTCTGCCTCCTGAGTGCTGGGATTAAAGGCGTGCGACACCACCGCCCAGCCAAATCACCAGTCTTTAGCCATGCTGGCAGTCTTTTTTTTTTTTTGGTTTTTCAAGACAGGGTTTCTCTGTAGTTTTGGAACCTGTTGCAGATCAGGCTGGCCTCAAACTCACAGAAATCCACCTGCCTCTGCCTCCCAAGTGCTGGGATTAAAGGCAAGTGCCATCACTGCCCGGCTACAAACGGTAGTCTTGCGAGTTGGCTGCTCCACCGTCCTACAGGTGGAGAAGCAAGACCGACAGGGGCTGCTCCTCCACTAGTGAGGGGCCAGTTCATTGCTCCGTACATAGGTGGCCCAGGAAGAAAGAATAGGGATAGCTGGGGTGGGGGCGGGGAGGTCTATGGAATTTGGAGTTTAAAGGTCCGACGATGGCTCCAGAGCCCTGGGAGAGCTGACAGCAGTTACAGAGCAGTATAGAGCAGTATGTGAAGGTTCAGGACTTTGGGGAGTCGAGGGGGTTACCTTAGTGCTATCGGGGCTCAGGTGGGTGTGGGAGTCCTTCAGCCTGGAGATGGAACTATGACACAGGCCACCTGTGACTGCCATCAGTGTGTTGAAATTCTGTAGCTGGTGAAGCCTCTAGAAGGGAGGTAATGACAGAGGTGGGAGGTACCGCAGAACAGCCGTAGGGTGGGGCGCAGACGGGGGGGGGGTCAGTCATATGTGAGTGCGCACCAGGTGTGAGCAGATGAGTGGGTCGGGCTGGCAAGGTGCCAGGCATGTATTTAGGGTTAGACAGATTCGGAGAACAGACAGGTGTAGGTGGACCAGCTGTAGAGAATTCAGAAGTATATCAGGCGTCGGGCTTCTGGGGACGGGGTCAAACAATACACAAGCCAGTCACGCAGTCATGACTGGTAGAATGGAATAAATTAACTGTGACATAGATGTGGGATGAGCGTGAGGTTCACAGGGTATCAGGAGAATCCTTTCTCCTTCCCTACTCAAAGCTTGAAGGTCACTTTGGAGACAGGCGAGGCAGGACCAAATAGAAGATGCTCAGGCCAAGAAGCTCAGGCTGATGCCAGACCTGCTTCCAGGTCTAATGAGCCGAGCAAGATAGCAAGATATAGCTCAGTGGTAAAGCCCTTGCCTAGAATCCTCCACTAGGGAGCTGGGGGTGTGGCTCAGTAGTAAAGCCCTGCCTAGAATCCCCTAGTGAGGAGCTAGGGACATAGCTCAGTGGTAGAGCCCCTGCCTAGACCCTCCCCCAGTGAGGGGCTAGGGTGTGGCTCAGTGATAGAGCCCCTGCCTAGAATTTCCCAGTAAGGTGCTGGCAGTATGTCTCAGTGGTAGAGCCCCTGCACATAGAATTGCCCAATGAAGGACTGGGGATGTGGCTCAATGGTAAAGGACTTATTTAAGGGTGCAGGACGCCCTGGGTTCAATCCCCCCGTACTAACAGAAATAGCCAAGCAAGAGGAAGCAAAGTGTTGGAAGGCTCCTCAGGAAGGGCGTGGTCTGCTTTGGAGATATTCAAAGAGGTCAGACCACAGGGCTTCCCTTTTCCCAGAAGGGAGGAGAGGCTGACTCAAGGGGTCAGGGCCAGAGAGACTGGACTCCGTCTCTTTGTATCTTTGTATCTAAGTATCACTAAAAGTGATACAGTCACTGTCGGAAGACACCCAGGGGGGCTAAGGACTGGAGATACAAAGTTGAAGACACAGAAGGGGTGGGGGGAGATATGATATGTGGAATTTGACTTTGGGCCTGGGAAATAGTGCTAATTTCTAACTATAGAGCCAACGGTGGGGCCAAGTATGGTTTGACTCTGTGCTATCAAGGTCACAGAGGAGTATGGACTCGGATGATGCCAGGGTACTGTGTGGTAGGTATGGTGGGTGAGGGAGATGAATCATGCCAGCGGAGGATGGGCTGGAGTCATGGGCTGGAGAGATGGCTCCATGCCTACGAGCACATACTGCTCTCGCAAGGGGACCTGAGCTCTGTTCCCAGCAGCCATACTGGGCAGCTCACAACCGCCTCCTGTAATTCCAGTGTCACTGGCCTCTAAAGAGGTGTGTGTGCACACAATTTAAAATAATTAAAAAATAAATATTGATCTGTGGCCAGCCTCGTCTACAGAGCTAGTTCCAGGACAGCCAGGGCTACACAGAGAAACTCTGTCTCAAAAAGTCAAAATAATTAAATAAATATTGAAGGAGAAGAAGAAGAAGAAGAAGAAGAAGAAGAAGAAGAAGAAGAAGAAGAAGAAGAAGAAGAAGAAGAAGAAGAAGAAGAAGGAAAAAAAAAGCCTTAGTCAGTCACAATATGGAAGCCACGTAGCTGTCCCAAATCTAGTTAGTATACAGTCCTGGATGCCAGCTGTGGTGGCACATACTTTAATCTCAGTATTTGGTAGGCAGATCTCTTTAAATTAGAGACCATCCTGGTCTACATAGCAAGTTCTAGGACATCCAGGGCTAAACAGAAAGACCCTATCTCAAAAAAAAAAAAAAAAGGCGGAAAGACTGGGCATTCAGATGGGCTTACCTGTGCCACATGAATGAATTTGTCCAGTACCTGGGCCCGTTGTGCAGCCCCGGGACGGCTCAGTACCATGACCTGTACCCAGCGGGACACACTGTTGCTCAGACCCACAGAACCTTCCAGAGCGGGACAACCCCTCACCGAGCCCTGCAAAACATAGCCCCGCAGGTCTTGGGGCTGAGGACAAGATGGGTCAGGGCGGGTGCTAGAGCTCACATGCCACCTTCCTGGCAGTGCCAGCCTCTACCATCCTAACATAGTCTATGTCTCCCACCGGGCTACTGTTGGTCCCGGACACCACCTAGTCCTGCTTTTGTCTGTGCACATCATTATGTGTCTGACCGGGGCATGCTCAGCACAGGGAGGCATGGGCAAGAGGACGTGAAAGCGGCTTCTACTTGATCTGCTCAATAATACGTACATTCCACACTTGTGTCCACCACACACACACACACACACACTCTCACAAAATCCGGAAATCTGTCCCCTAAAGGAATCAGATCCCCATTTTCCTTCAAAACAACATCTAGATGTTAGCAGCTGCTACATTTCAACCCAGAAGCACACGCGATTGCCTTTAGGGAAGGGAAACACAACAATTTCAAAGGTAGCATTTACTCTAACCATGCACTGGTCTCTGGTATAGGAACTCTTAATATCCTGCCTGATTTTTTTGGGGGCGGGGGTCTCTATGTTGCCCTGACTGTCCTGGAACTTGCTCTGTAGACCAGGCTGGCCTCAAACTCACAGAGATCTGCCTGCTTCTGCCTCCCATTCAAATGCTGAGATTAAAAGTGTGAGCCACGACCACTCAACTCCATTTTAATTTTTACCTTTATGTACAGGGGAACCGAGGTATGGTAAGTTGAAATGCTTAGGGAATACATGAATAACTGAGAAAATCCTTTGAGCACTCAACTATGTGATTCTATTGCAGGAAGCAATGATAGGGTCCCATGGAGGCCAAGCTGGCCCTGAGTTTCACATCCTCCTGCGTCAGCCACGCAATTTAGGCCTGCACCACCACACCACAGTACAACCAGCACTTCTACATAATTTCACTCTTTCTCCTCTCCGTGAAGCGGTGTGGTCTCTGCCTTGTATGAATGGGTACCCGAGAGATGGAGAAACTAGTTCAAAGCTAGCGAGGTCAACAGGAGCTGAGGCGGGCTGGGGACATGGGCCCTTGGTCGAAAGCTTGCCTAGTGTGCCTGCACAAAGCCCTGGGCCTGATCTGCGTCCCTGCAGAAACCGCTGTGTTGGCACACATCTGTCTGGGATGCTAGCACCCGAGAGATGGAGGGAGTGGACCAAAGATCAAAAGTCATCCTTGGTTCCATAGAGGGAGGCCATGAGATTCCCATTCGAACAACAGGGCAGACAGGGAGTAACAATGAGTGGAAAAGAAAGGGCCGCTAAAGTGACACCGTGGATAAAAGGGCCTGAGCTGCTTTCCTGGGACACCCATGGCGGCAGAAAAAGAAGACCATGTCTCTCTCACATACACACACACAAGTAATAAACATGTAAATAAAAATGTCTAGAAGGAAGGGAGAAGGGGATGGGATTTGAACTCAAGGCTTTAG
This sequence comes from Microtus ochrogaster, assembly GCF_000317375.1. Lineage (NCBI taxonomy): Eukaryota > Metazoa > Chordata > Mammalia > Rodentia > Cricetidae > Microtus > Microtus ochrogaster. The sequence goes on from NC_022030.1 coordinate 23,329,863, forward strand.
CACCCAACCAGCTCAACCCATTGTCTCAGACCCTCCAGCTGCCAGGGTAGACTGCTTAAGAGCGCTGGCCCGGAGTGCGGGAGCACACCTTTAGCCCCAGCACTCGGGAGGAAGAGGCAGGTGGATCTCTGTGAGTTCAAGGCAACCTGGTCTACAAAATGAGTTCCAAGCCAGTCCAAGTTACAAGGTGAGGTCCTGTTTCAAAAAAAGAGTTTACAGTCTGGGCTGGGGATGTAGCTCGGTGTTAGAGAGCTTGCCTAACGTAGGTGAGACCCTGGGTTCAGTCACCAGCACTGTTAACACAGTCACAGGAATAGCAATAATAGTAAGACCTACAACCCCATACGGATGCCTCCTCCAAGAGCACACCCCCCCACCCCCCTACCCCTATTCTGTTTGCTGCCTAGGGGCACACTGGGAAAGACATTCTCACTGTAATGGCCTGGAAGGCCCGGAACTCGAGGTAAGTGAGGTGTTGAGCCAGCTCCTCTGTCTCCAAGTGATCAAACAGCAAGGACACTTTGCGCTTCTTGCCCAGGCCTGGGCTGCTCATGGGAGGTGGGGGGCCAGGCCCTCTGGGACTTAGTCTGGAGGTCAAGAAGGACAGGTTATTGGAGTGGCTCAAGAGTTGAAGGCTTGCAGGGGGCATAGAGGGTGTGAACAGGATAGGGTGAGGGCAGGGAAGAAGGGGAGGGCTGGCTCACAGGTTGGAGGCATCTCCTAGACTTCTTTGGGTCAAGTTGCCTTCCTGAGCTACCGTGGCCCAAAACCGATCTATGACTTCTTCTAGATGGGGCTCCTGGCGCACCGCCTCAGGGTCATGGGTCAGCCAGTACCTGGAAGGGGCCAGAGACGGGAGGTGGGTGAAGAGGGGCTCTGTAAGGCTAAGGGGCTTGAGGCTAAGGAATTCTACATGTAGGGAACTAAGGGCATTTCCATGTCTATGGTTTCTGGAGTCAGAATCAGAAGGGTGATTCAGAGGTCTTGGGGGAGCGGGTTCTTAAAACAGGACAGGGATCTCTTGAGACAACTGGGTAGCCAGGCAGTAGGGGAGCCAGGAACTGGGTAGGGGTGAGATTTGGGGAGTCAAGGCGATGAAGTCTTAGGAGTATGTGGGAAATGAGGCATCACCAAGGAGAGTCTATGGGATCTGGGTCGGGTCTCCAAGAACTGGTGTTCTAAGGAGCAGGGGGCAGTGGTCTCAGGAACTAGGTTAGGGGTGGTTTTTAAACTTTCTTAAAATATTTATTTTCATTTTGTATGTACAAGTGTTTTGCCTACAAAGGACGTATGTGTACCATGTGTGTGCCCGGTGCCATGGAGGTCAGAAGACAGTCAGCCACCATGTGGGTGCTGGGAACTGAATCCAGGTCTTTGAAAGAGCAGCTAGTGCCCTTCCTCACGTTGCCGAGCCATCCAGCCACAGTCAATGGTGCCTTAGCAAGGGAGTTTTTTGTAACTTTTTTATTTTTGAGATGGGACCTTACTCTATAGCCCAGGCTATCCTTGAACTTGAGGAGAACCTTTACCTCAGGCTATCTCATGCCAGGATTACAGGCATGAGTTATCACACGGACTCTTAGCGTGGGATTTTAGAAAATGGGGCTGAGTGTATGTGGGGGGTGGATTGGGTTGGGGGATCTTGGAGAGGTGTTTTATAGGAAGGGAGTGGTCTTGGCCCAGCCCTACCTGACCAGGTAACAAATCTGTAGCTGTCTTAGCTCCTGTGCATCTTTGGCAGCCTTCCGGTACCTGAGTTCTAGTCAAGGCTGTTTTGCAGCACCCCCATTTTCCCACTCCCCACTCCCTTCTCCTAGGAGTTTAGGAGTCTACCCTTAACCCTCTAGATGGAGATCACCGTTCTGGGAGGATATGAGGTCAGCAGCCGGGTTGCGAAGTCTGAGGATGGCAGCACCCAGCTGTGCATCGTAAGCACCATCTTGAGAATGTGGTCCCCGCGGCGCAGGCTGCCAGTAGAGTCTGGAGGAGGGAGGAGAGTTAGTTAGCCTGGGCCCTGGGCAACAGACCGATAGCTTCCAGCCTGGGTGCACAGGCTGCTGCAGGGGCTGGTCCTACCTGTGTTGCCCTGCAGGAACCTGAGCAAGCAATATGATTTCCTCAGTGTCCTCATCTGTCAGGTGCACGGGACGGGATGAGTTTGGTTCCTGGCCTTCAATCATCTCAAGCTGTTTTCCTTGAACTTTTTTTTTCTTTTTCTTTTTGAGACAGGGTTTCTCTATGTAACACCCTT
>NC_022030.1:23332324-23337046 GCF_000317375.1 Microtus ochrogaster
TATGTGTGTGTGAAGTGTGTGTGAAGTGTTGTGAAATGTATGTGTGAAGTGTGTGTATGTATGTGTGTGTGAAGTGTGTGTATGTGTGTGTGAAGAATGTGTATGTGTGTGAAGTGTGTGTATGTGTGTGCGAAGTGTGTATGTGTGTGTGTGAAGTGTTGTGAAATGTATGTGTGAAGTGTGTGTGTGTGTGTGTGTGTGTGTGTGTGTGTGAAGTGTGGGTTTGTTCATATGGGTGCTGGGAGCCCTCTCATGCCAGGGCTATCAGGCTCCCTGGAGCTAGAGTCACAAGTGATGTAAGCCCTCTGATGAAGATAGTAGGAACCAAACTCAGGCCCTCTGCAAGAGGGGTACATGATTTTAATCACTAAGCTATCACTTCAGCCCCTTAACTCATTTTTTTGAGACAGGATATCACTAAGTAGTGCTGGCTGGCTTGGAGCTTGCTATTTAGATCAGGCTGGCTTCAAATCACAGAGATCAGCCTGCCTCTGCCTCCCAAGTGCTGGGATTAAAGGCGTGCGCCATATCACCCCGCTAGGTCTCGAACTTTATCCTCCTGCCTCAGCCTTCAATACTATGCGACTAGACCCAAACTCCCTCTCATCATTTATGTCATTTACATAAGGCAGAATCACCCTACTGACCCGCTTTCCGCCCCTACCAGTGAGGCTGACAGAGGACCGCTTAGCGGGCTGTGTGCGCTGGGAAGGCTGGCCTGGGTAGGCCTACTCACCGAAGCATTGGATACATTTCTCCAGCAGCTCATCTTCGCTGCAGCTGCCTTCGCTCAGCACCCCCAGATTCATGGAAGCCATAACCTTGATGATTTCCTGGGGGGTGGGGCACGTCTTGTGGCGGCGGGCCTGTCGTGGCCGACCCCGCCCACCTGCCTTCCCAGAGCATTCCTGATGAGACTTCCTGTAGGCATACACAAAACACCCCGCTGCATAGCATCACGGGAGTACCTTCCTTCAAGTATACTCCCAGAATTCCTCTTGATCCCAGTGCCTCTAAGCACCATGGACCAAAGTTCTTGTAGACCAAGGTCCAGGGCTACCCACTAGGGACTCATGGGCGACAAACTCCAAAATATTTCAGATTCTCCAGGCAATCATGGTCAAAGACCCAGGACTGAGGGCCTTCCAAAAGCTTAACTCCCCCCTCCAGGCATTGACTTCATTATTGTTTTTAAAGTTAGTATACAAAATAGTGGGTTTCATTATGACATTTATCACACATAATCTTTATCACCGTACTCATACCTTGTTCCTATCTGCCACCCATCATATCATTGGCTCCTTCTCTTTCCCAAATATTGTCCTCTGTTTTCATGTCATATATACGTGTGTGTATACGCATACTTAAATACAGGTTTCGCATATAAAGGAAACACACGTAGTATTTTCTCTCTCCCCTGTTACTTTCTTCTATTCCCACTTCTCTTCAAGTTCTTCTTGATAATATATAACCCCAAAGCAGCACAGGTGAAATCTCTTGTAAGCAAGCCCCCAGGATTCATCCTGAGTTCTCAGGGAACCCAAGAAATGACCCTCGGACCAACTCCAGGGCATCTTAGGTGTCCACAAGTTGGCCTTCAGGCTCCTGCCAAAGCCAGAATGAGCTCTGGAGTTAGGAGTCCTGCCCCTGTGGCCCAGCGATGGCGCCCACTCCTGCAGTCAGGCCTCTCGAAATGCAGCCTGCCTCTGCAAGGCAGCAGGCCCTTCCTGAGCTCCCCTTCACAGTCTTAGCCTCTAGCCTTTCTCCACATTTGGAGCCCAGAGAGGAAGTACAGAGCTTCTCCTGGGCTCCTGGGAGGTAGGCGGGGTCCCTGGGGCTACAGCCGCTTCAAGGAAAGTTTAAAAATAACCTTGTCGCCGCCGTCTGCCTCCCTAGGAGTCAGTCCCAGGTGAGGAAAAAGGGAGGATGCAGAAGGGAGGAATGGAGGAATGGAGGGAGGGGTTGGATTGAGTTGTCAGAGTCATTCAGAGCTGGGCTCGAGAAGTTTCCGCTGGCCATGTGCCTCTTTATAAGTTACCCAATGTCTTTCTAGCCCTTGTTTTCTTCAAATGAAAAAGTAAAGTCATCCTTGGATTTTCCCCGGCGTTCCTAAGCCTGGCTCCTCAAAGGGGCCCAGCTGGTGGGGAAGCAGATAGTGAGACTTGGAGAGAAAGCCGCTTACGATGGTGCTACTGTGTAATTCTAGCTGCCTGGGAGAATGAGGCAGGGGGATTGCAAGTTCGAGTTCAGCCTGGGCTACAGAGCAAGATACGATCTAAGAAAGAAAAAAAAAAAAAGACAGGAGGAAGCAGCCAGGCTTCCAGCATGGCATGGGTGTGAAAACACAAACAAGGACACCCTAAAATAAATCTGCCGTGTCTCCTGCAACCTCTTAAGGGCTTAATATAGCTGTTAAATGTTAATGGACATTTGAGCACTGACTCGGAAGCAGCCCAAGGGCTGAGCACTCCGTGTTTTTCAGGTACTCACACCAAGTACCAAAAGCATCACCTTCCTGGGCATTCCATATAAGTACAGTTTCTCAGGCGCCAGCGCAGACTCATGGAATCTAAAACTTTAGGGCTTTAAGGGTAGGCCCAGGGGCTGGCGCTTTCAAGCCCTTGGTGTGGCTGCCATACAGGCTCACCTTTGAGAACTGGTGGTCAAAGCAGAGTAAGTTCTGCAAGCCCCTCTAAAGTGGTGCCCATGATAATTCTGACGGAAGCAGAAACTGAGACAGAGTAGTTGAGTAACTTACCTGAGGTCACACAGCCAGGAACTGAGGCACCCAAGATTCTCTTACCATATTGCTGAGTAGGTCCCTTTGCTCATCAGGACTGCGCTAGGGAGACTGGGAGAGCTATCCAGGCTGGGGACCCTACACCATCTTTCCTTATGGGGACAGGAGGGCTAGCAATGCCAGGAGAAAGAAGCCCATTTCCGATCCTGCTGGAATGGGCAGCCCCCAGAAGTGCCTGAAGCAGCCAGCAGTGGTTTAAGAGGCAGGGAAGCTGCAGAGACCTACGTCATAAACCTCTCTCCTGGGGCACAGTCCTGCAGGAGCCTGGAGTTTCCAGTCCAGGGGGGTAGTGACCATAATAGGGGACAGGGAAGACCCCAGGGAAGACAGAGGCAGCCAGCTGAGGGAGCTGGGATCGAGGGACACAGGACAGCTCAAAGTCCAGGGAGAGACAACAGCAGTAACGGAGGCTCAGGTGCTCAGCGCCCTGAAGCATCTCATTCATCCCTCTGACCCACGAGAGCCCCATTGGAGGAATGGGGGCACCCCTTATCGTATTGTCCCCCCACTGGCCACAGCCAGAGTTAACAGACTCTGGCTCTTCCAGACCTCCCTGGGGAGAGTCCTTTGGCTCTCCCAGGTCTCTTTTGGGGAGTCCTCTTACCTTTTGCTGTCTTTCCGGTTCATGGTTCCTAGAGGGGGCAGGGGTTCTGACAGGCATATGATTCTGTTCCTTCTCTGGCCAGATTGTCGGCCCCCAGGGAGCTGCTGCAGCGTCCAGGGTGTTTAGGAAGGAAAGAGGAACTGCCCCTCCCCACTCCCCCCAGGCCAGGGGGAAGGAAGAGGCTGGGGAGAGACCAAAGGCTCCCCTCCCCCCAAGGGGATCCCTGCCTGCTGAGGTTTCCGGTGCTGCCTACCCCCTCTCAGCTGTCTCTCTAGCTATCTCCCTCCCCATCTTCCTTTCTCCCCCACCTCTGTCATACACACACACACACACACACACACACACACACACACACACACACACACACACGCTCGCATGCAAACACTCACGCAAAACAGCTTTAAAAAGTGTAGCTGGTATTTATGTAAAAACACAAGCTCAGAGGAAAGGTTTCTCTTTTTATATTGTATTTTGTTCTTTAAAGCCAGACTCTCAAGAACCCCAGGCTGGCCTCAGTACTCAAAGAAAGTCTCCTGCTTCAGCCTCCCACATGCTAGGACGACAGGCGTGTAATGCACGGCTGGTTTGGAGGACACCGTTTATCCTGGGGAAACATTTTCACTTTATTCTGTTCTTGGTAAAATCCTTCAGGCTGCACCTCCCGTGCACCGTTAACTTCTCTAAGAGTTTGGGGTTTTCTTTATTTATCTATTTTTATTTCTAAAGGTACACTCACCTTTTGTTGTATTTTATTTTTACTTTGAATCCTGTGTATGTGTTGTCTGTAAGTGGCTATGTGCTCACAAGTGCCAGTGCCCTCAGAGGAGGCTAGAAGCGTCAGATTCCCCTGGAGCTGGAGTTTTAGGCAGTTGTGAGCCACAGGGCATGGGCTGAGGTCTTCTGCAAGAGCAGGGCAGTCCCGTGGCTTTCATTTCGATATTGACTCAGTGTGCTGTACTGGTTTTTTGTTGTGCTAGCCCCCTTCCTCTGTGTGTGTGTGTGTGTGTGTGTGTGTGTGTGTGTGTGTGTTTGTGTGCGCGCGTGTGTGGTATGGTGTTTCAAGAAATTTTTCATGTAGATCGGACTGATCCCAGATTCTCTTTGGAGCTGCGGATAACTTCCCCCTCCATCTCCCAAATGCTGAGACGGTAGCTGTGACTCACCATGCCAGTTCACAAAGTGCTGGGTCTCAACCTGGGGCTTTGTGTGTTCTGGGCAAGCATTCTACCAACTGAGTTGTGTCTTCTATTCCCCGGGTTATCTTTTTATAAAAATGTTCCTCTCCTTTAATCCCAGCACTCGGGAGGCAGAGGCAGGC
>NC_022030.1:23337321-23339944 GCF_000317375.1 Microtus ochrogaster
TGTAAGCAGCTTACTAAGGAAGGGTTTGTCCCGGATCTACTGTGAAGGTCTCTGGACCACTATGGCTGCGGGAGCAGGAGGCAGCTGCTCATGCTCCATGTGATTTTACTTGGCTATGCTTCCTCCCTTTTTGTTGCTGTATTATCTTTCATTGTGTGCTAGCGTATGATTTGTTAATCAATTTTCTTACAATGGACAGTTGAGTTGCTTTCTTGATTCTGTTAAAAACAGTACATTTAACCAGGCAGCGGTGATACATGCTTTTTATCCCAGCACTTGGAAGGCAGAGGCAGGCAGATCTCTGTGAGTTTGAGACCAGCCTGGTCTACAGAGCTAGTTCCAGGACAGGCTCCAAAGGCACAGAGAAACCCTGTCTCGAAAAACAAAAACAAAAAAAAAGAACAGGACTTTAGCAGGGACTAGTGTTGCAGACTGCAGTCCCTGGCGCTTGACAGGTAATGTTGGAGGATCAGGGGTTCAAGGTCATCTTCTGCTACTTGTTGAGTTTGAAGCCACTCTAAAAGAAAGAGAGCAAGAGAGAGAGCTCATACACTTTTAATCCTAGCCCCTTTGATGGGGTAGGAGGAGCTAAGGCAGACTGATCTCTATGAATTCAAGACTAACCACATAGCTCTCAACTGGGCCTAAACCACCCCCACCCATTCAAAACCAAAAACGTCAAGCTACTCCGGAACATTCTTATCCAAGTGCCCTCGTTCTTCCATCACTGCCTCCCACGATTTATCCGCAGCCTGATATATAACAGAGTAGTTTTGTCTGCTTTAAAACTCTGTGAAGGGGCTGGAGAGATGGCTCAGCAGTTAAGAGCACTCACTGCTCTGGCAAGAACTGGAGTTCAGTTCCCAGCTCCACATCGGACAGCTCACAACCACACGTAACTCCACCCTGGCCTCTAAAGCTACTCGGTGCGCAAACACAGACACCTGCACGTAACTGAAATAAAAACACATCTTAAGAAGTACTCTGTGTACACGGACTCATGGATTGTGTGGAGTCTCTTTCGTTCCTCTTCCCATGTGATTTTACTTGGCTATGCTTCCTCCCTTTTTGTTGCTGTATTATCTTTCATTGTGTGCTAGCGTATGATTTGTTAATCAATTTTCTTACAATGGACAGTTGAGTTGCTTTCTTGATTCTGTTAAAAACAGTACATTTAACCAGGCAGCGGTGATACATGCTTTTAATCCCAGCACTTGGAAGGCAGAGGCAGGCAGATCTCTGTGAGTTTGAGACCAGCCTGGTCTACAAGAGCTAGTTCCAGGACAGGCTCCAAAGCTACAGAGAAATCCTGTCTCAAAAACAAACAAACAAACAAACAACAACAACAACCCCCCCCAAAAAAAACCAAAAAGCAAAAAAACAGTACCTTTCAGGACTGGAAGGATGGCTCAGTGGTCCTCCTGAGGACCTAAGTTCAATTCCCAGCACCCACATGATGGACCCACACTGGCCATATTAACTCTAGTTCTAGTTCTAGGAACCCAGCGCTCTCTACTGGTCTCTGAGGGACCGAGCACGCACAGAATAGTCGTATATACATGCAGACGGAACACTGATATGTTTTGCCAGGAGAGGGCTGTTTTGTTCTTGGAGAAACTCTTTTAGCTTAGGCTGTCCTTGAACTTGCAATTTAACAGAGAAGGATGACCTTGAATGCCTGACTACCTTCCAAGTGCTGGGATTCCAGGTGTGTGTCACCACTCCCCAAAACGAATTTGTTTTTACCATGCCCGGATGGAGCCTATAGCCCGCACGTTCCAGTGGGTACTCTCCCGCTGAGCCCTGCTGGGAACTCCTCAAGCATTCCCCTCCTGGTGAACACAAAACCTTCAGTTCTGTAGGGCAGTTTCCAGGAGTAGAATAAATGGGTCACAGGAGAATGACTCTCCCAAACCTAGTACTTCAAGTGGGTTCACTGAAGCGGCATTTTCGGGAGAGTACATTTGATCTTTTCGTTTTCATTGAAAGTGTCCGCAGCGGGCGTCTTTGTACATAGCCCAGAAGGCCTACTTTAGTTTGCCCATCAAATGAACTGCCTTGGTTTGGTACTCCCTCTCTTCCCGGCTCTTTGCCTTTCTATGTCTCCTGCTATGTCTCCCACTATGTCTCAAGTAGTGCAGTCCTTCAATGGTATAGAGCCCTCCCCTTCTCTTCATTTCCTCTAGCACTTGCCTAGCCTCTGGCGTTAGAGTGTCTCCAGGTCCTGAGGATGCAGAAAAGCCTCCAAGCGAGAGGTGGGGAAGGGTCTTGGGGTAAACACTCAGCCTTCATGGCCCTCTGGATGACCACCCCAAGAACACTGATGACCACAAAGGAGGAGCCTTCTGAGTCAAAGGGCAGAAACCCACAAGAGGAAAAGCTTGATAGCATCAGAGATTTCTTTCCATGAGGCACCACGGGACCAATGTTAACCAGCCGCAGGGGAAAGGGTTTGCAATGTTTAAAGCCAGCCAGAAAGTATCTCAAAGGAAAAAAGAAGAGCCGTAAGTCAAGACAACAGAATGGCAACTCCAACAGAAAATCAGGCAATCAGCCGGGCGGTGGTGGCGCACGCCTTTAATCCCAGCACTCGGGAGGCAGAGGCAGGCGGATCTCTGTGAGT
>NC_022030.1:23340079-23342156 GCF_000317375.1 Microtus ochrogaster
AAAAAAAAAAAAAAAGAAAATCAGGCAATCAGTTGGAGGGATTGCTTAGGGTACAAGAGTGCTTGTTGCTAGTTGAGCAGTGGTGGCGTACGCCTTTAATCCCAGTACTCGGGAGGCAGAGGCAGGTGGATCTCTGTGAGTTCAAGGCCAGTCTGGCCTACAGAACTAGTTCCAGGACAACTAGGACTGTTACCCAGAGAAACCCTGTCTTGAAAAACCTAAATAAATAAATAAGAGTGCCTGCTGCCCAAGCATGGGGACCAGAATTTGGATCCCCAGCACCCATATAAAAAGTTGGGTTAGTGGTTCAAACACTTTCACAGTGGTTAAGAGCCCTTGCTGCTCTTGTAGAGGACCAGAGTTCAATTCTCCACCGCATCCATGTCAGGTCCTTTATAGTGGCCTGTAATTCCAGCTCCAGGGGGGAATGCAACATCCTCTTTTTGGCTTCCAAGGGCACCCACACAGATGATACACACACACACTCACTCACACACACACACACTTTTTTTTTTTTAAAGCTGAGTGTGGTGGCTGGGGAGATATCGCAATGGTTATAATGTTTTTTTTTTTTTCCTGAGGAATAGCAAGCTTGCACTAGATTGGATCCCCAGAACCCACATAAATGTCGGGTGGATGTGGAAGCTTTCTTGTCATTCTAGAGCTCAGAAGGCAGAGATGGGAGTCTCAGAAAGCCTGTCAACTCACCACTTGGGAGACTGAGGCGGGAGAATCAGGTGTTTGAGTCTAGCTCAGGCTATTTAGTGACACTGTCTCAAGCAAGCAATGAAAACCAAAAACAACAAGGAATAGATAAGCAGGAAAAAAATGAAAGTAGGCAAAGAGAATGTCCAGGTAGCCATGACTCCCAAATCTCTGACAGACCCCAGAGAAGATGATGGAAATCATTGACAACTGATTGGTCACTGTAACTCAGTCTATAAGTCTGTTAAACGTTAGTAGCCAGGTAACTGGGGAGATGGCTCAGTTATCAGCTCACCACACAAGCACAAGGACCCGAGTTCGAGCTCCAGCATCCACCTAAGAAACCAGGTGAGGCAGGCTCTAATGCCAGCGCTGGGGAAGCAGAGCCGGGTAGATCCCTGGGGCCCACGGACCATCTAGTCTATCCTCACGGTGAGCTCCAGGCCAGCTGAAGAACAGCACCTAAGGTGGTCTCTATCCTCCGTATACACTTATGTTCCTCCACAGCAACGTGCACCCGCATGACCCTCACCCCTTACCATACAAATGAGAAGTTAGATGATGGCAAGGGGAGGTTGGGAGATGGAGGCTGAAATCTTTGCATGGTGACAGCAGGCAGCCACTCCCTAGGCTGCAGAGAGGAATTGTGTATATGGGTGTGTCACCTAGCAGTCAGGTTCTGGGGGGTGTATACCAAAAATTGTGCCATCTCCGTAAAGGGATGTCTCATCACTTTCCCCATTCTTGAGAGAAAATACCTGATGTAAGCAGCTTAGTAAGGAAGGGTTTGTCCCGGATCTACTGTGAAGGTCTCTAGACCTCTATTGTTGCGGGAGCAGGAGGCAGCTGGGTGTTTGTTCCGGTTCTACTGCGAAGGTCCAGACTGCCATGGCTGCGGGAGCAGGAGGCAGCTGCTCATGCTGTATCCGAAAGCAGGACATGAAAAGAAACAAATGCTTCAGTCAGCTCGCTCTCTTCACTTGGAGACCCAGCCAGAGGTCAGTGAAACCATCTGGAAATGCCATCTCAGACACTTCCGAGGCTTGGTCTTCCTAAGTGTTCCCAAGTCCAGTCAAATTGACCATCTGGATTTCCCAGATCAGGTGACACATGCAAGGATAGTTACAGGAGCCAGAGGCAGCTTGGGTGTCCACCCTCAGGGACCTGCCACCAAGAAGTCCCTCAAAGCCACCATGGCCATACACCAGGTGTCCAAAGAGCAACGTGGAAAAGGCTTAAAATATGTAGTGATGACTAAAGAACTAAGAAACACTATTAATATCTTCTGATATAATTCATAATGACAGTATAATTTCATATTCTGTATAGAAGCACTTAAGAAAAATATTTACCAGCCGGGCGATGGTGGCGC
>NC_022030.1:23344119-23349791 GCF_000317375.1 Microtus ochrogaster
GGTGTCTATATACCCATTTTATTTGTTTGAAACAAGGTTTCATGTAGCCCAGCCTGGCCTCTAATTTGCTGCATAGCTGGGGAGGAGCTTGAAGTCTCGATTTTCCTGCCTACTCCAAGTGCTGGGATCACAGGCATCCACCACCAGGGCTGGTTTACATGGACAGTGCTGGGGACTGAACCCAAGGCTTTCCACACACAAGGCTCCACTAATCTTACCCCACTTCTGCCTTAATTTATCTTTCAGATTTATTTAAACGTTGTGCATATGGGCTTTGGGCCTGGTGCCAGAGGAGGTCAGAAGTGAGCATCAGAGCTCCTAGAACTGGAGTTATGAATGGTTGTGAGTCACCCAGGTCCTCTGCAAGAGCAGCAGGTGCTCTTAATCACCGAGCCACCTCTCCAGTCCCTAAAAACAATTTAAATTACATTTAAAAATGTATTTTGTATGAGTGTGTGTGTGTGTGTCAGGAGGTTGCCCACGCCATGGCCTGCAAATGGAGGTCAGAGGTCAACTTACAGGAATCTTTCTTTCATTCCATTATAAGGGTCCCTGGGGTCAAATTCAGGTCATCATCCGTTTGCTCTTACTTATTGTATTTGTTTTTTGAGATAGATGATTGAATATAGCTTTGTCTGGCCTGGAACTTGATACGTAGACCAAACTGGCCTCAAACTCACCAAGATCAACCTGCCTCTGTCTCCTGAGCGCTGACGTTTAAGGCATGCGCCACCACTCCTGGCTCTTATATTTTATTTTTGAGACAGAGTTTCAGGTAACCAGGACTGGCCTCGAACTTCTACCTTTACCTCCTAAACTGAGGGTTACAGGCATGTGTCACCACATAGCTAAATTAGAAAATCCTATGGAAATACGGAGATGTCAAAGCTTAGCTAGGAACCCTACCTTCCCCAGCTCAGCCTCCGCTATGTTGCCTGACTCCTGCTCCCAACCGCTTCTCTCCCGACGTGGAGCTTGAGAATGGTGGAAGTGCGACCCCCAAAGGTTGCTGTGAGGACTACAGGGAATTTAGGGGGTATCTGTAGGGGCCACGTGCTTTTAGTTTCTGCTGTGAAGGATGCCAACAATAGCCGGGTTGTGAGACAGGAGTGGTGATAAAAAGATCTTAGCTCACGCCCGAAATGCAACAGGTGGGTGAGAGACACCAGCTAGGACTGTTCAAAAGGCGGTTTTTAGCCCCGGGGGTGCTGACGCATTTCTGTAAACGGCGCTAGGGCGTCAGAGGCCGGGAGATGTCTGTGAGATGTCCGTGAGTTTGAGACCAGCCTGGTGGAGAGACAGACAGACAGACAGATACTCACCCCCTCCCCCACGCTGTTTTGAGACAGGGACTCTATCGTGCAGCCCAGGCTGGCCTCTTAACTTGCCGTGTAGCTGAGGATGACTGAGCTACCGTGCCTCTTGTCTCTAACGGTCTGAGCGCCACGATTACAGATGTGTACCGTCACACTCAGTTCATGTGCCGGAACCCGGGGTTTTGTGCAAGCAAGACAACCACTCCACTAACTAAGACACACACCCAGGGCCCTGTTGTTGTTCCTGTTTTGAGACAGGATCTTATTATGCAGCCCCATCTCCAAATTTGCAGTCCTTCTGCCTCAACCTCTTCAGTGTTTGGATGACAAGCCTGTTACACTATGACTAGCTCTAAGTGTGTGTGTGTGTGTGTGTGTGTGTGTGTGTGTGTGTGTGTGTGTGTTAAAGTAGGAGATGTGTGCATCCAGGCACAACTGTGTGACTATGTAGCAAGAGTAAACCCTTAGTTTGCTCGTTAAGAAATAACGGAACTAGGCTAAGAATATAGCCCAATGGCAGAATGTTTACCTAGCATGCGCGCTGCCCAGGGTTTGAACCATAGCCCTAGTAGTGTTGCCAGAAGTTCAAGGTCATCCTTGACTGAAAACGAAGTTTAAGGCTAGCCTGAGGTATATGAGAACCTCAGAGAGAGGGAGGGAGGGAGGAGGAAAAAGAGAGAAATAACTACATAAACAAATGCATAAATGACAGAATTATGCATCTCATGGTGACTGTGGCCACTCAGCTACTTTCTAGACACCCAGACCGCGGGAGCAAACACCTTCCCCTAGAGTTTGTACTGTGGGCGGGGTTCTGGGCATGGGCGTGGCCCGTCCCATCCTGGCCCAATGGGTGTCGGTGGGGCGGGGACCTCTTTGCATCTGGATCCCGCACCGGTTCGCTTCCTGCAGTTCCATCTACCTCGCGGGTGCCTCCGGTGTCCCTAGAGGTCTCCGACCCCAGCCCTCCCTCAGCCCACTTTCCCAACCTACAGCCCCCTCTCGCCATTCTCAGATCCTAGCCCGGGACAACGAGGGATTGCCATCATGGGTGACGGAGGAGAAGGCGAGGACGAAGTTCAGTTTTTGAGGACGGTGCGTATGGTCTGGGTTAGGAGGCTTTGTGGGGATTTCTCGCTGATCTCAGCGTCTTTCTGTCTGCTTGCTGGTGGTCTCTGAAATTTGAGGTCACTTTGGATGATTGTCACTTCGTCTTTCCGTCTCTTCCCATCACTTTTTTGACCGTGGCGAATTATCAGGATTTGGGAGGATCGAATGGGGAGGGAGAGATCCTTGGTTACCCTCTGTTGACATGAGAGATTTGGGGTCACTGAGGGAGTACCCCCTCCTCCCATCCTGGAAGCAGACACTTGACGAAGGTGATTCTAATTCTTGGGCTTAATTTAGCTGTCCTCCACCCCCACCCTTCTTGCTCCAGGCTCTGACCTATTTAAATTCTTGGAAAGGGGGCCGGGGTGGGTTGGACGACACTGTACTTTTGAACTCCTAGCCTTTGGTGGTCTCCTGGGGGGGGGTTCTCTTGGATCTTGACTGTTCTTTCCTCCTTGGTTTTGGTGAGGGGGATTAACTACGTCTGCTAGCGGCCTCTGAGGGTGTCTGGGTGCTGTCTCTCCCATCTCCTCGGTATGTCTTGGGTCTGTCTCTGTCTTTTGTCCCTTGGCTTCAGCCCTCTGAGTTTTGCTGTCCCTCTGGTCCTGTCTCCCTGAATCTCTGATCCCCAGCTGGGGGCAGGGATAGGACTTGGGACAACAGGTGTCTCTCCCAGAATAGCCCTCTTTTCTGGGCTCTGAGCAGGGGACAGGGAGGGGACAAAAGGGGGGGAGGGGCTGCCTCTTTCTTAGTCCTTTCTACCACATCCTCCCAGAGGCTGAGATGGGGGTTGGTTTATGAGTATGAGTGATCTTCTCTCTTTCGGGCCAGGTCTGCTGACCCTGCACTGTCCCCTCTCCCTCAGGCCCTAGGGCCATGCAGAAATGCTGACGCAGCATTCCTGACCCAGAATAGGACCCTGACAGGCTGGGTCCAGTTTCTTGGGAGGGCGGAACAAACAGCTGGGGCTGGTAGTGAAGGATGGGGACAGCTGGATATGAAGCCACTGGAGGAGGGCCTCTCCCCAGCCCCAGCCCCAGCCCCAGCCCCTTAACCTACACCATGGGTTTGGCCTTCCACAGCCTAATAAGCCCATGGCTGTGGCTACCAACTCTGAGCAGTCACTCTGCACCAGGCCCAGTGCCCAGGGCCTCAGCCTCCTGAGGTGGCTAATTATATTCTCATTGCCCTATCTTCTGAGGTAGGGCCCTATCTTTATCTCCCTGGGAGATCTGAGAGAAACCAAGCCCCAGGTGGTGAACTTGCCCAAGGTCAAGGGCAGGAAGTGGTACCACCAAGTGCCCCGTGAGGCCAAGGACAGGAAGTGGTACCACCGAGTGCCCGTCTTGCTTTCAACAGAGGGAATCTAGTCCCAGGCTTGCTGAGGTAGACAGTCAGGCCAGGCTCACCCAGGCTGAGCCGGTTTTCCTCAGAGTTACTAAGGTTGTGTGATACCTTCTTCACAAAAATATTTTTTGTGAATCATAACCCACCTGTAAAAAAGAATCTGTATTGCTACCAGGGAGTGGACTACATATTCATAGGTATTACTAAACAAAAAGAAAAAGTCCAACTTTAAAGCATGGTGTGATGGTTTATATCTGTGATTCCAGCATTCAGCAAGCTGAGGCAGGAGGATGAAAGTTCAAGGCCACCCTGGGCAACATAGTAAGTTCAAGACCCATCTGCTTGATGGCGTAATTGACAAGCAACAAATTTCACAGGTTCAAAACAGTTAACCAACCTCAGTACTTTCCCTGGGGCGTGTGTGTGTGTGTGTGTGTGTGTGTGTGTGTGTGTAGTGTGCACAGTGTTAGAGAGGGCTTCATGTACTGAAAGCTGGCTTTAAACTTGGTACTAGCCAAGAACGACCTTGAACTCCTGATCCTCCTACTCCACCTCCCAAGTGCTGGGCTTACAGGTGTGTGCACCACGCACGCCTGGCTTCAGTGGGTTTTGACCTATTATGTAAACTAAGTAACCACCTTCAAAATCAAAGCAAAGAACACTTGCTACACCCCAGAAAAATCCTCCTGCCCTTTGCAGCAGTCACCCTGTCCTTCGGTTGTCACATAGACTCCACCAGTCACCGCCAGAGTTTCATGTACAGTATGTGTTCATTTCTCTTTGACGGATTAGGGTATCTTTTTACATGTAGCATGTGTTCCTTTTGTGGGGAGCTTATTGCCATCCTGCTGTACAACTGTATTGAGTTTGCTTATATCTTCACTTGCCTGGTGCTCACCGAAGTCGCCATGTCTGCAATATTTTGTTACTACAGACAATCCCAGTAAAAATCCATAGCCTAGAACTCCCTATGGAGGCCAGATTGGCTTCAAATTCACTGATACCTACATGCCTCTGCTTCCTTAGTACTGGGATTAAGGGCATAGGCACACACCTTTTTTTGAAAAAAGTAGTTTGAAACAGGATTTCATGTGTAGCCCTGGCCGTCCTGAAACTCACTCTGTAGATCAAGCTGGCCTTGAATTCAGAGATCCACCTGCCTCTGCCTCCTGAGACAGGCACAACCGCACCTGTCTTTGACACACCTGTTTTAAATAACAACTTTCATAACATATCAGTCACCCTGATGTCAGACTAGGCATGCTTGTTTCTTGTTCTTGTTCTATTTTCTTTGATTATTAAGGGTCCTGGCCATAACCATACAGATCATTTCCCTTGTTTTGAATGTTGTGACCTCAAGCTCCACTCACACTGGAATCTCTGAGAACCTGGTCAAGTCAGAACCTCCAGAGGACAGGGGGCAGGTTAAAGGTGCGGAACCTCCACAGACTCCACAGTCACTGGTTCAGTGATGGGAGTGGTGGTAGTGGGGTGCTGGGGTACATTGAAGCTGATTTTTGGTTTGTTTGTTTGAGACAGGGTCTCATATAACCCATGCTGCTGGTGATCTTGAATCCCATATCCTCCTGCCTTCACCTCTAAAATAATTGGAGTCATTAATAGGTATTAATAGGCACCCAGCCTGGCTTTGGAAATTGAACTATTGTATTCTGTTCTTCTCTGCCATCATCTACTAATTATCTACTCATTTAGACATCTACCTACCTACCTACCTACCTACCTACCTACCTACCTACCATCTATGAATCTGTCATCTATGTATCTATTGTCTATGTCTCTATCATCTGTGTCTATTGTCTATATATCTATTATCTATGTATCTATCATCTATGTATCTATCATCTATATATCTATCATCTACATATCTATAGTCTAAAT
>NC_022030.1:23350466-23358126 GCF_000317375.1 Microtus ochrogaster
CCTCCCTGCCTCTCTCCCTACTCTCTCCCCCGGTCTTTCTTTATTTCATCAAGATAGGGCCTTGCTATATTGTTCAGGCTGGTCTTGAGCCCCTGGACTCACGTGATCCTCTGTCTCAGCTTCTGGAGTAGATGGGACTTACAGGTGCATCGTTTCAACCAGTTTTGGGAGCAGCGTTTGGAGCCAGAGAGAGTGCAAGTCGATACCACGGGATTAGGTTTGCCGTGATGACTAAATTCCTGCTTCTGATTTAATACTGGTTTTGCCATTCACTTGCTCTCTCTGCTTGGGAAAGTGATATTAATTTTTTTTTCCTGACTGAGCTCAGTTTCCTCATCTGGAAATGTGGAGAGAGAGAGAGAAAGAGAGAGAGAGAGAGAGAGAGAGAGAGAGAGAGAATAAAAACACCTAATAAGGATTCAAAGGGCCCATATAAGTCTCTCTCTGGCCTCGTAACTTCCCTTATTCCTGCTGGTCCCACCGTCCCGTTTCACTTGTCACTCCTGGACACCCCCTGCACCTCCTGGCCACAGGCCTCTGCACAGGCTGCCTCTCTGGAACATTCCCTACAGATGACCAATCCTGCTTCTGTTTGGTCAAGGCCCACTGCCACTCTGTTATATCAATCTGGCTGATTTTTTTTCCCCCAGAACACCTACCACTGACAGTAAGCTTATGTATTCACTCATCTGTTTACAGAGGGTCTGCACGCGAGGAGATCAGCCCCCTGGGGGCGGGGTTTCTCTGCTTTATCTGTTGCTGTGTATTTAGTGCCTAAAACAGTGCCTGGCAGGTAGTAGATAATAAGTGTCTGTTAAATGACTGGAAGGCAGAAGCATAGGACAACCAGCAAACACTTGCTAAATAATGCTCAGGTTATATAATTACTATGGATACAGAGATGCCTGGCGTGTACCAGAATGTCAGCGAGGCATGTACCAGAATGTCAGTGAGGCGTGTACCAGAATGTCAGCGAAACCAGACGAGCAATTATCGTTAGGCCGTGCTTCTGTCTCCTCCTGGGCCGGGCAAATGGATGGAGAACTGTGTATATGGATGACACTCAGGATTAGAACATGTTTATCTGACGTGTTCGGGAGTTTGGAGGTCATGTGATTTCCAGTAGGATATGTAACTTTCTTTAAAAACATTTCCTTACCTTTATTTGATGTGTATGGCTGTTCTGTCTGAGTGTGTCTGCGTGCTGCCTTTAGTATAGCCTTCGCAAGTGGGAGAGGGTAGTGGGTTCCCTGGGACAGGAGTTACAGATGATGTAGGTGCTGGGAATTGAACCTGGGTCTTCTGAAAGAGCATCCATCACAGAGGCCTCCCTCCAGCCTCATTTGTAACTTTCTTGAAAGAGTTTCCTCTGCTATAGAACTTGCTGGGCATAGTGGTACAGCCCTGAATCCCCAGCATTTGGGAAGTGCAGGCAGACCTGCCAAGAACTAAATGTCATCCTTGATTGAAAGGCAATTTGAGGCTAGCCTGGACTACATGAGACTCTGTTGCAAAAACTAAACATCAAAAAATATTTATTTTCCACATTCCACTGTGTCTCTTCGCAAACGCCTCATTAGGAGGTCTCCAGAGGAGCTAGATTTTGATTCTAATCCAATCTCCTCTCACCCCCTGTGAAGCCAGGCATGGAGGCACACACTGGTGATTCCAGCTACTCAAGGGACTGAGTCAGGAGTATCTCATGATCCTGGAACTTCAAGGCTAGCATGGGCAACTTAGGGAGACACTGTCGCTAGAGCAAAAGGAATGAATGAGAGAATAACTAACCATCCAAAGAGAGACATAGATGGAGCCTGGCTCGTGCAGAGTGTATCTTTTCTGTAGGGGAAAGAGACGGCTCCACGGCACGCAGTGTCTTCGCTGGTCTGTCCGTTCTGGTTCCCACCGGTGAACCTTGTCCCTCTGTTCTCCCAGGATGACGAGGTGGTCCTGCAGTGCAGCGCCACGGTGCTCAAGGAGCAGCTCAAACTCTGTCTGGCCGCTGAGGGTTTCGGCAACCGCCTCTGTTTCCTGGAACCCACCAGCAACGCGCAGGTCTGTGTGCACCAGGCACGGGAGGAGAGGCAGGGTCGGGAGGGCAGGGTTTTGATTATTTATTTTTATTTTATGTGCATTGGTGTTCTGCCTGTATGTATGTCTGTGTAAGGGTGTCAGATCTTGGAGTTACAGACAGTTGTGAGCTGCTATGTGAGCTGCTAGGAATGAGTCTTTAAGGCTCTGGAGCCGGAAAGGTGATTCTGACAGGATGGGGAGGGAGGGGCTAAGGTAGGAAAGGGGCGTGGTCTGAGATGGGACGGGAGGACTTGTAGAGAATCTGAGGTAGACGAATGTGTGAGGTGGGGCCTGAAGGGGCGGAGCTTGAGACGTGGGCGGGGTCTAAGAGGGGCAAAATCTGAGTTGGCGCAGCCTAGCCAGAAGAATAAAAGGGGATGCTTGAGGCGGGGAGAGATTTGAGATGGGGGCGAGCTCTGAAGAGGAACGGACGGGGTCTGAGGTGGGGGTGGTGCCTAATGTGGAACAGGGTCTGAGGGGGGTGGAGAGGGATTTGAAGAGTGAAAGGAGGCGGAGCCTAGGGTGGGGGCGGAGTCTTAGATGGGTGGTGCTCTGTGAACGGAAAGCGCTTTCTGAGGATTCCCAAGGGCAAAGAGCTGTGGTCCTGAGTCTTAGGAAGGAGGGCCGAGGACCCAAGAGGAGGAGACTTAGGCAGTTTAGAGGAAAGGGAACCTAACCGGAGAGGACAGAGGACAGAGATGGGAAGAGTGTGTGGCCTTAGATAGCAAGGGTCGGTCGGAGGGCTCGAGGCATGGAGGGAAGCTAGAATCTGAAAGGCAGGTGACTTTGGATTCAAGACAAGAAGGCCCAGCATCCAGGAGAAGTTTAGGAAGGGTTGTCAGGAGGGCGTGGAGGCCAAGAGGCCAGAGAAGCCTGAGGTCCCAGGGTGAGGAGTACTCGGGGTGTGAGAGAAGAGGGGACCTGCAAGGAGGGCCTGGGAACGGAGAGAAGGGGTTGGCCTCTGGTGGTGGAAGAGGTCAACAGGCACCCGACGGGCAGGGAGTTCTGGAATCTGAGGGGACGGTGTGTCTCTCTCTCTCCTGGGGTATGACTGGAAAGGCAGGGATGAATGACAGAAGTAGTGTTCTTTTAGGATTGGAGAGATTGGGGGTGATCTCAGGGAAGGCACAGCAGGAGCTTCCTGCCTCAGGGGGAGCAGTGTCAAGGTGATAGCCACAGTCGGGGCATCGTGGGACTAGGGGGCATAGAACAGCTGAGTGATAGAAGCGATCTGGAAGTTTCTGTGGAGCTGGGTGAGTTGGAGGAATTTGAAGGAGGAGGCTGAAAGGTGTTTCCTGTGTCTGACTCCTCGCTGGCGCCCCTTGTGGGGTGAGGATGGGGGTCTGGAAGTGAGAACGTTCAGACGAAGGGGCTGACAAGGCACAGTGTGACTGGTGCACGGAAGTCTAATGGCCCCAGTGATGTCTGTTCACCCCCTCAGAATGTACCCCCTGATCTGGCCATTTGCTGCTTCATCCTGGAACAGTCCCTGTCAGTGCGAGCCCTGCAGGAGATGCTGGCCAATACTGTGGAGGCTGGTGTGGAGGTAAGGCTCTGCCTCCAAGGAGAGGGGGACAGGGACAAGGATGGGTGAGGGACCTGGGGGTCGTTCACCATGTGCTCTTCTTCCTCTCTCTGCCCTGCCCCCACAGGCCCTCAATTTGGATAAGTGGGTAGGTCTGGCCTTGGGTGTCACGTCTCTCCTATCACTCCTGACCCCAGGCCTGCTGCTCAGGCCCACATCCTGAACACAGGGGCTGGAGGATTTCCCCCACCCCAGATGTCAGGGGCTGTGGAGCCCAGAACAAGCCAGGCAGGAAGGAAGGAGGGAGCAAGAGGCTCTGAGCCCCTGTTCCCTGGCCCGTTCCTTTCTCCTCTTTTCTCTCCTCCTCCCCATCCTGCCCCTCGCTGCATGGGACCTCTTCCCTCACCTCCCTCCATCCCATGTGTGGGTCTGCCATAGGACCTTGTGTCCCCATGACATGGCTCCCTCAGAGCATGGGCATGGGAGAGCCATGATGGAGGCATGATGCCATCAAGGAATTGGTTGCACCTCCTTCCTCCAAAGGGCCAAGTCTCCTCGTGCATGGGAGTGTGTGGCAGCAGCAGAGAGTCACTTTATCCCAATGATTGACAGTCACGTGACAGGCGATAGCTAGGACTGTTCTGGTGCAAACAGGACAGCTCTTTTATGTCAGGCTAGAGTAGTTGGGATCATGGGACTCTCTTGAGCGTCCTTAGTCACCTGGAAGATGAATTCATACTCTCTGGGTGATGTCAGGACCTGGTTTATAAGAGAAACAAGGCAGGATGGTAGGGTGGGTTTTGAAGTTTTTGTTTTACAGAACCTCATGTATCCCAGGCTGGCCTCAAACTCTCTAAGTAGCTGAGGTTGACTTTGAATACCCAATGCTCTTGCCTCTGCTTTCCAAGTGCTACGATCACAGGCTTCCGGGCTGTGGGGACTTGTAAAACACACCATGTCTAGGCTTCTCAGAGGCAGTCCCTGCTGCTACAGATGGGAAAATGGATGCAGACCATTTGTTGGGGGTTTGAGCTGAGGTTTTCTTGTCTGGGCATAGCATTTCATGGGGTTCATGTATCCACCTGTGAATAAGCCATATACTTTGGAAGCTGTGGAAATCTGGGGGTCCCTGCTTACTCTGTACCATCTCTTCCCCTGTAGTCATCCCAGGGCGGGGGACACAGGACACTCCTGTACGGCCATGCCATCCTGCTCCGGCACGCACACAGCCGTATGGTGAGTGCATTAACCATAGGTGCAGGCGAAGGAGAGGGTTCAGGCCTGCCAGGAGGCTGACCTCATTCTCCCACCCTAGTACCTGAGTTGCCTGACCACCTCCCGATCCCTTACTGACAAGTTGGCCTTCGACGTGGGACTACAAGAAGATGCAACAGGTGCCAGGGGCTGCGGGCAGGGAGCATGATGGGTGCCACAAGCCAGGAACTGAAAGTCTGCAGAGCTCTATAGGTGTGCATAAATCTGCCCTGGAGCTAGGAACAGGAGCCTGGGCACAGAGGGTTTGGACATACGGATGGACACATTCCAGACAGGAGACGAGGTGGGGAGTCGATGGGGCGGTTGGGGATTTATAGACTCCGGAGTCGGGAAGACTTGGTGACTGTGAGTACTGTGGGGAAGAGCATTGTGGGAAACCATTGTCCTGACGGTCCACCCACTCATAGGAGAGGCATGTTGGTGGACGATGCACCCTGCCTCCAAACAGAGGTCTGAAGGAGAGAAGGTTCGTGTTGGGGATGACCTCATCCTTGTCAGTGTCTCCTCCGAGCGATACTTGGTGAGTGATCCCATCTCCCTGATGGTCCTCCTGCTCCTGTGGGGGTGTGTGGGATGTGCCCCATCTCTCAACGTTGGCTTGCCCAGTGGGTCTCTGGCTCTCACAACTCCTGGCTTTCTGACATCCCCTATTTCTGATTTCTAATCGCACCCCCACCCCATTTCCTAACTTGCTCTCATTTGTCTGATCTGTGACCTCCGGCCTTCTGTTTCCATTCTGTATGTTTCCTGGAGTCTCCCTTTGATTGTTTCCCACTGAGTCTTTTTTTTTAATTTTTTTATGATTTATTTATCTTTATTTTATGTGCATTGGTGTGAAGGTGTCAGATCCCTTGGAACTGGATTTTCAGACAGTTGTGAGCTGCCATGTGGGTGCTGGGAATTGAACCCGGGTCCTCTGGAAGAGCAGTCAGTGCTCTTAACCGCTGAGCCATTTCTCCAGCCCCTCCCACTGAGTCTTGATTCTTGTTCATTCCACTGTCTCTGACCCCAGCACCTGTCGACCGCGAGCGGGGAACTTCAGGTTGATGCCTCCTTCATGCAGACTCTGTGGAACATGAACCCCATCTGCTCTGGCTGTGAAGAAGGTGAGGCCATCAAAAGAGATCCTCACTTATGGTGCTTCCTCAGACATGCCCAGACTGAGTCTTGCATCTCACACTTCAGATCTCCCAGTTGTGGCTTCCACAGTACATTTCTTACTGACCCCAAAGCCAGGACCCCAGAGCTCAGGTCCCTAGGCCTCCAATTCACTACTACCTTCAAACTCAGCTCCAGAAACTTCCATACCAAGCTCAGTCCTCGAGGTCAGACTCCTCCATGAAGAACTCACAGCTTAGTGGTGGTTCTCAGCCTTCCCAGTGCTACGACCCTTTAATACGGATGCTCGTGCTGTGGTGACCGCCAATCATAGAATTATTTTTGTTACTACTTTGTAATTGTAATTTTGCTCTGTTGTGAATTGTAATGTAAGTATCTGATATGTGACTCCTGTGAAGAGGTTATTTGACTCCAAGGGGTTGTGAACCACAGGTTGAGAACCACCGGTGTAGACCATCAACCCGGGAGCTTAATCCTAAGACTTCAGTTCTGAGATATAGGCACAGACCAAAGCCCTGGGATCTAAACCTCAGATCCTAAGCCAGGACCCCTGCTCAGACCTCAGAGTTTATGCTACCAGCTTTGGACTCTCAAAAGAATTTTAACCGAAATGTGTGTGTGGGCATGCCCACAAGTGTAAAGGTCAGACGTTAGCTTATAGGAGTCAGTCTTTCCTTTGCTATGTAGGTCTTGAAGACTGAACTCAGGTGGCCTGGGTTGGTGTCTGGTGTCATCACCTGCTAAATCACCTTCCTAGCTCCACACACTCAGATTTTAATTGTACTCTCAAAACCCAAAATTCGAGCTCACAGCATTCATACAAGTAAACAAACAAACAAAACAGAAAACAGGGCCGGAGTGACGGCTCTGCAGTTAAGAACACTGGCCATTCTTCACAGATGATCTGGATTTGATTCCTAGCTCCCACATGGTGGCTCACAACCATCTATAACTGCAGTTCCAGGGGATCCGACACCATCTTCAGGCCTCCTGGGACACTGGGCCCACCAGTGGTGCAAGATATTTCACACAGACAAAACACCAATACACATAACAAACCACAAACAGACAAACAACAAAATCCTGGGGCTGGGAGAGAGCTCAGCTGGTGAAGTAGGACGTACATCCCACCCTCATCCCCTGTGTTAAAGCCGGGTTCAGGGTCACCCCATGTAATCCCAGTGCAGGGAGGACCAGAGGACCCGTGAAGTTTCCTAGAGAGCCAGCTGAGCTGAGTCAGTGAGCTCCGGTTCCATGAGACTCCTGCCCCCTTCCCCCCAATAAAGTGGAGAGTGACTGAGAAAAGACACCCAGTGCTGACCTCTGGCCTCCACACACATGTGCCTGAGCACCTGCAGACAGAAGTGCACACACATAAACACGGACACGTTCGCACACAGAAAGCACCAACCACAAAACCACACATGCAAACTCTCCCCAGAACAAATGAAGAAAAATAAAACAAGCCTCGAAGCCTGCCGATTTCAGTCTCAGATCCTATAGTAAGATGGCAGAGCCCTTAGTTTTGACTCCAACTTCAGGGTCCTTTAACCAAAGAACCAAGCTGAGTTTTAAACCACTGAGACCCAAGCCCTGAAACCCAGGCCCAACAACTTTTAAAAACACTCAGAAAAGCCGGGCGGTGGTGGCGCACGCCTTTAATCCCAG
>NC_022030.1:23358306-23377964 GCF_000317375.1 Microtus ochrogaster
GAGGCCGGAAGAGCGTGTTGGATCCACTGAAACTGAGTTTGCACAGATACAGTTCTGAGCTGCTGTGTGGGCGTTCGGAACAGGACCCGGGTTTTCTGCAATGGCGGCTAGTGCTCTCAACTGTGGAGCCATCTCTCCAGCACCTTCATTATTTTACTACAAAGCTCAGGTCTTTCCAGATTCGTACTCCGAGCTCAGGGTCTCAAACTCAGATCGTAACCCCAAACCCTGACCTCATATGTCAGCCCAAGATCCCCCAAACCAACACTCAGAATTGAGGTCCTAACTGCCAACTCTAGCCTCAGAGCAGAACGTCACACCTCCTAACCCTAACCTCTGCCTAGGAACACAGAGCCCAAGAGCAGGGAGCTCTGGACCCCTTACCACACAATCGGACCTCAGTCTCAAAAGGCCAAATCCAAACCCTTAAGTCATGACTCTAAGTCTCCCGACCTTTCGCCGGCATGTCCAGATCCTTATGGGTTGGCCTCTGACCTCTGATCCCAAATCTCACATCCCCACTCTTTAGATCTTAAACATGGGCTAAACCACAGATTATCAACACTGCTCCCTAGTCCAGCTTCACCTCCACAGGGAAGATAAAGGAACCCTAGACTCCACACTGACTTCCAGATATTTCTGCGAGTCTTGCCTCACAGCAACCACCCTTCCTTGATCTTCCTCAGGTTTTGTGACTGGAGGTCATGTCCTCCGCCTCTTTCATGGACACATGGATGAATGTCTGACCATTTCCCCTTCGGACAGTGATGACCAGCGCAGGTCTGGCTTGGGACAAGGAGACCTTAGGGTCCAGGGGTGTGGGTGGGAAGAAAACATTGGTTGGGCACGCTGTGCTTTTTAGCTTTTTGTTGCTATAATGAAATACCTGAGACAGGTCAGGCGGTGGTAGCGCAGGCCTTTAATCCCAGGCAGAGGCAGGTGGATCTCTGTGAGTTCGAGGCCAGCCTGGTCTACAGAGTGAGTGCCAGGACAGGCTCCAAAATTACAGAGAAATCCTGTCTCAATCCCCCCCCCCAAAAAAAACACCTAACAAAATCAACTTAAGTGAAAGATTCTTTTGGCTCATGGTTGCAATCTATGATTCCTTGGCCCCGATACTTCCTGTCCTTGGTGGCACAGTATAGCACGGTGACAGTATGTGGCAGAGGCTGGTTTCACCTTATGGTATTTGAGGACACACTAAGGAAAGTGGAAGGGCCAAGATTCTAATATTTCAGTGACCTAGCTTCTTTCCACTGGGCCCCCTCCCAAGGACTCTACCTCTTCCAGTAGTCCAACAGGCTGGGGGCCAAGCCTTTCCCAGATGGGCTGTTAGCCACAGGGTTGGGGACTGGAGTCGGCCTTCCTGACCTTGTCCTCTCTTCTAACCCTAGACTTGTGTACTACGAGGGAGGGCCCGTGTGCACTCACGCCCGCTCCCTTTGGAGGCTGGAGCCACTGAGAATCAGGTGCTGTGGGGGAGAGGGTGAGGGGCTCCTTGGGGCCCGAGGGGGAAAGGGTCTTGAGGGTTATCTGAGGAAGACACTTGAAGGTTTTTGGAGGGACAACCTAGAGAGCCTGAGAGAGATTTGGGTCCTCAGGAATCCTGGAACCCTTGGGGAAGGTGGGAGGTTCCTGAGGGAGAGATGGGGGCTCTGGGTGAAAGTTTGCATCGAGAAAGCTTGAGCCAGGCCCTGGAGACAGCTAGGGAGCTCTGAGGAAGGTTCAGGAATCTACCAGAGGAGTGGAGCTGCTGAGCAGGGAGGAGAGAGTTCTAAGAAAGATTGAGGGGCCCCAGAAAAGATCTTGGGAACCCTGGAAGGGAAATGATTGAGGAGTTTCAAACCAAGACTATGATGTTAATGGCTACTATGAATGAGTCCCCTGATTCTCACTACTAGGGAGGGGTCCCCTAATTCTCCCCACTGTCACCTTCCACAGCTGGAGTGGAAGCCACCTCCGCTGGGGCCAGCCACTTCGAATCAGGCATGTGACAACAGGACGGTACCTTGCTCTCACCGAAGACCAAGGCCTTGTGGTGGTTGATGCCAGCAAGGCCCACACCAAGGCCACTTCCTTTTGCTTCCGAATCTCCAAGGTTGGTGTGTGTGTGTGTGTGTGTGTGAGCACACGCTTGCACCTGTGTATGTGTAGGGGGCGAGGTGCCCTTCCTCATCTGCAACCCCGGGTCTCACTCTCGCCTCCTGGCTGTGGACTCTTGCTTGGGGTCTCCCACAGCACCCGGCATAGGAGGCTGATGTCTGTCCCTTGTTCCTGCAGGAGAAGCTGGATGTGGCCCCCAAGAGAGATGTGGAGGGCATGGGGCCCCCTGAGATCAAGTATGGAGAGTCGCTCTGCTTTGTGCAACATGTGGCCTCAGGCCTGTGGCTCACCTATGCTGCCCCAGACCCCAAGGCCCTGAGGCTCGGAGTGCTCAAGAAGAAGGTTGGCTCCTGGAAGGGTGGGCGTGTGAGCAGGGGCTGGGCAGGGCCGGTGTTCATTACCTGGCATTTGGGAGCCTGAGATAAAAGAGGTGCATGCGTGCGTGTGTGGTGTGTGTGCGCATGCATGTGTGTGGTGTGTGTGTGTGTAGAAAGAGAGAAGAGCAGAGATAAAAACACACAGAAATTGAAAACTAGGAAGCCATCCACACAGAGAGAAAACAAATAAGGGCCAGCAAGGTGGCTCACTGAGTGAAAAGTGTTTGCTGCCAAGCTGAGGCCTTTACTTTGACCCGTAGAGCCCCATGGTGGAAGGGGGGAGCTGCTTCCTTCAGGTTTTCTTGACTACCACACTTGTGCATACACACATTCGCTACCCATAAAAATCTCCCAAATAATAACAAACTGAAAATAACATTCCTAAATTATTGGCTGGGTCTGGTGGTTCTCACCAGTTACCCTAGCGCTCAAGAGGCTGAGGTGGGTGGGGGAGGGACGACTGTGAGTTTGAGTTTGAGGTCAGCTTGGACCACATAGTGAAACCCTGTTTCAAAAGACCCAAAAGGGAAGGGCCGGGGCTGTAGCTCAGTTACACAGGGCTTGCCTAGCGTGCATGAAGCCCTAGGTTCCATCCCCAGCACCCTAAGGATCAGGTGTCAACCTTTCCTGACCTGTGCGTGTGCACATCCAGGCCATGCTGCACCAGGAAGGTCACATGGATGATGCGCTGTCACTGACCCGATGCCAGCAGGAGGAGTCCCAGGCTGCCCGCATGATATACAGCACGGCAGGCCTGTACAACCAGTTCATAAAGTAAGCCTGCCCACCGTCTCCTAGATCCCCGCACACACGTATGTACCTGAGAAATGTCACAATCCCTCTTCAGAGGTCCTTTCAGAGACCTCCGCGCATCCGACCTGAACACCCATGACCTTTGATCTTACATTCTAACTTTCACACTAGCACCAAGACTCTTGACTGGCTCTCTCCGGGCCTGACTGCTTCCAAGATCCCTTGTGTCTGCTACTCAGGAGCCCAGCCCAGCCCAGCAATGTCATTGGTTCTGTGTGACCTTGGGCCAAGGCCTTTCTACAGTTTCTGTCCTCCATAAAACCGAAGCCTGTGGGAGTCCAGCGTGGGATTGGGTGGTGCTAACAACCCTGCCTGAGAACTGTGTTCCCCACAGAGGTCTTGATAGCTTCAGTGGGAAGCCACGAGGCTCGGGGCCACCGGCTGGGTCAGCACTGCCCATCGAGGGCGTCATCTTGAGCCTACAGGACCTCATCGGCTACTTCGAGCCGCCTTCGGAGGAGCTGCAGCATGAGGAGAAGCAGACCAAGCTCCGCAGCCTGCGCAACCGACAGAGCCTCTTCCAGGAGGAGGTGAAGCCAGGCGTGGAGGGCGGGTCCCGAGGGGGCGGGCTTTGAGGGGTGTGGGGGGGCGAGGAGCCGTACTATTCTCAGTGCCTGGGATTTAAGAGGGGCGGGGTCTAGGGAGGAGCTCGAGAGAGGGCGGGACCTGTAGAATAGTGATGAGTTGGGCCTCAAGGAGGCGGGGCGGTGTTGATGGGCGGGGCCTTGAGGGAGGGCGGGAATGAGGGGGGCAGGGGGCGGTGCCATGTGAAATTGAGGGTCTGGATTAGATAACCTGAGCTGGGCTTGGTTCAGAGGCTCCACAGATGGGGCTTTCTGCTTCTGCTTCTGTGTGTAGGATCCAGACCTGGGTGAGAGGGCAGAACTAGAGTGTGGTGTAGGATCAGGGACACAGGGTGATTTTGGTACATCTGGGAGGAGATTATTGGAGTGAGGGACTTGCCATCTCTTAGAACAAGAAGGGAAGAGGTGTGGCGTGCTCACCTAAGCTGAGAAGCCTGGACTGAGGTCAGCACTCTGCCGCCTTTTCAGGCTTGGGGAATGTGTTTATTCTCAGGCATAGCCTGGCCCCGCCTCCCTGATGAGGAAGAAGGAGGATCACAGTAACAATAGCAAAACTACCACCAGGGTGGGATTAGTACAGTGTAAGCAGGGCGCTTAGAGTTCAATACAGATAGGTGGGTTCAGTGAGAGACCCTGCCTCAAAAAATAAGGTGGGGGCTGGAGCGATGACTCCGTGTTTAAGAGCAGGTACTGCTCTATCAGGACCCAAGTTCAGTGTCCAGAACCCATAGCCGGTGGCTCAAAAACACCTTAACTCCAGCTCCAGAGGGATCCGATGCCTCACACTCTCACAGTACATAGATTTAAAAATGATAAAGTAAATCTTTAGAAAAAAAAAACAGGACAGCTGAGTGTGATGATAAACACGTTTAATTCCAGTACTAGGAAGGCAGAAGCAGGAGGATCTCTGTAAATTCAAGGCCAGCCTTGTAAATGGAGACTGCTCATTCGTTCCCGGCTGCCCAGACCCGAATAATCACACAGAAACTATATTCATTGCAACACTGTTTGACCTATTAGCTCAGGCTTCTTATTAACTAACTCTTACATCTTAAATTAATTTATTTTTATTAATCTGTGCATTGCAATGAGGCTGTGGCTTACCGGTAAGATTCTGGTAATGTTCTGGTGGTCAGGTGTGTTTCTCCTTTGCCAACTACATGGCATCTCCCTGACTCCGCCTACTCTCTGTTTAGATTTCCCACCAGGCTTTATTCTGTAAGCCATTGACCCAAACAGTTTTATTCATTAGCTAATAAAAGCAAAACATATACAGCAGGGCATCCTACATCACAGCCTGGTCTACATAGCAAGTTTCAGGCCAGCCAGACCTATGTAATAAGACCCTGCCCTTAAAACAAAACAAAAAACCAAGATGACAAGTCACCATAGAAGACCCCAGAAGTTGCCAGGTGATGGTGGCACACATCTTTAATCCCAGCACTTGGGAGGCAGAGGCAGGATAATCTCTGAGTTTGACACTAGACTGGTCTACAAAGTGAGTTCCAGGACAGCCAGGGCTACACAGAAAAACTCTGTCTGGAAAACAAACAAGAAACCAAAAACAAAAACAAAAACCTCTTGAAGTTGACCTCTAGTCTCCACAGGAGCAAGAATGCACACCTGCACACAAACAAACACATATCACACACACACACACACACACACACACACACACGCAGTCTCAAAATGCAAACAAAATTAATGACTTTCAGGTACCATCTGGAACTCTCTTTTTTTCTTCCCTCAATACAGAGTTTCTCTGTGTTGATCTGTGCCTCTGCCTCCTAAGTGCTGGGTTTAAAGGTGTGAGCCACCACCACCTGGCTCTATTTCTAATTTTTAAGCACAGGAAAGATAAGTTTCATTCAGGTGTTAATATGATGCTGTCAGTTGTGAATTTAATATTTCTCAACAAAACACTATATCATGAATGTGTTTCTTTTTCTAGAAACATGAATAAAGCAAGGTCATACTCTAACTCATTGATAAAAATATTGTATTCAGAAGCTGAGCACAACAGCTCATGCCCATAGTTTCCACTATGTGGGAAGGTAAAGAAAGCCATTTGAGCCCAGGAGTTTGGGGCTAGCCTGGGCCACATAGTAAATATATTCTCTCTCTTTCTCCTGCTCTTGGCTGACCACAGGATGCCCTGTTCCTTCTGCTCTCACATCCCAGTTACTGGACAAGTGTGCACCATGTTCACCTTATGTGGTGCTGGGGACCAACCACATCCACACTAAACTCACATTATCAACTGAGCTACATCTCCAGCTACGACTCCATCTTTTTTAGTTTGGTTGTTCGAGACATAGCCCAGGCTGTGCTGAAACTCACTCTGTAGATCAGGCTGACTTCAAACTCACAGAGATC
The DNA here is from genome assembly GCF_000317375.1 of Microtus ochrogaster. Lineage (NCBI taxonomy): Eukaryota > Metazoa > Chordata > Mammalia > Rodentia > Cricetidae > Microtus > Microtus ochrogaster. The sequence goes on from NC_022030.1 coordinate 23,364,560, forward strand.
CGCCTACCTCTGTCTCCCAAGTGCTGGGATTAAAGGTGTGCACCTCCACTGCTGGTCTCATGACTCCATATTTTAAAAATTAAAAAAATAGCCGGTGGTCTACAAGAGCTAGTTCCAGGACAGGCACCAAAGCTACAGAGAAACCCTGTCTGGAAAAACAAACAAAAAAAATTAAAAAATAATTTATTTTCTCTTCATTGGTGTTTTACCTGCATGTGTGTCTGTGTCAGAAACCCAGGAGCTAAAGTTATAGACAGGTGTGAACACCCATGTTGGTGCTGGGAATTGAACCTGGGTCTTCTGGAAGAGCAACCAGTTCTCATAACCATTGACCCATCTCTCCAGCCCCGAAAATAAACACTTTAAGGCAGGGGTGGTGACTCTCCGGGATTTGGGAGGCAGAGATAGAGGAATTGCCACAAGTTCAAATCCAGCCTGCCCCACATAGGAAGTACCAAGTCCAACCTGGTTTACACAAAAAGATTCTGTTTCAAAAAAGATTATAATGAGTGAGGTGTGGCAGCTCACACCTGTGACACCAGTACTGGGAAGGCTGACATGTGAGGATTGCCACCAATTCCTGGAGAGCCTGAACTACAGGATGAAGCCATTTCAAATAGATAAACAAAACTACATCTATCCAGGCATTCCCATGCCTCCCCTGATCCAGGCATTCCCATGCCTCCCCTGATCCAGGCATTCCCATGCCTCCCCTGCACTTTTGCCATGAGTGGTGATTCAGTTGTTGATAAGTCATTGTTCATATGATTTTACAGACCACTGCCGTGAGTAATGAGAATTAATTGTCTATGCTTTACTTACTTTTCTGCGTGTGTGTTAGAATTCACCAAAGGACCGAAGAGAGAGTTCAGCCAGTTAAAGCGCATGAGAAACTGAGTTAGGTTCTTAGAACCCACCTGATAAAAATGCCAGGCATGGTGGTAGGTCCTTGTAGTCCCAGCCCTGGGGAGGCAGAGATAGGCAGATCCCCAAGGCTTGACGGCCAGCCAGTGTAGCCTCATTGGTGACCTTCAGACAAATGAGAAACCCTGTCTCAAAGGAGGTAGAAGTTGTTTTTTGGCCTCCATGAACACACAGAGATGCATACATATTCATGGTCATCTACACACACACACGCACATACACACACAGAGAACACATTCACACACACACACACACTACTCAGAATAGGGACCAGAGAGATGGCTGTCTTTCAGAGGACTTGGGTTCAGTTCCTAGCACCTACACAGCAGATTACAGCTCTCTGTAACTCCAGTTCCAGGGGATCCAATTTCCTCTTCTGACTTCTGCAGGCACCAGGCATAGACATGGAACACACACATACAATAGGCAAACCATTTATACACTATATAAACTTATAAAATTCAGAAGAGCTGGGCATGTTGGTGCACACCTTTAACATAAGAATCCTGATGATAGAGGCAGGTGGGTCTGTATAAGTTTGAGGTCAATTTGGTGAGTTCCAGGCCAGCCAAAGCTACAAAATGAGATCCTGTCTCCAAAAAATAAAAATAAATCACAGTAAAGAAAAAAAAACAACAACAACCATGAGCTGGAGAGCTGGCTCAGCGGTTAGGAGCATTGCCTGCTCTTCCAAAGTTCCTGAGTTCAATTCCCAGCAACCACATGGTGGCTCACAACCATCTGTAATGAGGTCTGGTGCCCTCTTCTGGCCTGCAGGCATACACACAAACAGAATATTGTATACATAATAAATAAATAAATAAATAAATAAATAAATAAATAAATAAATAAATAAATGAAAAAAAGCATTAAAATGTCAGAGGGGAGAGAGTGAAAAAAAAATCTCTTATGGTAGGTGGTAAAAGTGAACTGGTCCAAACTGGAACCAAGAGTGGGGTGTCTGGAACCAAGTAAAATGGAGAAAAATGCTGTAGATCATGGAAGCACAAATTCAGTCTTAATATTAGTAAGGGCATATAATATTGGAGACTGAGGCACAGAGCCCAGGAACAGGTTTGATGAGTCAGGAAGGAGAGGGTGTTAAGACTGAATGGGGACACGGAACTGAAGAAGCTGGGTCACGACGGACGGGCGGTGGTGGCGCACACCTTTAATCCCTGCACTCGGGAGGGAGAGACAAGTGGATCTCTGTGAGTTTGAGGCCAGTCTGGTCTACAGAGTGAGTTTCAGGATAGGATCCAAAGCTACAGAGAAATCCTGTCTCAAAAAACCAAACCAACCAACCAATCAAACAAACAAGCAAAGAAACTGGGTTACCTCTGGAAACATAACCATTACCTAGTGCAGGAATATGATGTAGTAAGTCTAGAAAAGACAAAGTGTGGGTCTGGAACTCCTGCTGTGACCCCTTCGTTTCTTCCCCCCCCCAGGGGATGCTCTCCCTGGTCCTGAATTGCATTGACCGCCTCAACGTCTACACCACTGCTGCCCACTTTGCCGAATTTGCGGGGGAGGAGGCAGCTGAATCTTGGAAAGAGATTGTGAACCTGCTCTATGAACTCCTAGGTGAGATTGTGAACCTGCTCTGTGAACTCCTAGGTGAGGGGACTCAGAGCTGACTCCCCCAGGAGCACCCCGAACCCTGTTCTAACAGATCTCCCCCTCGTGCCCCCTACAGCCTCTCTGATCCGTGGCAATCGCACCAACTGTGCCCTCTTCTCCACAAACTTGGATTGGCTGGTTAGCAAGCTGGATCGCCTGGAGGCCTCATCTGGTAGGAGAACCCAGGAGAGGGGGATGGGAAGGGTGGGGAGGAAAGGCCATTCCCCCTCACCTCTCCCGTGGGTGCCTGGCAGGCATACTGGAGGTGCTGTACTGTGTCCTGATTGAGAGTCCCGAGGTTCTGAACATCATCCAGGAGAACCACATCAAGTCCATCATCTCCCTCCTGGACAAACATGGGAGGAACCACAAGGTGGGTCCTTCAGCCCTGACCTCTCCCCTGCGGCCCAGGACTCCTTCCTTTAACCTCGTCTTTTACTGAACTTTGTAATGCACTTCCATCCCAAGCCGAGGCTCTGAAATTCGTGGGCCACAGATCTACTTAGGTGAATCTCTGAAATTCACACTTTACAGTCACTGTGGGTGGCAGATCCACTTTACAGTTTGCTACAGGCCCTGTCAGTGCCTGCTGTACAATTTCAAACCAGTTCGTACCTTTACATCCCCCACCTGGCCCATAAAGACCAAAGTTTAGAGCCCCTGCTAATCCAGAATCTCACCTTGACTCCTGAGGCTGGTTGATCTTCCACTCTGCCCTTTGACCCCTTCCTTCACTACCCCTGTCTCTAATTTCTTGCACTTAACGATGCCTTATCCCAACCCACGAGGACCACACCAGCCTCCTGCCCCACCTTCCTCTTTGATCTTCGATCTTCCTCTCCTTACCCTCTCAAGCAGGACCTCCATATTCTAGCTGGAGCTATCGTACACTAGCCTTGCCTTCTGCCTTTCTTCTGCGGTCTTCCCGAGCCTCCCCACTCTGGTCCCCTCCCTCTCCTTTTTAATTTTCAGTTTTCCGACAGGGTCTCACTCACTGTGTGCCCTGGCTGTCCAGGAACTCACTGTGTAGACCAGGCTGGCCTCGAACTCACGGAGATCTACTTGTCTGTGCCTCACCATGTGCGCCACCATGCCCGGCTAGCCTCACTCTCCTTGACCTCTGAACTTGACTTCCAGGTCCTGGATGTGCTGTGCTCACTGTGTGTGTGCAATGGCGTGGCCGTGCGCTCCAACCAAGATCTCATTACTGAGAACTTGCTCCCGGGCCGAGAACTTCTCCTGCAGACAAACCTCATCAACTATGTCACCAGGTGGGTCTCTTAACCTTAGCCTTGACCCCCAGTCCTGACTGCAGGCTCGAACCCAGGTCCTCTGCCGGAGCAGCCAGTGTTCTTAGCTATCACTGCAGTCCCTCTATCCTTTGAGTCTCTCTGTCTCTCTTTCCTTCCCCACATCTGGGTCTCCTCTCCGTCTCTCCTGCAGCATCCGCCCCAACATCTTTGTGGGCCGAGCAGAGGGCTCCACGCAGTACGGCAAATGGTACTTTGAGGTGATGGTGGACGAGGTGGCTCCATTTCTGACAGCGCAGGCCACTCACCTGCGGGTGGGCTGGGCCCTCAGCGAGGGCTACAGCCCTTACCCTGGAGGCGGCGAGGGCTGGGGCGGCAATGGGGTTGGTGATGACCTCTATTCCTACGGCTTTGACGGGCTGCATCTCTGGACAGGTATCTATACCTCCTAGGGGATTCTCATACCCGATCACTAGCCCCGGAATTCCCAAGATCCTGGTGACACACCTTGGGGTTTAAGGGCCTGCATGGTCTACAGAGCAAATTCCAGGACAGCCAGGGCTGTTTGTCTCAAAAACCCAACAACAACAACAACAACAACAATAGAAATAATAAAAAGAGTCCTGGCTTCCAGAAGAGAAAAGCTTTTGACCCCTAGCCTCTCATTTGACCCTAACCCTAGAACTTTCAGAATTCTGACCTTTACCTGTTTCCTCTTAGCCCCAAAATTCTGACCCCACAGGGGCAATCCCAGGAGACTGCCCTGATTTATGACATCTGACCTTTGATTTATGATCTCAATGTTTCCAGAATTCGAACTCTGGGAAGACTAACATCGTATATGTCCTAGGAACCCTGACATCAGCTCTTAATTTTAGGACTACCCACGAGCACATTTGCTCCTACAGATTCTAAAACCAAGTCCCCACAGGACCCCTTAACAGCCACCCCATGTCCCAGCAAAACTGCTTTCATGGAACCTTCGACCCTTGACCCTTTTCTGATGACTGGTTGTAGGGCATGTGGCACGCCCCGTGACTTCTCCAGGACAGCACCTGCTGGCCCCGGAGGATGTGGTCAGCTGCTGCCTGGACCTCAGTGTGCCGTCCATCTCCTTCCGTATCAATGGCTGCCCCGTGCAGGGCGTCTTCGAATCCTTCAACCTGGACGGGCTGTTCTTCCCTGTCGTGAGCTTCTCAGCTGGCATCAAGTGAGAACCCGGCCCTGTCCCCCGGTGCGGCCCAGCACTGGGAACGCACTTTACTTGGCTTCTCCAATCAAAAGGCAGGGACAGAGCAGCCAGCTTCGTGACTGAATGGTGGTCAGAACCCCTACATGAAGGTCTCCGTGACCTCAGTGTGACCCCAGTGATCTTCGATTCTCGTATCCCCCCCAGGGACCTCCAAGTAACCCTAGAATTTCACAATAACTTTTTAAAAAATATTTATTTATTAATTATGTATACAATATTTTGTCTGTGTGTATGTCTGTAGGCCAGAAGAGGGCACCAGACCATCTACAGATGGTTGTGAGCCACCATGTGGTTGCTGGGAATTGAACTCAGGACCTTTGGAAGAACAGGCAATGCTCTTAACCACTGAGCCATCTCTCCAGCCCCCTCACAATAACTTTATAAAGACTCCAGATTGTCACGGTGACGTCTCAATGACCCTGGGCCCTTCTAGTAACCCCCCAATGACCTCAGACTCTTCCAGTGACTTTAGGATTTGATCGTGGTCTAAGATCCTGTTTGACATCCCATTGGCCTCAGAGTGCCAGCAATGGACTAATAAGCTCAGACTTGCCCAGTGGCTCCCCCATCACCACATACTCCAAAGAACCTTCACAGACCCAGAACTTTCCAGGCACCCTCAGCTCTCTGAATTCCCAGTCAATGGGAATCCTGTTTATTTTGTAATCATGGTGGAATTTAAATGACTCCTAAACAACCTCTGTGGTCCTAGGGAGACCCAAGATGGCTCAGGGCCTGCACATTCTCCTACAGCGCTCCGCTGACCCCAGTGTTGCTCCCACATTCCTCACTAACTGCAAGCTCTCCCCTTCGTCCCCCCCATGATGCCCGTTCTCCTCTCCCAGAGTGCGATTCCTCCTTGGTGGCCGCCATGGTGAGTTCAAGTTCCTGCCCCCACCCGGCTATGCTCCATGCCATGAAGCTGTGCTCCCTCGGGAGCGACTCCATCTCCAACCCATCAAAGAGTACCGTCGGGAAGGACCCCGGGGACCCCACCTGGTGGGCCCCAGTCGCTGCCTCTCACACTTGGACTTTGTGCCCTGCCCTGTGGACACCATCCAGGTATGGCCTGCTCTGCAAGGGTATTCTTTCTTCTAGACACTCATTTAAAGAATTATTTATTTGACTGGGCTGTGGTGGCCACCAGGACTTTAATCCCAGCACTCAGGAGGCAGAGGCAGGCAGATCTCTGTGAGTTTGAGGCCAGCCTGTCTACAAGAGCTAGTTCCAGGACAGGCTCCAAAGTTACAGAGAAACCCTGTCTCGAAAAACCAAATATGTGTATGTGTATATATATGCGCGTGTGTGTGTGTGTGTGTGTGTATTTGTTTTAGGTTTCTATTATTGTAATAAAACACTAACTGAAAGCAACTTGGGAAGGAAAGAGTTTATTTTAGCTTACACTTCTACACTATAGTCCCTCAGTGAGGGAAGTCAGGGCAAGACTTCAAGGCAAGAACTTGGAGGCAGGAACTCAGTGGTAAAGCCACGACCTAGAATCCCCCAGTGAGGAACTGGGGTGTGGCTCAGTGGTAGAGCCCCTGCCTAGAATCCCCCAGTGAGGGTCTGGGGCATGGCTCAGTGGTAGAGCCCCTGCCTAGAATCCCCCAGTGAAGGGCTGGGGGTGTGAGGGGCTGGGGGGTGTGAGGGGCTGGGGGTGTGAGGGGCTGGGGGTGTGGCTCATCAGTATAGAGTAACTGCCTGGTGTCTGAAGCACTGGGTTTCAGTCTCACCAGTGTGTGTAGAACTCTTGATAAGATTCTCATCACTGTCTTTATAGAGAGAAGGAAATAGCTGCTCATTCCGCAGTGTTTTCTGGCTGATCTGACTCTAGCTCTGGCTGGGTGGTACTGGAAGTTCAATGGACTGGAGCAGCCCAAACTCTGTCTTCAAGGGGTTCCCCATGCACAGGGGCACATGGCTGTCCCCAGGTGCCTGTTATCTTTGATGGTGGTACATCCTTGCTCCTCTGGACATTACTTTTCTAATCGAGGCGTGGCACGGGAACGGGGCTTTGGAGTAGCACTGCTGGGGGAAGAGTGAGCTAGGACTCACATTATTGGGAAAAGAGGTCCCAGTGGAGGTGCAATAGGAGCTCACAAATGTCCCCCTACCCCCAGATCGTCTTGCCTCCTCACCTGGAGCGGATTCGGGAGAAGCTGGCGGAGAACATTCATGAACTCTGGGCACTGACCCGCATTGAACAGGGATGGACCTATGGTCCGGTGAGCCTAGCCCCTGAGAGGGACAAGCGAGAGTGGTCGGGAGGATCAGTCCCTGGGACCTGAGGGTACCAAGGAGTCTTTGGACTGCAAGTGTCAGAAGATCAATGGGGCAGCATCTAGGAGCAGGGGGATGAAGGGGAGCCCAAAGATTGACCCCGGTGTTTCTCTAGGTTCGAGATGACAACAAGAGGCTGCATCCATGCCTTGTGGATTTCCACAGCTTACCAGAACCCGAGCGGAATTACAACTTACAGATGTCAGGGGAGACGCTCAAGTGAGAGGGCTCAGGGGAGACGCTCAAGTGAGAGGGCTCAGGGGAGCAGAATGTGGGAATGACTGATGGCCAGGAGGGGACATGGACCCAGGGGGCCTGGGGTGTGGGTCAGTGGTGGGGTGCTTGCCTGGAATCCACCAGTGCAGGGCTGGGGCTGTGCTCTTTTGGCATGCATATGGTCCTGGAATACATTTGTGGTACAGCCTAAATACATAACAAAAAATATGAGGGGGCTGGAGCGATGCTCAGTTAGTAGAGGGTTTGCGACACAAGCATGAGGCCCTGAGCTTAGATCTCCCATATAAAAAGCCACGAGTGGTACCAGTCCTGGGGAGGAGCCTGGCAGCTCAATGACCAGCCTGTGGACCCTGTCTAAGTGAGAGATCTTGACTCAAAAAGTAAGGTAGAGAATGGGTGGAAGACATCTGACATCGACCTGTGGCCTCTACACACACACACGTGTACACATACGTGCTCATGCAAAGGTGTGCACCGACGGGATCACAGAGAAGGGAAGGAGAAAGGCAGGTGGGGTGATGTGTGGTCCATCGTCCCAGATCCTTGAGAGGCTGAGCCTTGAGGATGTAGACTAGCCCGGTGACTCTGTAAGACACTCGCACAAGCAGTGGGAGGGGAGGCGGGAAGACACAGCGAAGGACAGATAGACATGGAAAGGGACAGAGAAAGACGCAGTCAGGAAAATCTGACTCTAGCCAAAGAGATGCAGAGATGAAGAAATGCAGGGAGACAGAAGACAGTGAGACCCAAAGAGAGGGAATTCAGTCACCACAGCAGTCAAAGAAAGACCCAGAGAGAGACAGGAGATGGGGCAGGAGGCTCTGTGGGCTGTGACCTTTCGTTCATTCCCCTGCTCAGGACTCTGCTGGCCCTGGGCTGCCATGTGGGCATGGCTGACGAGAAGGCTGAAGACAACCTGAAGAAGACAAAACTCCCCAAGACGTGAGTGTGGGTGGGCCTGTCTGGGGAAAGGATTCACGGGGAGGTCTAAAGAGACCACAGAGCCATGTGGTGGGCTAAGGTCATAGGGTTCAAGGGTTAGGGTGCAGTCTGTAGGGTCAGGGGTCAGGGTCAGAAGTAAGTTGAGGATGAAAAATTAGGAGTTCCAGAAAGAGACTGAACCAGGAAGGCAGGGTCAGGAGCGGACCTGAGAAATCTAAGGTGGAGTCCAAGGTCGGAGGTGGAAGGCAAGAGCCTGAGGTTGCTGGAACTATGAGTAGTCAGTCCTGGGATGGTGAGTGAAAGAATAGAAATCCTGAGTTCAAAGGTCAAAGATTTCAAAGCCAGGTGTTTAAGAGTGATTGGTCAGGCTGGGTGGTGGTGGTGGACGCCTTTAATCCCAGCACTCAGGAGGCAGAGGCAGGCGGATCTCTGTGAGTTTGAGGCCAGCCTAGACTACAAGAGCTAGTTTCAGACCATGAGGGCTGTTACACAAAGGAACCCTGTCTTGAAAAACAAAATGAAACCAAAACAAAACAAGTGATTGTTAAGAGTAAGAAACCCCAGAGCTAGATGTGAGAAGTCACAAGGTGTGGTATCAGAGTCAAAGGAAAAATTCCCAAATCTGGGTGCCATGGTGAACACTTACCATCCCAGATTTCTGGGCTGAGACAGAGCATCTGTGAGTTTGGGGTCATCTGGTCTATATAGTGAGACCCCGTCTTCAAAAAGAAACCACAGACCCCCAAAAGGAGCAAAGATAAAACTCCCTGTGTCAAGATAAAGAAATCTTGCTGGTTCAGAGCGCTGGGTGCTCCTCCAGAGGACCCAGGTTCAGTTCCCAGCATCCACATGGAGGTTCACAGATACCTGTAACTCCTGCTCTATGGGAGCGGATATCCTCTTTGGGCTTCAGACACTCACACACATACACATCAATTTTTTAAAAAGTACATTAAATTTTAGAAAGTGAAGGGGGTCGTGGAGGCCAGTAGTGCCAAGCCCCATAGGTAAGGGCTCTTGCCATCAAGCCTGATGACCTGAGTTCAATCACAGAAAGGAGGAAGGAGAAAACTGACTCCACAGTCGTGACCTCCAAGTGCTGTATGGTGTACTCAATCCCCACCCCACACATATGAACACACAATAAACAAAAAGGCTAAAGATCTTAGGCTCCCGGGACAGGCCAAGATTCCACAGCCAGCCCAGTGCGGGTGGTGCACACCTTCAATTCCTGTACTCAGGAAGCAGATCTGTGAGTTCAAAGCCAGCCTGGTCTACACAGTGAGCCCCAGGCTAGCCAGGCCTACACAGTGGACTCTCTTATCTGCAGGTATATGATGTGCAATGGGTACAAACCTGCACCGCTAGACCTGAGCCACGTGAGGCTGACTCCTGCACAGACAACCCTGGTGGATCGGCTGGCAGAGAATGGGCACAACGTGTGGGCAAGAGACCGTGTGGCACAGGGGTGGAGCTATAGCGCTGTGCAGGACATCCCTGCACGCAGAAACCCGCGCCTTGTGCCCTACCGCCTGCTGGATGAAGCCACCAAACGCAGCAATCGGGACAGTCTCTGCCAGGCTGTGCGCACCCTGCTGGGCTATGGCTACAACATTGAGCCACCTGACCAGGAGTCCAGTGAGTGCTGACCTCTGTCTCCACCTCTGCGCTTCCCTTGACCTTGAACCCTGACCCTTGATCTCTGATCCAGTCAGCCGCAAGTGGTTGACATTTCCAATCTTTAACACTGAGTGGCCTGATCAGAAGGTTGATAAGCACTGACCCTTGCCCTCAGTTGTGACCCTTACCCATCATCCTTATCTTGACCCCAGTCTGACCACTGACCTTGATCTGACTCAGTGTATGTGTGGGCCAGGACCACAGTGGTGAGCTGTGGGACCACGCCATGTGCCCAGTGAGTGCTGACCTCCACATTTGACCTTTAACCCCAGTCCCTGCATATACCTATATAACATGAAGCCACTCAAACAAGGGACCAAGGGCTGCCTTTCTAAGCCCTAGCCATAACTCAGTCTTTCACCAATTCCAAGCCAAGCCTTGACCCTAAGACTGACCGTTGTCCCCAATCTCTCCCTCCCTCTCCCTCTTTTCTGCACACTTTGTTAGTTTGTCTTCTGAGGAAGGGTCTCAATAACTGAAGTTAGCCTGGTACTCATTACATAATCCAGGCTAGTCTCTTGCCTCAGCCCCCCTGTACTGGAATTATAGGTGTGCCTGGCTGTGATTATAATAATTTTCAAGAAGGTGTCTCGTGTAGCCCAGGCAGGTCAGGTGAGCTTCCAACAGGTACAGCTGAGGTTGGCCTTGAGCTCCAGATCTTCCTTGTAACCCTTTATTTGTTTATTTTAGGGGACAATTTTTTTATTGTTTTTTTTCTCCTTCCCTTTCTCTTTCTGTTTTGAAATAGGGTCTCACTATGCAGCTCTGGTTGGCCTTGAACTCACAGAGATGCTCTTGCCTCTCTGTCTTCTGAGTGCTGGAAGTGAAAGCATGGGCCACCATGCCCAGCATAGTTTGGCTTTATTCTTGAGAATTTCATACATGTATGTAAGGAAAAGATCCACCCTCACTGTCCCCTCCAGCACCCCTAACGCCCCCAATATGCTCCTCCTCCCAACTCCGTGTCCTCTTTTATTTTCTTGACAAGTCCAAGTCCGCTGAGTGCTGCTCACGTATGTACAGGTGTGGACCCTGTGGAGTGTGGGAAATCTGTCAGGAGCCACACTTCAAAACACTGATGCTGGGCATGGTGGCTTTACTCCCAGCACCAGGGAGTTAGAGACTGATGAGATTTGTGAGTTCAAGGCCAGCCTGGTCTTTATAGGAAGTTACAGGCCAGCTAGAGCTACACAATGAGACCTTGTCTCAAAACAAAACAAAAACCCCGAGACTGTGAAGGCCCTCAGTTTTTCCGGTCTCTCCTCTCTTTCGACATCTAACCCTAACCCTACTCTAATCCACTTCCTGTCCAGCCTCTTCACCTCTGCCTTGCCTCCTCTGTAGGTCAGGTGGACAGCCAGTCTCGTGGGGATCGGGCCCGCATCTTCCGGGCAGAGAAGTCCTATGCAGTCCAGAGCGGCCGCTGGTACTTTGAGTTTGAAGCAGTCACCACAGGAGAGATGCGAGTGGGCTGGGCAAGGCCCGAGCTGCGACCCGACGTAGAGCTGGGAGCTGACGATTTGGCCTATGTCTTCAATGGGCACCGAGTGGGTACCTCCCTGGGCTCCATTATGTCAGTCCGTGGTTTCTCCTAGTTACGCTTTCTCGTTTTGTCCAGTGGTACCTCACTGTTCTTTGATCCATCCATGCATGTATCATACTGTTTATCCACAAATCCACCCACTCACCCTGTCTCCCATCCATACTATTCACCATCATCCATCTGTGCCTTCTTCTTTTTTTTTTTTTGGCAGGGTCTTTCTGCGTAGTGTTAGCTTGTCCTGGAACTCACTACATAAACCAAGCTGACTTTGAACTCACAGAGTTCTATCTACTGCTTCCCAAGTGCTGGGATTAAAAGCATGCACCCCCATGCTCAGGTTTTTTTTTAATACAGGATCTTGACATTCACCCTTGAAACTTGCTGTTTTCCCTCAAACTCATAATTCTCCTGCCTCCGGCTCCTGAGTACTGGTATTACAGGCACGAATCACTGTGTCCAGCAGCATTCATCTTTCTGTCTATCCCTCCGTCCATCTGCCCATCCGTTTATCCATCCACTCCATCTTCCTACCCATTTACTTATGTGTGCATCTCCTCGCGTTTCTTTCTTCCTTCATCCCCCAGTCTCTCCATTCTCCTATCCCCTTTCCCATCCAGCCCTGTACCAAGCTTCTCCATCCATACCATTATCTCTTGGTTCCGGGAACCTATGGGTGTGTGTGTGTGGAGGTTTTGCATAGGCCCAGTTTTCTTTCTGTGCCTTCGCTTTATATGCATCCCAAGCCCTGCAGTGCCACCTTGGTGGTCTGCATGCCCCTGCCATGGGCACAGCACAGGAAGCAGGCAGAGGAATGGGGTAGAGACTAGAGACAGGTTCCTGGATGCAAATGTGGGAAGATGGGGTTCTGTGGATGACCTTCTGCGTGTGTCTCCCGGCTTCCTCTGTCTCCCTTTCTCTGTGTGTCTCCGCATTGTGTGTTCCTGCTCTCTCCTCATAGGGCCAGCGCTGGCATTTGGGCAGTGAGCCATTCGGACGCCCGTGGCAGCCAGGAGATGTTGTTGGCTGCATGATTGATCTCACGGAGAACACCATTATCTTCACCCTCAACGGCGAAGTCCTTATGTCCGACTCAGGCTCAGAAACAGCCTTCCGTGACATTGAAATTGGAGACGGTGAGAGCTGAGGCCCCTTTGGTTCTCCCATCTCCCACAGTGCCTCCTTCCCATGGATGCCCACTAACCCCACTTCTGTCCCTTTCCCTCAGGCTTCCTGCCCGTCTGCAGCTTGGGGCCTGGTCAGGTGGGCCACCTGAACCTGGGCCAGGATGTGAGCTCCCTGCGGTTTTTTGCCATCTGTGGCCTCCAGGAAGGCTTCGAGCCCTTTGCCATTAACATGCAACGCCCAGTGACCACCTGGTTTAGCAAGAGCCTTCCTCAGTTTGAGCCTGTACCCCTCGAGCACCCCCACTATGAGGTAAGAACTGGTCCCCATTCGCATGATGATGATGATGATGATTCTGTGCTGCTGAAGCTCCAACACAGGGCATGGTGCATGCTAGATGACTTCTTTTTTATCTTTTGTGGTGGTTTTAGGGATTGAACCTAGAGCCTTGCACATGCTAGGCAGGGGCTCTACCACTGAGCCACACCCCAGCCCCTCACTGGGGGATTCTAGGCAGGGGCTCTACCACTGAGCCACACCCCAGCCCCTCAC
>NC_022030.1:23378064-23379557 GCF_000317375.1 Microtus ochrogaster
CCACTGAGCCACACCCCAGCCCCTCACTGGGGGATTCTAGGCAGGGGTTTTACTGCTGAAATACATGTCCAACCCCCTAGAATAACATCTTATAATTCTGTCCACCCTCCATTCTTCTTTTCACAATTCTCTTGTGGCTGTCTTTTCTATGCACAAATGTTGTAGAAGGAGCTGTCAGCACAATGGGCTCCCAGGGTTGCCTTTTTTAAAAGAACAGCTTCCGCAAATGACTTTCCGACTTCATCTATAAAACAAGAGATAGGAGCAAAGAAAATCATGATTAAATGATCCCAGTGAAACCAGCTGTGGCACAGTCCTGTTGTCCTAGAACTCAGTAGCTGAAGGCAGAAGTTCAAGGCCATCTTTGGCTACTTAGAGTGTTGGAGATCAGCCTGGGTGACATGAGACCCTGTCTGTCTCAGAAACTCAGGGATGAGTAAGGAGAGGGAAAGGAGGGACACTGTGACTCTTCACCCAAAGCACTGCGGTGTACGTCTCTTCACCGCTATAGCATGTCAGAGAGAACGCAGGGCAGTGGTGGCCATGAGGAGACCAGACACTGGCACACTGTGGCCTAGTCCCCAGCCAGCCTATATTTAAAATTTCCCAGTTGTGACTCTCATTTCCCCCATGTTTTTTTCTGAGCCAGGATCCACTGCAGACTCACGTGCTATGTTTGGTGGTTAGGTCTCTGTGCAGAATGTTCCTGATGTTTCTAGTATTTATGGCTTTAAATACATTTTTGAAAGATTTATTTATTTTATTTGTGTGAATGTTTTGTCTGGATGTATATCTCTGTACCATGTGTGCCTGGCACCTGTGGAAGTCAGATCCCATGGAGCTAGAGTTACAGATGTTTGTGAGCCTCCGGTGGGAGCTGGGAAGAGAGCCTGGGTCCTCTGCAAGATTAGCCGGTGCTCTTAACCATAAAGCCATCTCTCCAGTCCTGACTTGGACATTTCTGAAGACTACAGGCTTTGCAAAATGTCCTTAAATTTGGGTTTGGGAGATATTTTATTATAATTGGGTTCATATTATATAGGTATGTGTGTTCTATAGAAGTATCACAGAAATTAAGTTGTGCCATACATTGTATGAGGTTGTTATATCTTTTTTGTTTTTAATATGATTATTCTATATGTCTGGGTGTTTTGCCTGTCTGAATGTCTGTGCACCTCTTGTGTGTCTGGTATCTATGGAAGGCATAGAGTCCCTGGAAGTGGAGTTACAGATGGTTGTGAGCCGCCATGTGGAGGCAGGAAATGAAACCCAGGATGTCTGGAGGAGCAGCCAGTGTGTCCTTAACTGCTGAGCCAGCTCATGTCTCCAGCCTGGAGGTTGCTATAGCTTATTGTTCTTGGCCTCCTGTACCCTGTGCTGACTCTCTGCCTGCCATTCCCATAGCATCAAATTGTGTTATATGTTGTACGTATCTAGAGTCAGTGCAGACAACTGGATGTCACAGAGACTAGAGTCAGTGTGGACACCTGGAT
>NC_022030.1:23379657-23380177 GCF_000317375.1 Microtus ochrogaster
TAATGGTGCCTGCGAAGGTATACACACATGCACAGACACTACCTTAATGAAGCCCTTTTTTTAAAAATTGGCTTGAAAAAAGAACCTAAACTGTAATACTCTATTTTAAAATATCTTTACGGTTAAAAAGAGAACACGGATATAAACAGGATGGTTGCCCAAGCCTGAGTGCATATTTTACATCCCAAGATTTTTTTTTTACAACCCGAGATCCCAAGTAGAAAATATTTTTTGGGGGGGGGGGGTCACATGTGTGATCCCTATAGCAGAGTGAGCAGGCAAGATGGAACGGCCTGCAAGCTCGCAGGACAGACAGACTGAGATATGCAGCCCCAAAAGAATCAATAGATTTGGCTCAACAAGGAAGGGGAGAACTTACCTCCAAATGTTTCCTCTGACCACCACATGTGTGCCTTGGGATATGTTCCAGAGTGTCACGTCCCTCACAGCTTGGATCCTGTGCTGCTGAGGGGATGGACAGACACACAGACACATGAACAGGAAGCTGGGATCAGTCGGG
>NC_022030.1:23390179-23391026 GCF_000317375.1 Microtus ochrogaster
AAAAAAAATCAAAGAGTATGGGGATTGCATCATTCCCCCTGTTGGCAGAAGCCCACCGACCCAGGGAAATGCCTAAGTGGAGCCATATGTAACTAAAGAATGCTTTTGTGTGAGTAGTTAGTGATGGGAAGATGAGCTGACTTGTGTGAATAGTTAGTGATGGGAAGATGAGCTGACTTGTGTGAATAGTGATGGGAAGATGAGCTGATTTGTGTGAATAGTCAGTGATGGGAAGATGAGCTGACTTGTGTGAAAACTTGAGTGGCTCTGCTGTGTTTTTAATAGCTTTGAAAATAAATAAAATTTGTTTTCTGAAAAAAAAAAACTGGCCTATCATTGTTCTACAGGCACCCTGGTGGCCATAAAAGTCATAGACAACATAGAGAAGAACTTTCAGTCCATCGTGTCAGAGATGGCGAAACTCAAAATACTAAAATCATCCTAAAATCATTCACCTCTTCCAGTTCTAGTAACATCAAAATATTCCTGTTTTATTTCTGAATACAGCCCAGTAGGAAACTTCTTCCAACTGATAATGGAAGAGAGCAGGCGACAGGAGGAAAAGCCAAGAAAATATCCGGGCAGCTACTGCCAGCCATCAATACTGATCAATATCAATATCCTGACATTGTCCATTGAGACTTGAAACCCCAAACATCCTGCTCATTGCAGAGGGCAACGTGAAACTGGCAAGCTTTAGTATTAGGCACCAAGTGTAGAGCTGGCATGAGCTGCAATAGCGAAGAGGGACCAAAAGCTTCTATGACCCAGAAAATATCACCAGGTTCAGTGCTAACAGCAGACTGAAGGGATGAGTCTACCCAAATCTAGCTCACTCAGTCAGTAG
>NC_022030.1:23391126-23392143 GCF_000317375.1 Microtus ochrogaster
TCTTCCAAAGGTCCTGAGTTCAATTCCCGGCAACCACATGGTGGCTCACAACCATCTGTAATGAGGTCTGATGCCCTCTTCTGGCCTGAGGACATACACACAGAGTATTGTATACATAATGAATAAATAAATATTTTTAAAAAAAGAAGGGGTGACTGAAGGGCAGCTGCACCTCTCAATGCCCGTGACCACCTAGCCTCATGGCCTGCCTCTTCCAAAAAAAAATAGCCTGAAAAGGCAATACCAGGTTCTGTTTACATTGGTCAAGGTGCACTTGGCTCTGTGAAACTGGCCTATCATTGCCTCTCAGGCAACCCGGTAGCTTTTGTAGTTGTCGACAACATAGAGAAGCACCTTCAGTCCATCATGTCAGAGACGGTGACACTCAAAATGCAACAGCATCCCAACATCATTAGCCTCTTCCAGGTTCTGGAAACCCGAAAACATTAACTTTAATTTTCAAAGATGTTTTCTGGCTGTTGGAAGTTTTGCTGTGTTTTTATTTTGGAAGCAAACATTTGTCCACCCACCCCCATGCCCCACCACAATCTTCCTTCCATGCATCACCCTTCTGTCACTCCGAAAATGCATAGCTTTTGCATAAACTGTCTGAAGAGGCTGAAATAAACACAGAAGAGGCAAAGGAAGTGTACTTTGTCAAAGACTATGTCCCTCCTTTTATGGGATGGGGTACCATTGTGATGTCCAGGCTGGTCTTGAATTCTTGGGCTCAAGAGACCATTCCACATCAGCCTCTCAAGTGGCTGTGGGTAAAAAGGTGTTTGTCACCATGCCCAGCTGAAATGTTCGCACCCTCAGCAGGTGATAAGATAAACCCCATGAATTACCTATGTGGGTGTCTTTTTCCAGGGGGTAAATAGTGGCTTTTTACACTTTAAGTCTCAGACACTACAGTCTATTCTTTACCCTTAACATCTGCAGTTTTGGGGCACCAGGGACCTATTGCAATCCTGAGTCACCAGGGACACTGTTTGCCGATCCTTTTCGTGGTCTTCA
>NC_022030.1:23393247-23397449 GCF_000317375.1 Microtus ochrogaster
ATCCTACTAGATGCAGATGGCAATATGAAGCTGGGAGACTTTGGTCTTGCCACCAGGTGTAGAGCTGGCACTGTGCTACAAGGGCACTGTGGGACCAAGAGTTACAGCCCCAGAACTGGTACTGAGAGAAGGCTACGATGGGAAGAAGGCAGGTGTGCGAAGTCTGGGAAGTTGTTCTATTTTATCACCATTGAGCACCACCCCTTCAGAGGAAGCACCCTGAAAGAGTCCAAGAGGAATATCATCACCAATGGGACCTATGACATCCCTGCTCACATCTTGGGGCAACTTGAAAACCTAATTCACCAAATGCTCACAGTTGCCTCAGACAGAAGGCCCTCCATTGAAGACCTTCAGCAACATCTATGGGACATGAAATATGAAGAAAACATCCCAAGTGACACCAACTCAGATTCTAGCATTTTGGACATCCTCGCTGGCCTTGGGTTTAACGCAAATGCCATCTTGGAATCCCTGTAAAAGAGAAAATATGATGAAATGGTGGGGACATACCTTATCATCAAAAAGCAGATACACAAGGAACTAGAGGTTGGCTCTACCACCTCAGCCAAGCCTGCCCACCTTGACCATATGTCCCCATCTCCACTACATCCTATATCTCTGGTCTTCCCCCAAAACAAAGAACCAGCGAGCCCACCTTTGGCCTGATTCACACCCAGCCCTCACAACAGCACCTGCCTGATGTCCTGACACTATCAGGGCAGAAGACAGTCAGAAGTTCCTCCAAGTCTCTAGGTTGTCCCCAGAAGAAGAGCCCCACTTATGGCTATACCCTCCATCCAGAGCTGTGGCTGCCCCAGGTGTCTGCAATAGCATGGTAGAAGAGAAATTTCTCTGTCAGCAAACTGGGAGCTCGGGTATCCCTATAGAGATAAGGAGAAGGAGAGACAGATTTGCAGTGATAGGAGAAACAGCCTGGAGAAATCCCCTACAAAGGTTGGGGAATCAGCGTGAGGAGTTTGATAGCCTGTAGGTGCAGTGTTGTCTGTCTGTCTGTCTGTCTGTCTGTCTGTCTGTCTGTCACAGAAACCTGCTTTGCACCCAAGTGAGGAGCAGTGGAGGCAGCTGAGCTCCTTGCAGCAGGGTCTGGGGAGTTTTAGAGCAAAATTTAACCCTTTAGCTTCCAGGAGTCATAGTAAAGAAAGCATCATTGGTCCTTGCTGCATTCTCAGGGGGTCTTGTTAAATGGTTCGTTAGAAGTAACAAGGAACACCAATTAGGTTTGTAGTGTTTCACTGCCTCTCTGTTAGACCCCAAGTAAAAGAGCAGCAGCCTCTTTTGTCTGCGTTTGACTTTCAGTTATATCCTCAAGGTAAAGTTTTCTATGCCTGATGTATCAGTATCATCTATGGAACTGCTAATCTGAACAATTGCCCATTGCATTGTAGATTTTTTTGACCTCTAGTAAGAGAGAAAATTATATAAAGTGAACATTTTAGGAGGGTTAAGGAGGGAAATCACTCATCCTTAACAGGGCATTTATGTCCTTCAAACCAGTAGCTTTCTACTGGTGAGGACTCTCTGAAAAGTTGCCAATACTGGAAGTGTCCCTGGGATGCTTCCAGAAGAGACCTCTCTAGGGTACTCTCTGAGGGGGTTTATTCAATCCTACTCACCAGTTCAACGAGGGGGTCAGTGTCCTCAGGGTCTGAAGGACCCTTGGCAAGATCTTAATTGTGAGGCTGATGTTTTAGGGTATCCTGATCGTCCCTCAAAGGAGGTCTCCTGTTCCTTCAGTGAGATTTCCTGATCGGTACCTCTGGGAAGCTTCGTCTTTTGGGACAGTTCCAAACGAGTGACACCTTTTTCTCCGGGGATGTTTTTATGCCTACTTCTTTTGAATTCTGAGTACCTAGTTCAAGGCGACAGGTAATGGGGTCCCTAAAAGTTCAGCTTCTAGAGACCCCTCTCAGGATATTTTTTAAGATTTATTTATTATACAGTGTTCTGCCTGCATGTATGCCTGCGACCAGAAGAAGACACCAGAAGTCATTATAATGGTTGTGAGCCACCATGTTGTTGCTAGGAATTGAACTGGACCTCTGGAAGAGGAGCCAGTGCTCTTAACTTCTGAGCCATCTCTCCAGGAACCCCCTCAGGATTTAAAAGAAGGTCTCTACAATAAGTGAAAGGGAACTAGAAATCTGTTTGGGCTCCAGTAAGCAGGAGCCTTAAAGTTCTAGTCTGTAAGGCTTCCGTTCAGGGTTCAATTAAAGGTGCCAGAACTGAGGTCTTTAATCCATTTGGACTTGAGTTTTGTGCATGGTGATAGATATGGATCTATTTGTATTCTTCTACATGTTGACATCCAGTTATGCCAGCACCATTTTTTGAAGATGCTTTATTTTTTCCATTGTATAATTTTAGCTTCTTTGTCAAAAATAAGAAGTGTTCGTAGGTGTGTGGACTGATAGCCACTTCTTTGATTCGATTACATTGGTCAACTTGTCTGTTTTTAATGAAAATACCAGGCTGTTTTCATTACTGGAGCTCTATAATAGAGCTTGATGTCAGGGATGGTGATGCCTACAGAAGTTCCTTTATTGTACAGGAATGTTTTGGCTACCCTGGGTTTTTGTTTTTCCATGTGAAGTTGATTATTGTTCTTTCAAGGTCTGTGAAGAATTGTGTTGGGATTTGTAGAAGGAGTGGCAGGCTGCGTTCCTGCCACCCCAGCTACTGGCCGCCTGGCTAGCTTATGCCCCGAAATAATTACACACAAATTCTATTCTTTTAACACTGCTTGGCCCATTAGCTCTAGTCTCTTACTGGCTTACTCTCACATCTTGCTTAACCCATATTTAGTAATCTGTGTAGCACCACAAAGTGGTGTCTTACCAGATAGATTCTAGTGTACATCCATCTTGGGCTGGAGCTTCATCGTGTCTGCCCTGGAGAGGAGAGGCATGGCGTCTGCCTAACTTCCCTTCTTCCCAGCATTCTGTTCTGTCTACTCCACCCACCTAATTTTCTGACCTATCAGACCAAGCAGTTTTCTTTATTGATTAATCAATGAAACAACAGATTGACAAATGACCTTCCCACATCAGGTATTTTTATGGGTATTGCATTGAATCTATAGATTGCTTTTGGTAGGATTGCCATTTTTACTATGTTGAACCTATTTATCCAGGAGTATGGGAGATCTTTCCATTTTTCTGGTATATTCTTCAATTTCTTTCTTCAAAGACTTAAAAGTTCTTGTCAAATAGGTCTTTCATTTCTTTGGATAGTGTTACTCAGAGATATGTTATTTGTGGCTACTGTGAAAGGTGATGTTTCTCTGATTTCCCTCTCAGCTTCTTTATCATTTGTATATAGGAGGGCTACTGATTTTTTTTAGTTGATTTTATATCCTGCCACATTACTGAAGGTATTTATCAGCTTTAGAAATTCCCTGGTAGAGTTTTTGGGGTCACTTATGTATACTATCATATCATCTGCAAACAGCGCAAGTTTGACTTCTTCCTTTCCAATTTGGATCCCCTTGATCTCTTTTTGCTGTCTTATTGCTCTAGCCAGAACTTCAAGAACTATGCTGAATACATATGGAAAGTTAGAACAGCCTTGTCTTTCCTGTTCCTGACTTTAGTGGAATCACTTTGAGTTTCTCTCCATTTAATTTGATGTTGGCTATTGGCTTGCTGTGTATCGCCTTTAATATGTTTAGATATGTTCCTTGTATCCCTGCTGTCTCCATTTGCATTTCCCTAGGACCCTAGTAGCGTACACCAGGCTCTACACTTTGTCTCCAGACAACTATCTATGACCTTGGTGTTGTGGAGTGCATCTCACAGGATGGTCAGATTCTGTAATGAAATCAAGGTGTTCAGCCATTGTTTCCATGAGCTATGACAAGTGGATGACAATCCTACAACTTAAGCTTGGGAACAGGTCACTTCAAAATCTGTAATTTTCTCTTTAAATCTGTAATTTTCTCTTTAAATCTGTAATTTTCTCCTTAAATCTGTAATTTTCTCTTTTGGGAGTCTGACGCCTTTGGCCAGAGGATTCCTTGCAAGGACATGGCGAGCTGGCTTTCAAGAGTCAGACACTGCATTCTTCCCTCTTCTTCTGAGGATCGATGGGCTTTGTGCCCTGCCCGTTTCCCTTCCTTGATGTGTCCTGGGCTTCAGTTCCTCAGCTATTGCTCAGGGACTAGAGGAAAATGCATTTGCAGT
>NC_022030.1:23404729-23412400 GCF_000317375.1 Microtus ochrogaster
GATACCTAATGCTAAGGCAGTTTTAGTGACAGATTAATTAAATAAGACAATAAAAACAACCCATATTGTCTTTTGCTTAGCTTGTTTCTAGCCAGCTTTTCTAACTAAAATTATCCTGTTTGTCTTTAACTACCTCTTGCCTCTGGACTTTTTATCTTTCTTTATATATCTTCTTTCTTACTCTATGGTTGGCTGTGCGGCTGGCCTCTGGAATACTCTTATTCTTGTCTTTTTCTCATTCCTCCTTCTCTTGAGCCTAGATTTCTCCTCCTATTTTTTTCTCTCTGCATGCCAGTCCTGCCTATCCTTTCTCCTGCCTAGCTTTTGGCCATTCAGCTTTTTATTAGACATCAGGTATTTTAGGCAAGCAAAGTAACCCAGTTTTACAGAGCTACACGAATGTAACATAAAAGAATACAACACATCTTTGCATCATTAAACAAATACTCCATAGCATAAATAAATGTAACACATCTTTAATATTACACAACACTGTAAAATGTTTAATGCATGGCAATATTCACAGTTTATTGGTTGCTTCCCACCCCTTCTTCCTATTTTAATGCTTTTCAATTACCCATCTTCTCACCATTAAACTTTCCTAGTTTGCTATGTAGGAATTAGAGAACTTAAAGATTCCGGGGAATACCTAATCTCTGCACACAGGTATCGCTAAAATCCAATCTGACACTCCCTTATCCTCCCATCCTAAAGAAATGGGAAAAAGTTCTACTGCTAAGTACTTAGACAGAAGGTTCCCTCTTTTACAGCACCCAGACCTAATCAGAATACTTCTTAAGAGATGTTGAGCCTGAGATGTGGGCCCCCAGAGAAGCTGTGTTCCAGTTGGGCTTTTTGTACAGGCAGAAAGGTAGAAAGTTGGTGAGAGATGCCCTGTGTACAGGGAGGAGGGAGATGGTGAGAGATGCCCTGTGCACAGGGAGGAGGGAGATGGTGAGAGATGCCCTGTGTACAGGGAGGAGGGAGATGGTGAGAGGTGCCCTTTGTTCAAATGCTCTTCGCTGAGATAATCTAGACCTTACCCCAAAGTGCAGATTAGAAAATTGGATTCCAGCTATTAAGAGTTTTCCCAATTTTGATAGCTAAGATTCCTAAATGAGCACCCCCAAAACGACCATCCTCCTGGAAACCTTGGCTGCTTCACAAAGAATGTTTTTCCTCAGATTGACACCGGGGTCCCAGATACAGGTTCAATTTTTCCTGTCTCTCACTTCACACAAAGCCAAATGGATTTAGGAAGCATCACTGACAACCATGACCAGTTACGGCCAAACATTTAAATCTATGACCCAATTGTATATTCTGACCAACAAAGACATGATGTTAACTGCAGACAAGCAACCCCTAGGCAGGACAGGGCCCTCCTTATTCACTCCAGCACAAACAGCCCTGAGAGGCTCCTGGGCAAGTGGACCACTAAGCTCCAGTAGTCTGTAGAACTGTCCCTCATCTTGCCTCACCCCTTTCCATGGTCAGGGGTTGGGTGTACCATGTGCCAGGTCCACTGTCTACCTGCGCCGCCCCTAGGGTACTTTGCTTGCTTTTGTTAGGACTGAGAAAACAGCGACTCACAATAATAAAGAATGGTAACTACCCAGGTGAACAGTGCCCTTTATTTAGTAAGGGAAGGGTGGCCTTGACAGATGCAGATGGCTCAGCCGACCGTGAGCTGTCCTCCTGACCCGGTTGTCTCAGCAATGAGAAAGAATGTCTGAGGGAGTAGAACATTTTTTTCTGGATTCAAAAAAGAGGTGAATTGGGGCAACTACTGCAGAGCGAGGGGTGGTATTTATATTTCTCCATAGCCAAAAATGCTCTGGTGACGGAGGGGCTCTAAACGTAGTCACAGCAAGAGTCTAGTGGTCCTAGCATTGCTCCTGAAGCCATGGTAGGTGTGGTGGAATTGGTGGCTGAAGAGAAGAGGTTTCCTTGGCTTGAGGAAGGAGCAGCAGCTAAGCAAGAGAGATCCACCTCCTCCTGGAGCCACAGTCAACACAGCCTGAATGTGGAAGCCCTGCAGACAGCAGGGCCCGGAATAGGGACGTCTGTGGCTGAAACTGGAGCCAAACGCCAAGAACAACTCACTGTCCCTAAAAAGGATGAAGGCAGGGTGGGCCTCGCCTCATAAAAGGGCAGAGAGCAGCTGCTTGCACAGCCTCCTGAAGCCAGACAAAAAAACTGAAGCTGAGCCAGGCGCCATGGGAAGAATCAGTCTCAGGGAATGTGGCGCCTGACAATGAGGTTCTGGGCCATGTTCCTTCAGGGTGAATTTGATTTGTCCTGGTGGCTTTTCTGTGTAAGTCACAACACTGGAATCCACTGCCTCTGAAAGGTTGGTGTAGACTTCACAGGTGAAACACAAAGGTCAGGTCAGGTCAAGGAGGGAGAATAAAAGAGGAGCCTATACCAAACGGGGAAGTGATTTCTCCCGATGAAACTGCAGAGAGAAAAAGACCATGAGAAGCTCATTTCAGGCTGGGAGGTCTGGAGCACAGGGAACAGAGCTAACCTTCCGCATAGCAGCAAAGGCAGGGCCAAAGGTGGCTTTGACCTCCACACGGTCTCGTATCCAGGCTGGCAGCTTCGCCAGGACAGAAGGGCGGGCATACCGGTGATCCAGGAGCACAATACTGGCAAAGTCTCTCTGGTGCCTAATGGCCCTGCCTGGGTAGACACAAAGATTAGGACTCTCTTGTTTTTCAAGACAGGGTTTCTCTGTGTAACAGCTCTAGCTGCCTGGAACTCACTTCGTAGTCCAGGCTGGCCTCGAACTCACAGAGATATCCATCCACCTGCCTCTGCCTCACGAGTGCTGGGATTAGAGGCATGTGCCACCACTGCCCAGGCAGGTTGGGGCTCCTGAGTTAACTTGCCTACCAATACTGCATGTCCATTGAGATCACCTCCCTCATTTGCTCCTCAAATGGACACTAAGCAGTAAAATCCCTCCTTCCTTGACCCATCCATCTGCCCTAGCAGCAGCCCCAAACTTACCTATGGACTGGTTTACAGCCTTCATACACAGATTCTCCACCAACACCTTCCCTGGGGGTGCCTGACCTTGTGTCCTAGGCTAAGAAGAAAAAAAGAAAAAGAAAATGGAAGATCAGAATCATCTACTCTTGCCTGCCTGGTACACAGGCTTTGGAGCAAGGCCGGGTTTCAAGGGTCTTAGCCAACAACTTGTGCTACAGGATATTTATAGAGAAGATCAGGGGGGCCAGAGGTGTACTCCAAAGCCTCTAAGGAGGAACAAAACATATGCACCATGCGCTGTCACAATGCAGGTCCTTGCCATCCAGTCCTCGGGGTTTCTACTCCAATTCCTCCCTGCCCCTTCCTTTCACCGTCTGAAACACGGCGGTTACTCACAATGATCTGATTCAAGTAGGCCATCTTCTCTTGCAGCTCTGCAGACTTAATGTTGGGGTATGGCATCCCCACCATCACCACACACCTGTAGTGGGTGACATGGCCCATGGCGTAAGTGACAAACAATCATGGATGGGGACACCATACACATGAGATCAGCTAACTGCTATTTTGAACCAATTGTGTTCAAAGTCTTGGCTGCCCACTTCTCTGTTCTACTAAGCCAGATGGAGAGGGCTTTCACACACTCCACCCACAGCCTGCAGACCCCAAGCAGGCCACACGGGTACCGACCCTACAGTGTGACTCGGCAGGAAAGGCCCAGGGCCCTCAGCCCCAGCAGACAAGAGGACAGCACACCTACCGGCCCAGGTCATCAGAGAAGTTGATCCCTTCACTCATCTTCCCTCCAACCACAGAGAGGAGCAAAGCTCCTGTCAGATGGCCTCCTTCCTGACTGCAGCACTGTGAGGGGAGAGCCACACCAGAGCTGCTGAGCCAGACCTGGGAGCCTCCCTCACATCTGTCCCCAGCTGTCAGGCACAGAGGGCTTCTGGATCCAACCCCACTTCCTCTCACCAAGATGCACTTGGAATACGCCATCAGCACCTGCTCCACCTGGCTTGCTTTCTTGGGCTCTTGGAAAATCTAAAGGAAGAAGGCCGCACAGCAAAAGGCTTCAAAAGACTGAGGCTTGAGCCTCAGTCTGGCTTTTGAAGCCTGAGGATGGAATATGTAATCAAGTTTTAGGGTATCCCCATGGCCATTGTCCCAGGTCTAGACTTGGTAGATTTTAGAAGCTATGAGAATCTGGACCATGCCAAGTCCACAAGATTAAGGAATCCTAGGAAGAACGACGGGTAGCAATGTCCTCATAAACAGGCTACGGGGCACTCACCTTTTTCTTGACAGACAAACGTGCCAGCAGGCCAGTCTTGTCCCAATGAGCATGCACCTGGCGCAGGTACTCATAGGAAGGGAAGAAGCATACCACCCCTCCAGGGACCACGTTGCACAAGTTACAGAGGATGCGGCCCGTCTCCTCCATCTGCAGAAGGCAAACAAAGAGCTGGCTGGGAACAGGTGCCATGGGCACACCCAAGCAGCTCCCCTTCTACAGTGTGGCATGCCCTACTTACTCTTACCAGACCATGCCCAGCTGGGGATTCTGGTGACTGCGTGCCGTTATGACACATCCTATCGCTGGCACTCCAGGATTGAACTAGACTTTTGGTATGCCACTGTGCTCTCCCTAAGTTCCAGTGCCATGAGGGCACTGTCCAGAACAAATTAACATTGAGATGCTACAGGAACTGTGCCCAAGAAAAGCATCCTTCCCGCTGTAGAGGCAAGGAGCAAGAACCCCCCAAAATGGTCAGCCTTCTTCCATCCTACATTAATTGGATGCTGGGAGCTCTTTAGAAAACATTTAGTAGTCTAAGGAGAGGAAGGCAGCCAAGGTCTTCCTTGATAAATATCTAAAACAATGAATCTGCTCGTGCCATATATGACCATCTGCCCCAATGCCAGCGCTGACCACACACCAGAGAGGACGGGACATGGGCTGGCACTAACCATCTGAGGCAGCTCTCTTCTCTGGTAGGTGAATTCCAGCTGTTGGTTAGAGGGCCCACTGCATATAATAAGGGGCAAGATGTTGTCTGGAGGGATCACGTGACCTGGTGATACCAAAAGAGGGCTGAAAACCAGTGTCCAGGTAGGGCAGTTTCTCAGATCATTTCCCCAACTAGAAACAGAAATCTGAGATGCAGGCGGCTTCTCTCTGTGCTGACATACCCAATAGCAGCGACGTGCTGAGGGGAGTACGTTGGTGAGCAAACCCACTAAGGGTAACTAAATCAAGACATCAGAGTTTCTTGGCCCATTCTACCCTCCCCACGGTTCCTTACCACAGGAGAACTCCACCACCCGGTCAGCTTCCACTCCAGAACATGCCAGCAGCTGCTCCCGAAAGTCAGACACCTGGAACCAAAACATCGGGGCCTTGTGACCTCAGAGCTTGGGGAGCCATGTGCTCCTTGTGCATGTAAGGGAAGTCTGGGATAGGTGGTAACAAGTAGAGGAAGCACAAAGAAAGGCCGATGGCCTTCAGCTGAAACAACCAGTAATGGCATCCACTGTTGACAGAAAACTCAAAAAGAACAGCAAAGGAAGTTGACACATTTGACTCCAGGCCCTTTCTATGCATCAGAATCAACAGTGTACAATACTAACTATAATATACAAAGAACTCAAAAAAAAATGAAACAAGAAATCAAACAACCCAGTCAGGAAATGGACCAATAAAATGAAGAGTTCTCAAAACAGGAAAAAGGAATGGCCAAAAATGTATGAATAAAATGTCTAAACTTACTAGCTACCAGAGAAATAAAAACCAAAACTGCATTAAGATTCCTACCTTAGCCTAACCGAGTGACAGTCAAGAAAACAGAACACTCAAGATTTAGGGATCCTCAGGAAGAAGTGAAAGGGAAGAATGACTGTTCCCAGAGGTGGGAGACGGCATCACGAAAACTGCTTCAGGACACAACAGGACAGGTTAAATCTGATTGAGACCGGGGCAAGCTCAAGCCAGGCAGAATCACAGCACGGAGATGGGGATGTAGGGACAAAATCCTACCATTAACTGAGGAACAACTGGCCTTTGACAGATGCCGGGAGAGGGAAGGTCAGGTCTCTTTAGTGATGTGACTCCCTAGTGCGCCAACCACACACCAAGGCAGGACTTACTACCAACACTAACTGCTAGTACAAAATGGACTGATGGAACCGAATAGAAGCCCCGGATATCAATCCACACATCTTTGATAAAGAAGCAAAAAATATCAAATGGAAAAAAAGAAAGCATACTTAACAAATGGTGCTGGTGTAACTGGATATCAACATGTAGAAGAATGAAAATAGACCCCTATCTATCACCATGCACAAAACTCAAGTCCAAATGGATCAAAGACCTCAACATAAAGCCAGCCACACTGAACCTTACAGAAGAGAAGGTGGGAAGTACACTTGAACGCATTGGCACAGGGAACAACTTCCTAAATAGAACCCCAGCAGCACAGACACTGAGAGAAACAATTAATAAATGGGACCTCCTAAAACTGAAAAGTTTCTGTAAAGAACACGGTAAACAAGACAAAACGACAGTCTACAGAATGGGAAAAGATCTTCACCAACCCCACATCAGACAGAGGGCTGATCTCCAAAATATACAAAGAACTCAAGAAATTGGACACCAAATGCAAATCAAAACAACTCTGAGATTCCATCTTACACCTGTAAGAATGGCCAAAATCAAAAACACTGATGACAACTTATGCTGGAGAGTTTGTGGGGAATGGGAACACTTCTGCATTGCTGGTGGGAATGCAAGCTGATA
This sequence comes from Microtus ochrogaster, assembly GCF_000317375.1. Taxonomy (NCBI): domain Eukaryota; kingdom Metazoa; phylum Chordata; class Mammalia; order Rodentia; family Cricetidae; genus Microtus; species Microtus ochrogaster. The sequence continues at coordinate 23,411,523 of NC_022030.1, forward strand.
CAACCCCTTTGGATGTCAGTGTGGCGATTTCTCAGAAAATTAGGAAACAACCTTCCTCAAGACCCAGTAATACCACTTTTGGGTATATATCCAAAGGATGCTCAATTGTGCCACAAGGACATGTGTTCAACTATGTTCATAACAGCATTGTTTGTCATAGCCTGAACCTGGAAACAACCTAAATGCCCCTCAACCTAAGAATGGATAAGGAAAATGTGGTACATTTACACAATGGAGTACTACACAGCGGAAAAAAATAACATCTTGAATTTTGCAGGCAAATGGATGGAGCTAGAAAACATCATTTTGAGTGAGATAACCCAGACCCAGAAAAACAAATTTCATATGTACTCATTAATAGGGGCTTTTAAACATAAAACAAAGAAAACCAGCCTACAAATCACAATCTCAGAGAACCTAGACAACAATGAGGACCCTAAGAGAGACATACGTGGATCTAATCTACATAGGAAGTAGAAAAAGACAAGATCTCCTGAGTAAACTGGGATCATGGGGACCTTGAGAGAGGGCTGAAGGGGAGTGGGGAGGAAAAGAGGAGAGTGGAGAAAAATATATAGCTCAATAAAATCAATAAAAAATTAAAAATCGGGGGGGGGGAGATATGTGATTAAGAGCCCTCAATGCTCTTGCACAGGACCTTGGTTTGGCTCCAGTACCCACTTGGTGACTAACAACAGTCTGTCACTCTAGTCAAGATAATTCTTTAAGACTACACAGTATGAGTTGGGCATGGTGGTGCATGCCTTTAATCTCAGATCTTGAGAAGCAGAAATATGTGAATTTCTGTGAATTTGAGGCCAGTCTAATCTACAATATGAATGCAAAATGTAGAGACCGTGTCTCAAAACAAACAAACA
>NC_022030.1:23412500-23421014 GCF_000317375.1 Microtus ochrogaster
CACACACACACACACACACACACACACACTAGAACAACAATGACCATGTATCACATTAATACAAATGTACAAATCTGTACACACACAGCAAACCAAAAACAAAACAAACGCCTATGTGGGCTTGGAATGTGCCTTGACTGATGGTTCTGAGGTCTATCAGCAGGAATACAGGGAAAACAAAACAGAAAGGCCATTTGAGTAGGCAGCCAAGGCAGGGACCTGTGCTTAGGAGCCCAGTGGTCTAAACCCCAAATGTGCACAGGATGAAAGATACAAATGATCCTTAGATTCGCTGTCTGCACGGATCACAGAACTGTGAAAACCAGGCACAACGGGAAAATGGTCTAAGTAAAATCAAAGCAAGCGTTGTGTGAGAAGAATATGGTGAAATGTGAAATTTCCTATGTGGTGTGAGCAGAATACAGTGAAATGTGGCATTATCTACGTGGTTAGAATATGGAAAAACGTGGCATTATCTACGTGATTAGAATGCAGCACGGTAGAATATGGTTAAATGTGGCATTATCTATGTGGTTAGATTGAGACAGGATAGAATATGCTAGAACAAATATTTGAATATTTGCTAACAAGGATGATATTAACATTTTATTGCAGAGAGAAAAAGTAAATTATACCACTAATGTAGAAATGTGGTTTTAAAAAAACATATGTACATATGCAAAATGTATGTATATACATACATATGCTCCATATACTAGCATGAATCTTTCATTGGTAGAATTCTGACGTCTACAGCTTGTCTTTAATTTCTATAATAAAACTATGTAACTTATCTAAAAACATACATGCAGCGACTTTCTAAGAGGTGCTGGTACAGGAGGGGAAAGAGAGGGAGGTACCTAAGCAAGAGTCTGGGACCACAGGGGGCTTGTTCTCAGAGAAGCCTGCTTCTGGGGCTGCAGACGGCCAAGAGCCAGAGTGCTACTGCCCCACCAGGCCAGGGCAGCGGCACTAGTGGGCACTGCTGGGTCTGCAATGCTAGCCCACGTCTCTTTAGAGCTCCAGGGGACAGAAGAGAGCTGACAAGTGTCTTGGTGCCTTACCGGTTGCATGGTGCCGCCTGCAATGACCACTGCTCGGCATTCCTTCACCACCTGGGCAAAGTGCACAGCTGGATTCAAGAGCAAGAATTTGAGGCTGCTTTGACCAACATTGCCTGAAAGACAGACAGACAAAAGGCAAAGAGAGGAGTAAATTAGGCATAGGAAACCCCAGCTGATCCACAGAGGCCAGTGAGTTAGCACTTTCCTTTAAGAAACAACTCATTTGTCTTGCCATCAGTACTAGGCCCCTTTGCCACAAGCAGTCGAGTACCTTGCCGGTTCAGGATAACCCTGCCATCCTGGTTGGCAGTGGTGAGAGCTGCCAGAAAGGCCTCGATGTGCATCAGAGGGGAGGCAGGCCGAGGGGCTGTGGCCTGGTCCTCCTCCAGGGAGTCTGCAGACAAGGGAAGGATGGGGGAAAAGGCCTTCCTTAGGTCAAGTCTATGTTGTTTCCAAGGGCCTGTGCCTGGCTCTTCTCTCTCACCCTCCTAACTCACCCTCTGTAGGCCCTGACTGCAGGCTCTTCAGGAAGTGCTGGAAGCCATCCAGACTGCGGTTCTCCTGTGAGGCTGAGACAGATGGAAGAACAACCCCAAAGCGTTCTGTGAAGCCAAACAGCTACGTGTGGAGAGAGCAGGAGGACACACAGAATGAGAAGCAGCCCTGGATGAGACACCAAGCCAGTCTGCAGTCCACTTCCTCCCCACTATGGGCAGTAGAATCAGAGGCCTTGAGTTCCCAGGACAGCAGAGTAAGGCAGGCAGGGGTACTCGGGCTCCTTGCCAGGACAACGGGAAAGGTACCTTCCTGCTGATCATGCTCTTCTCCAAATACCGCTGCACCTGCAAAACCAGCATGAGCCCGTGAGAAGGAAGCAAACTGTGGTCTGAACTTTGAAGACATGGCCACGCCACACCACTAAGGGAAGGTGGCTCACTGGCACCTCAGAGGAGCCAAAACACCACAAGAAATCTTACTGGTCTGCTTCCTGAGGTCACTGTTCTACTTCCCATAAAAACTCAGGGTTCCTCCCAACCCTAGCCTCCTAACAATATCTCCACTGCTCTCGTGGCTCTAAGGGTATTCAGGGTAAGATCTGAAGGGTGGGAAGGTTGGCTCAGCCAGTAAGAGCACTGGTTGCTCTTCCAGAAGTCCTGGAACCTACATGATGGCTCATAGCCATCTGTAATATCAGTTATGGTGGATCTGATGCCTTCTCATGACCTCCTTGGGCACCATGAAGGCACACATGTGGTACACAGACATGCATGCAGGCAAAACACCCACACGTATAAAATAAAAAATAAACAACTTCAAAAAGAAGACAACAGTATGCTGTTTCCTTCTTCCAGATGCAGAGTGGGCCTTAAAGAAACAAGAGGTAATTTAAAAACAATCCTAAGGGCTGTGAAGATGGCTCACAAGCTTGCCGCATCACCATGAAACCCTAAGCTGGAAGACACAGAGAACACATAAAAGCCAGAGACAACAAAGTGAGTGTCTATAATCTCAGTGTTCTTATGGAGAAATGGGACACAAAGACAAGAGACACCCCAGAAGTCTGTGAGTCAGCATGCCTGGCATCCCCAGTGGAAAAACAATGAAGAGATATGCCTCAAACAAGGTAGAGAGCAAGGACCAACAAGGGAAATTGTTCTCTAATCTCCCCCCCCCTTTCTCAAGGAAAATTGTTCTCTAATATCTCTCCCCGCCCCCTCACACGCACACACACACGGTGGCACATGCACACCTAAATTCAAAACATGAGTGTGTGCATATACACATGGCACACACATAAAAAGGCAAATCTTTAAAAAAAAAAATCCAATCCTTTGTACAAAAGCAAGAAGGAAGTAAGATCTGGGCCCGTCCCAGGGAAGGCCAAGATGTAGTTTCCCCGCTTTGTTCAGTTTGTAGATGTTGATGTCTCAGCTCAGGTCACAGTGGGAATTAGAAAAATTGCTACAGAGACCAGCATCTGGTTAGACTGCTTCTGTCAGCCTCCAAAGGGAAAAGGGAAAGGCCTGAGGCAAGCTGGAGAAAGAAGCCTGCAGCTAGGGTCATAGCTGTGGAAGCTGCAATAACTCAAGAACAGGGGCAAATCAACTGTTGAGATTTGAACACACAGGAGAAAGGTACCAAAGATGATTGATAGGATCACAGGAGTGACAATGACCAAGGCGTTAGTCTAAGGACAGATGATGTGAAAATGGAAGGCAGCCGGGCGGTGGTGGTGCGCCTTCAATCCCAGGCAGAAGCACACAGACCTCTGAGTCAGTTTGAGTTTCAGGACAGTCAAGGCTACACAGAGAAACCCTGTCTTGAAGAAAAACAAACAAACAAACAAATTGTCTTTGAGGGCTGGAGAGAGGGCTCAGAGGTTAAAAGTACTGGCTGCTGTTCCAGAGGTCCTGACTTCAATTTCCAGCAACCACATGGTGTAGTAAGATCTGGTGCCCTCTTCTGGCATGCAGGTAGACATGCAGGCAGAACACTATATACATAATAAATACACCTTAAAAATAAAGAAAGAAAAAGAAAATGAAAGACAAGCAGGGAGAGAATCAGATCTAGGATGGGTCGAGCTGGATTTGAACATTGGCCCCCATCCATCCATTCTTGGTTCACTGGTGTGTAGCTTGGGCCAGTCATCCTCCAGAGCAACTATTCTAAGCCAGGTTCTTAAATGGCCATAGTATGTCCAGGCATAATGCTCAGAACAAGAAGACAGCATCCACTGGGTGTTGGTGGCACATAGCCTTTAATTCCAGCACTAGGGAGGCAGAGGCAGGCGGTTCTCTGTGAGTTCGAGGCCAGCCTGGTCTACAAGAGCTAGTTCCAGGATGGGCTCCAAAGCTACACAGAAACTCTTCTGTCTCAAAAAGCCAACAAACAAACAAACAAACAAAAACAGTCTCATCCCTGGCTTAATTTACTTAATACTTAATTTAGACACACTAGGTTACGGTCTAGTGACACAGCTACCTAACACCTGAGGGAACACCAGATAGCAAATGCAACAGAAGCAAAGGTCTGGACCCAGCCAAGGCTCCAGCAGGAAGACAGTGGTCAGGCAGGCCCAGCCATGTTCTCACCCTGCCCACCTCAAACATTATACCACGGACTATATTCTTAAAACAATTCCCTGGAGAAAACTAGCAGAACAGAGGTAGAAAGGGATGGACAGTACCTGGAGGCTGGGTTTGTGCCTAGGAGTGCAAAGAACAGCAACAACCTCCCATGCCAAATTCTACAACTCCCAACACAAGTGAAGCCCATATGACTGTTTGCTGTCCAGCTTGAAGACCTGGTAACTGCCTATTCCTGATTTTGGTCCTTGGACGATAGACTATTCAATGACAATGATTTGCATTTTATTTCTTCCATGTTTATTTTTGATTATGTGATAGAGAACACAAGGCCTTATCATTACAGGCAAGTGCTCATCAGCTGTGCTCCACCCCTACCTCTCCAACAGCTGTGCTCCACCCCTACCTCACCTTCCCAGCCTTAAGTAAACCAGAAGGTGCTTAAATCAGAATAGACCTTTACCTTGAACAGGTTGATGTTGTCTATCTGGCTCTGAAAGAGAAAGTCGTTGATGCTCTTCAGCTCAGAACCTGCAAGCAAACGAAGGACCCTGGTTTTGCACCTTGCCGAGTCCCTGGCTCAGTCCCAGAGTGGAGGTCTAAGTGGTTCAGATCACCCCCCACTCGGCAGCAAACTCCTCACCTGTCTGGAGCAGGCTCTGTGTACTAGGATTTTGTTTAATGTTACCTAAAAAGAGGGAATTCCAATCAGTCACGGTAGTAGTTCTCTGCTCAACTACAAGGAACATTCACGTTTCAAGAGACGTTTGTTTGGGGCGTTGACAGCAGACAAAGAACACACTATGAGGACAGGCAGTTCCAGAAGCCTTGCAGATGGAACTCACACACTTCAAATGGAACCCAAGGCCAGGCAGGGGACAGGATCAAAGCAGTCTCCCCACTGTCACTCTGAGCAAGGGCAAGGGAAAAAAAAACAGGCTCTTCCAGAAGACAGGGAGCGGTGACACAGGCAGAGAAGGAAGCAGACAGTGCTAACACAGGACAAGATCTCTCCAGAAGAGTCTCCATGGCTTCCTGGCTCTTCCAGAAGACAGGGAGCGGTGACACAGGCAGAGAAGGAAGCAGACAGTGCTAACACAACACAGGACAAGATCTCTCCAGAAGAGTCTCCATGGCTTTCTGACCCTACAGAAGCCTTTAAAAGCATTGCCCTATAATGAAACAGTCCCAGCCCAGAACAGCCCAAGAATCCTGGATGCCAGAGTCAGCAGCCTCCAGTCTCATGAGCCACAGGCAGGTCCCGCCCTGAGCTTTAGTTCTTCCTCTGTGACAGAGGCTTAAAGTTCCTAGGTTTCTATCCACATAGGGCAAATAGGACTGCCTGTATGCCAGTGCTGGTATACCATGTGGCTGAAACTAAGCCACACAATATGTTTTGCTTTACATACAATCAGAATTCTTAAAGTAAAACGTGGAGAAATAAATAAACTGGGACCTAAAGTGATAACAATGAAAACGCTAGTGAGGTCAAACATCTCAGTGAAGCTAGAGAGGACATCCCAAACCAAAGATGAGACAGGGCTTAAGACACCCAAGGGTCCTGACTGGCAGTCAAGGAACAAGACCAGCACAACCTGGAGATGGGGATGAGCCAGGGATGACAGTCCTACCTCCCAAAACAGCCACAAACTTCTCCAGCAAGTACAGAATCTGCTTGATGTACATTAGGTTCTTGGCCTTCAAACGCTTCCTGAGGAAGTAGCGACAGCGTTAGCACAGGATTCTGCAGCAGCGTCTCTCCGCCAGATGCCATGGGGCCTTTCTGCCTGGGCCTGACACACTGGGCTGGGAGCTACAAACCCTCCAGCAGATAAAAAGGCTAAGACCAAGGCTTTCAGAGCCTGCTTCTCTGTCCCCAAAAGCCTAGGATGTGGACATACACCAGGACAGATCAATTCAACCTACTCCTCTAAGACCTGGGCACTACAGTAGCCTCCATTTGGGTTCTGGAGACCACTGAAACTGAGCATGGTCACATCTCCTTCCTCGGGCTAGTGTCTTACCCATATCTTTCCATGTACTGGAGCAACTGGGAATGGGCCTGGCAGAGCTGGGGAGAAAACAGAATAGCATGAAGGCATCCCAGGATATGGTTAGGAAGATCTCTGTATAGAAACATTAGTCTGTGACTAGGAAATGCCAGCCAGGACACCATCAAGGTGACGGGCAACTGGACAGAAACAGACAAGGGCAAAGCATGGAGACACTATGGGCTGATGACCACTGAGAGGGCAAGGGAAGAGGCCAAAGCCTAAGGTCCTAAATATCACATATCACAGGGGAACTGGGCTGGGAGATGAAGAGGGAAATTCAAACAGGTGGCAGGTATCACACAGGTTTCATGATCAAATCCTGCCTCACCTCAGTTTGTGCAGTGGGTACAACACATGATTTTCCCCTCTATGAGTCCCAAGGTTCCAAAGCTAAAACGGGGAGCTACTACCCCAAAAGAAAAATGTGAGACACACAGAACCCTTTTCAATGCTTGCCACATAACAAATGACAATAAATAGGGGCCTGCAGAGACCCTGGGCATCCCTCCAATAAAGACCCCCAAAGCAGTATCAAAATGATAAGATGCAATCCTGTGAGGCTTGTGGGGCTCCTGGTCCCTGCCACCACCATCCTACTGACAGAGAACTAGTTAGCAGTATCCTGGAAGAAGGGCAGCTGAAGATAAAAGATGCCACTCTGTTCAAGCTAGGTACCAAGAGCCTCACACTTGCCAATGGACAAAAAAAGACAAGTTTCTTTCGGTTTTGCCAAGCCCCACATTCAGAGGAATTCCTGGCCCAGGCATTTAAAGGAATGACCTATGTCACTGCCCAGGATGGAAAAGGCTAGCCCACCTGGGAACCATTGACCTCTGTGCTGTAGATGCTGGTGATGGTGTCGATCAGGTTGTGTGCCTCGTCAATGATGACCACTTGGCCTTGCAGTTTGATTCCTGCAGCCTGTCGGGTGGCTGCATGCAACAGCATTGGATAGGGTAGCACCACTAGCTGTAGGGAAAGATTACTGTCAGACACTAAAACAACTCACCTGTCTTGCACATGGCAGAAGGCTTATCCTGCAGTAAATGATCCAGGTCACTGAAGTCCTAATTCTTACTTGATGTGGGATTTCCCTCTGTATGCTGTAAATATGTTTTATTACTACTGGTTACTAAAGAAGCTACTTTGGCCTATGGCAGGGCAGAATATAGCCAGGTGGGGAATCTAAACAGAGATATAGAGAGTAGGCGGAGTCAGAGACATGCCATGAAGCTGCCAAAGGAGAAAGATGCCAGAACCTTATCCGGTAGACTACAGCCTCATGGCGATACACTAGAAATAGGTTAATTTAAGATATAAGAGCCAGATAAGAACACACCTAAGTCGTTTGCCAAGCAGTGTTGTAATTATTACAGCTTCTGTGTGATTATTAGGATCTGGGAGGCCCGGAAACAAATGAGCAGTCTCCGCTTACACTTAGTCCAACCTTGCACGGGGTATACAAACCAGAAAGCACAGCTCGGTGTTCCGCCTGCTCCTACAGACCTTCCTGCAGATGTTCTATGTGGAATGTCAGCTGTGAGGAACTAAACTTGGAGCTGATCATCTGGAAGGGTGAGGGGTGGAGTCCTTGGGGATGAACCTCACCTAAGATCCCAAGAGAGCCCGTCTTCAACACACTGAGCACCAGAATGCAACATTAGCCTATGGTCCTGGGGCTGCTACTTCCCAGCTCTGTGACCCTGGCAAAGTCTAACTGACGTGACCCTTGGTTTTTCATCAGCTAAGTGAATCTGACAACTGCCAGTTAAGGGTGAATATAAAATCAAATCTGTGGATCTATGTTGCTGTGAAGGTTCTTCCACTTAAAAGACAACAAATAAGCGAGGGAGACTGCTCAGTTGGTAAAGTCTTCTCCTTGAAGCCACAAACCCATGGGGAAAAGCCAGGGGTGGTGGTGCCACTTGAGATCCCAGCAGCAGGGAGGCAAGGACAGCCTCACTTACCCACTAGCCTTGCCACACCCAAAGTTGCTCTCTGGCCTGCACACAGGCATGTGTACATACACATGCACCCACCAAACACACACACAAAGATACTGATAATATGGAAACTCAGAAAACTGGGACCACATGGCCCAGGTGCCAATATGGGTACCATACTTAACGCAGACAAGAGAAAAAACATCTTTCTGTGCCCGTATTCTCACAGAGAGAACAGGGCTATTCCACTGGGCTGTTACACAGGAAAAGAAGGTGAAAACTGCTTACACATGTCAAGAATACAACAATTTCATGTCTTCATACTTAATGGTGGCAGCACTCACTCACTGAGACATCTGTAGAC
>NC_022030.1:23421801-23429098 GCF_000317375.1 Microtus ochrogaster
GTAAATGTGATCACTGAGAACTGCTCTCTTCTGAAATCCACTTAAGTCTCCCAGATAACACAGATCTCCCTATGAGTGACACATTTCAGGGAAGGAGGGAGAGCATAAAATAGCGAACCGCAGGAGACTATCAGGAAATAAATAAATAAGTAAACAGTTCTTCCTCTGTGTATAAAGGTAAGGCAGGTCTAATCAGGACAGTATTGCCATATGCAGACAGATGGGTATGTCTGCAGTCCACCTGCAAAGCCATTTGGTGATGTTCACGTCCTGACCTCCTAGCTGCTGAGAACTCAGTAACACCAACTGGTCTCTAAGCCCAAGCTACCAAGGATTCCTGGCCTCTTCAGACTCTACGCTCTGGGTAAGATAACGTTGTGTCGTGAGTGTGCGATGCTGCACGGTTGTCAGCTAACCTATGTAGGGACATCCTCACCTATAAAAGAGGAATGAGAAGCTGGGCGATGGTGGTGCACAACTTCAATCCCAGCATTCAGGAGGCAGAGGCAGGGAGTTCGAGTTCAGCCTGGTCTACAAGAGTTAGTTCCAAGACAACTATGCCTGTTAAAAAGAGAAACCAAGCTGGGCGATGGTAGCGCACACCTTTAATCCCAGCACTTGGGAGGCAGAGGCAGGCGGATCTCTGTGAGTTCGAGACCAGCCTGGTCTGCAAGAGCTAGTTCCAGGACAGGCTCCAAAACCACAGAGAAACCCTGTCTCGAAAAACCAAAAAAAAAAAAAAAAAAAAAAAAAAAAAAAAAAAAAAAATCCCTTGTTTTGTAAGCCCCAGTTAGTACAAGGAGTACTTCCCATTTCTCCAGCACACTCACCTGGGCTGCAGGGATGGCGAAGCGGCTTCCGTAATAGGGGCAGGCCCGTGCCTCCTTCCCAAGGGCCACAAGCTGCTCCATGTCCTTCACCTCCAGCAGAATCTCGTCCCGGAGAAGCTGCATCTGCTCATGGTTGTGGAAGGGGCAAGAGGTATGAATTTTCCGTCTCTTTCTCTTTGACTTGTCTTCCACAGCTCCGTTCTTCTCTGTGGTGGGATAGTTGAAAGGAAGCAAGGACAGGAAGGAACTCTGGGTCAGAATTGGTGCAGTGACATTCGAACATGTTCCCTTGCTGCTGACTGTGGACTCAGCAGAACACTCTGGAATTTGTCTTTTTATTTGCCATAAAGAGATGACGCAAACATCTCTGAGCCAGGTCCCTGACCCTGACCCAGGAAGCATAAACACTCTTGCCCAAGGAAGGGACCTGAGGAAGGAACTAGGGCCTGCTTGGCCATTATTTCTGGGTAACACAGTCTTCATCACCATGGCCCTGTTACAATCCCACCACATTGCTGCCACTTCCACTCTGCCCCACGCAGCCCACGCTCCTGTGCGCACCGTGTTTGCTTCTCTGCATGTCCACACAGCGGTCATTCATAAGTTGCACAGAACCCAGGCTTTTCACATCTTCATTCACACAAAGATTCTACAAGGCAGGAGAGAAGAGAGAAAGCGACGGCCTTCAGGCACACTGGGCTAAACCTCAGCCACCAAGCTCCCCTCAGTCAACCCTAGATATTGTCTCATCTTGACCTGCTTCCCCTCCTTTACAGAACGGACCATTAATACACATGTGACCACTGAATTGCTCTTCCACCTTCCTGGATGAAAGAAACTTGCTTGTGCCCAAGGTATAGCGACATAAAACTCACCACCTTTTGAGACCGGAGCTGCCTTCAAACATGCCACCCCACCGTGCTCTGTACCGTCAGTGTTGACTTATTTACTCTTAGTTTGGGGGGCGGGGGGGGTGCTTTGCCTGCATGTGTGTCTGTGCACCATGTGCGTGTCTGATCCCCAAGGAGGCTAGAAGAGAGTATACGATCCCCTGGAACTAGAGTTACAGATGGTTGTTAGCTGCCATAGAGATGCTAGAAATTGAGCCAGGGTCCTCTGGAAGCGCAACAACGGCTCTTACCCACTGACCCCTCTCTCCAGCCCACATTTATATTTGTTTTTTGAAGCTTGCTTCTTTGCAGTTAGAGTCCTGGCCCCAGTTAGATAAGAGAGGTTGGAGGGAGGGGCTATTTGGTTGGTTGGTTTTGAGTTTTAGTTTTTCTTTTTTGTTTTCTTGAGACAGGGTTTCACTGTGTAGCCCTGGCTGTCCTGGAACTCACTCTGTAGACCAGCCTGGCCTCAAACTCATAGCAATCCGCCTGCCTCTACCTCCTAAGTGCTGGGAGTAAAGGCATGTGTCACCACTACCCAGCTTTTTTATGTTTTTTGAGACAGGGTCTCACTATATAGCTCTGGCTGTCCTAGAATTCACTATGTAGACCAGGCTGGCCTCAAACTCAGATATTTGCCTGCTTCTGCCTCCCCATGTGCTGGGATTAAAGGCGTGTGCCACCACCATGCCTGAATTTTTTTAATGTACTGATTTTCTGTTTCTTTCCCATTCAAAGGGTGAGGTTTCTGTGGAGTTTTTCAGGAAACAGTTTATTGAATAAAATATACTGTCCTTTGTTGTGGTCTCTGGACCTGGATGCAAGAAACATGACCAACAGTACGTTTTTTAATTTCTATTTTTTGAGATTATAATTACATTGTTTCTCCCCTTTCCTTTCCTCCCTGCAAACGCTCCTTGATCTCTTCCAAATTCATGGCCTCTTTTTTTCGTTAACTGATATGACACCCATATATGTATATGTACAGGCATATATATTCTTAAATATGGCCTTCTCAGTCCATAACTATGTTTTAGGGCTGACCATTTGGTCTTGGATAACCAATGGTGTGCTCTTCCCCGGGAAACACTGTTTCTCTGCTCTCAGCGTTCCTTAGTTCAGCTCGACGTCATTGATACTGACTACGGACGGGTGTCCTTTAATGAGCAGAAATGGTGCTGACTAGAGATTCAGGAAGGACCCAGGTGGCTTCTCCTGCGCCTTCTAAAGAATAAGGCCAACAAGGGAGCAGAGCTCCCATGCCCACCTTGCCTTCACTCCACCAGTTTCCTATGCCTAGGCCCAGAGACAAGGCAGAAGGAATCTGCCTGGGCTGGCCCTGCCCACTTTGCTTACCTGCCGAGAGCCAAGAGAGACTAGCCGGGTTTCCTTGCCGAAAGGGCTCTTCCGTACTTCCTGTATAAACTGGGCCAGCTGTGAGTGTGTCCGACTGCAGTAATAAATCTGATAAGAGGAAAGCAAGGGGATTCAAAGGGGGGGTGGGTTATAGCTCACCGTGGCCTGAGATCCTACAGTGGTTACATGTGCACTCTTCCGGGCATGCACTACAAGCTCAGGTCAGGTACCGCCTGAGGAGGGCCTGTCAGTGCTCTAGGAGTTCAAACAGCTCCTAGGACTCAACTCTCTCAACATACACTTGACCTCGAGTCCTACCACAAAATAGGAGCTGAGGACCCTAGGAGAGTGGGTTTGGATCCTCACCCCTGTGGAGAACATGGGTGCACATTCTGGCTGCTCGAGGATTCAGCCGCGTGAGGAGAGAGAAGTGCAGGGAAGGACACCAACTTTCAACAGAAGAGACACAGCTTAGATGGAACCATGTCTTTTAAAACGGAGAGGTGTCATGCCACACATAGCTCATGACACTTCACGAATGTGAAACACAAGCAGGAAGAGAAACACGCCACGAGAGTCCAAGAATAAGAAGGGCACACTTGCTTGCTCCTCACCACTGCCCACTGCAGAGGGGAACTCTGTGAGTCCCTGGCCCACAGTGGCCGCTCCTTCCAAGGCTTCCCCTCAGAGCCTAGCTAGTCAAGGGAGCAACAAGAAGCAACGCTCTACATTTGGGAAGCACACACCTCAGAGCCGAAACTGCTAGAACCAAGAGTCCCGGACCTAGAAACTCCCCTTTCCCCGCTCTAGAAGCATCCAAGGAGTCGGCAGCTTAGCTCACCTTGGTTATATGTTCTTCCTCCAAGTCATCCTCATCCTCGTCCACTCTAAGAGAGAGACAAACATGGAGATGAGTTTTCATGGTACACTCGGGACAGCTAGATACCTAAACGCACTGTACCGTGCTCTGGGCGCTCACTGACAAGCAGGAGGGTGGTGGCCCTTTACTCAGATGTCAGCAGAGCTGAAGGGCAAGCCCTGAAGACAATACAGACACATCCCAGGGAACTGCCAAGACCTGCTCTCAGGACACCCCACACAAGCACTGCCGCCACTGCTGCTCAGGTCTGTGAAACCTAGAAAACACAGGTGAACGGAGGCCGGGACCTGGAGGCTCCCTCTGTACTCAGAGGCCACTCCTCTGTCACCTCAGGGCCTTTAATTATTACCTCTCTCCAACATAAACACTGAAGCCTCTTCCCTGTCTTCCTGAGTGTGGCTGGGGCTTTGCCGTGCCCCACTACCGATTATAGCAACACCCCATCTTTTTGTTTGTTTGTTTGTTTTGTTTTTCGAGGCAGGGTTCTGCTATGTAGCTCTGGCTATCCTGGAACTAGCTCTTGTAGAACAGGCTGGCCTTGAACTCACAGAAATCCACTGGTCTCTGCCTCCCAAGTGCTGAGATTGAAGCCATGCACCACCACCGCCCGGTCTGACACCCCATCTCAAAGTGATTTTCTCCTACTATGCCTCCTGTCATGTACACAAGCCAAGAACCACTATCAGGCCCTCTCATTGGGTGCTTCAGAGTATCTCCGGCCTGACACTCTGGTCTGAGGGCAGAGCTGCCCAGCAGGGCTGGAGACGGACATGCAGCAATGGTCTCACCTGCTGGCTCTTCTCTCCTCATCACTCTCGTATTCTGCCAGAACCAGCTCCTCCTCCCCACACTCCAGCTGCTCCAGCTGTTCCGGTCCTGTCCCTATGGTGGCCAACATCTCCCTGCTGAGGCGCAGGAGAGTCTCAGTCTCCTCCTCTTCCTGTTTCTGGGGAAGAGCAGATACAGAAAGAAGCCTCAGTGCTGGAGCTCCCAGCTGACTCCCTAAAAGGGCTGGCCATGGGCACTGCTGTCACCAAGGGCAGAGCGCCCACATCCATCTCATAACACGAGCCTCCCTATCTAACTCAAGAATTCCTCTCCCCGACTCGGATACTCCACTTAAGATCCCTAGCTGATGGCTAAGGAAAAGGGGCCAACGGAGCAAGGAGTATAGTCCGCCACTCGGGTCTCTCCAGTACCAGGCAACGTCCAGCCGTCTCACACGCCACAGGCCTCCAGATGCTCACCATGCGCTTGGCTGCAAATCTGAGTCTTCCATCCTGACAGACCTGCTGCAGACGCTCTTCCCGCTTCCTCCTCTTCGCCTGCTCCTCCTAAAGGACAAGGACACAGCAGAAAGACTCCTGCAGGAGGGGCACCCCAGGCCTTTCTTGGCAAGGAGTCTACTGTGGGGCTTCCTGCCCTTGCCACACACCCTGCCTCCATCTCTGCAGGTCTGGCCCCGCTGCTCAGTGCACAGGGGCTGCATCCTCTCCTTCTCTAGGGCAAACAAAAGTCATTCTTCAACTGAGTCCTCGCCGGGTGAGTGAGAAATGAAACCCAGGAGAGCCATTAAGGAAAAGGCCTGCTCGCCTCCTAAAGAGAGAGTGATAGTCATGCCAGTTCACAGAAGGGCTGAGAGGCCCCAACACAAAGAACATGGCATTCCTCAATCTTGTAGTAAGTTGAAAATAATCAATGACGCTTGTTTCCCTGATCACGTCCCTTTCTCAGGCCCCTCAAATCTCACCTTCAGCCTCTCCACCAGGTCCCTTTCTTCTTTCTTCTGAACAAATTCAGTGATCCAATCGGGTTCTCCAGCAGGCCTCGGGGTGCCAGAGGACTCTTGGCAAGATGAGGAAGACATGAGCGAGTTCTTCCCAGGTGCAAGGAGACGAGCCTCTGCTTGTAATCTCTTCTCTTCAAAGTCACGGAGCCAGGAGAGAGCCCCACAAATGAGACTTAAGGACTTGCCCTGCAAGAAGAAGAATGACCTTAAACAAGGCCAGACGCAAAGCTCCCCAGACAGACAGCTTTCCCCATGCAATAATAAGAAGCTGCAGTTCTAAGCATGAGGATGCTCTAAGACCATCTAGCAAGGAAGGCAGTTAGTAACAGAGTCCACAGAAACAGGAAAGGGGGTGTAAAGCCTGGCCCACGAAGCAAGAATGAGGCCAGGGGTTGGTGGCTCACGCCTTTAATCCCAGCACTCGGGGGGGGGGGGGGAGGCAGGCGGATCTCTGGGAGTTCAAGGCCAGCCTGGTCTACAAGAGCTAGTTCCGGGACAGGCACCAAAGCTACAGAGAAACCCTGTCTCAAAAGAAAAAGAAGAAGAAGCAAGAATGAGCGGCTTTTAAACCACATCGCTCCACCATCCAAAAGAATTCGAGTATTTTCTCCACTTACAAATACTGCAAGTTAACATAACTAAACAATGGTGGGAAAACTACATTACTAGCCAAGAAATACAAAGCATGAAATCCCAAATTCTTGCCAAGACGACATCTGACTCTATGCTTTAAAGGCGACTGAAGTCCAGACACAACGTAATCAGTCACATGAGTTCCTGCTGTTGAGACAACTGCTGTCCAAAACACTCTTCTTGACGATGCTCACAGTCTCCATGGTCCCTTTCACAGGCTGGCATGCACACCCTGTGTTTAATTCCTAACTCTGGTGTCTCAGGATGTGAACTTACTGGAAACATCACAGTGGGTCCAATTAGTGGACATGAGGCTCTTACGTAGGTCCTAATTCTTACAAGGACTGGGAACCTTATGAAAAAGGGACATTTATCATGATTGGGAAACCCACAGAAACAGCTGACTCGAACTAGTGGGAGCTCACTGACTCCAGACTGAGAGCTGGGGAACCTACATAAGACCAAACTAGGCCCTCTGAATGTGGGTGACAGTTGTGTGGCTTGGGCAGTTTGTGGGGCTACTAGCAGTGGAACCAGTATTTATTCTAAGAGTATGAACTGGCCTTTTGGAGCCCATTCCCTAATGGGGGATACCTTGCTCAGCCTAGATACAGGGGGAAGAGTCTTGCTCCTGCCTCAAGTGATGTGACAGACTTTGTTGACTCCCCATGGGAGACCTCACCCTCTCTGAGGAGTAGATGGGAGCTAGGGTTAGGGGAGGAAGGGGGAGCAAGAGAACAGGAGGGAGAGGAAACTGGGATTGGTATTAAAATAAGATTGTTTTACCTAGACCTGGAAGGAGGGGGGATGACCTTGGACTGCCCACAGGGCAGAGAACCCTGACTGCTCTTTGGACTGGAGAGGGAGGGGGGAGGGGAGGGGGCTAGAATAGAAAGTACATATGTTAGGTACTGAGAGA
>NC_022030.1:23429198-23441563 GCF_000317375.1 Microtus ochrogaster
TTTAGTTGGACACATACATAGAAGAAAAACCCCACATAGAAACACAGGAAGAAGATGGCACTACACGTCAAGGAGTGGGCCTGGATATCCTTCCTATATAGCCTTCAGAATGAGCCAAAGTAGCTAATATGTTGACTCCAGACTCTGAAACTCGAGCATGTAAGATACTGGATTTCTGCCATGCACCCAATCTGCAGTGCTCTAGACTATGAGTCCCCAAGAAAAGGACACAGTTCTAGAAAGGAAACCCCAGACTGCTGCTCCTAAGATCCATGTGAATCTTTAGAGCTAACCTCCTGTCTACTGAATCCTTTGCTAAGACCCACTCACTCGCAGAGCCCATACAAGCCTTAGGCTAATTCACAGGAGCCAAAAAAAAAACAAAAAAACCTGGCAGTAAAGTAAGAAATTGGGTACATGCTACTGTCAAGTCATGATGGAATATCATTATCCTGAGGTGTGGAACCTATCAGCTTTCATTAATATTTTGAATGGTTCTTGACAGGATGACCTTCTGAGGAACAGATCAAACAGCTTATAAAACACGCCATTACACTGTTTCCGCTCCCAGGAAACATTAAATGGAATGAAATCCAAGCAGCACTCCCCCAGAAGAGCCCAGGTGGGAGTGAGGGTCATGTGCTGACTGTGGAAAGAAATACCACCTTTAGATGTTGTTGGACAAGACACCAGCCTGCAACAGTGGCCCAGGGACAGAGCCCCTATACAGCCTCCACTAAACAGCAGTTCCTAAGGGTATGCCCCAAGTTATCGTCTAACATTAATAGCAAGCACTCTAACACAAACGCCAAAGGCAACTAAAGTCCCACAGGGTTAGCTATTGTAATAAGACCATAAAAATTGCAAACTCAGAGGGCTGAAGGTGAGTGTGTGGTAAAGCTCTCCACTGGTATGCTTGAGGCCCTGGTTTGATCTCAAGTGATATAAAGTAGAAAGAATAAAAATAATAATACTATCGATACTAAAAAAGGTCCAATGCAGCTTGTTAAAAAGCTGCAGATCCAGCCTGATGTAGGTGGCGCACGCCTTTAATCTCAGTGCTCAGGAGACAGAGGCGGATCTCTGAGTTCAAGGCCAGCCTGGTCTACAGAGTGAGTCCCACAATAGCCAGTATTACACAGAAAAACCCTGCTTCCAAAAATAAAATAAAATAAAAAAATAAAAAGCTGCAGATCAAATGTTCACCTACGTCATAGAACAGTCTTCACTAGGCACCCAGAAAACGCTCCCACTCACCCTATAGAGCAGCGGTTCTCAACCTCCCTAATGCTGTGACCCTTTAATACAGTTCCTCATGTGTAGTGACCCCCTCACACCATAAATTATTTTTGTTGCTACTTCAAAACTGTGATTTTGCTATTGTTATGAATCCTAATGTAAGTATCTGATATGTGGGATAGCAGGTCGGTTACCCCTGTGAAAGGGTCATTCTCACTCCCCAGGGGATCGCAAGCCACAGGCTGGGAACCACTGGTATCCCAGGAGACATACTTTCTGTCCCAGAATCCTGGGTGTCAGTTCTGGAGATGCAATTTTCCTCATATAGGGGCAGGGATCATTCACTGTCTTTTACTTGTTCATTCAGGAAATCCATATGAAGAGCCTCCTGGAGGCCAACCTTGCCAGGCTGCACTGATGGCAGGCATGCAGTTAACAGGGACCAGAGGTTCCTATATCTGGGAAGCTGAAGCCTAGAGTCTGAGAGTCTTCAGGCCAAAATACACCGCTCACTATCCCATAGTCCTCACTATGCAAGGTAATACACCAAAGTACTGGAAAGAAGCTGGGGACCACAGCCCTATTCAGTCTCAACAGTCCACCTCAGATACATCCCTCACGCAATCTGGGTTAGGTTAGGGCCCCTTGGTTGCCTCTCAACGACACTCAGTAACCTATATTCTACACTCTAAAACAGCATGCTGAACCTGGGGGAAAGTCACACCCGTGTTTATGTCCCTCAACATCCAGGCTGCAGTGTGCCAGAGAAATCTCAAAAGCACTGATGCTACAGCTTGCATTGCAATTTTAAAGTCTTGGCTGCCGTTAGCCTGGTTTTTCTCAGCCCGTGGTGCTGCGCTCAATGGTTTAATAGAAGTGACCGTTATGCGTTAAGATAAACTGACGACACCTGTGCCCAGTTTCTTCTTAAGGAAGGCAATGTCTGCACAGGAGAAATGTCAAGGTAAGTAAGGCGACCTCCACATTGTCTTAGTGATACTCCCTCATCCCTCACACTCACCGTGCCCGTTGGACTCTCAAATATCCCAATCTTGCCAGCCTCCAAAACCTTGTAGAGCTCCGCCATGAAGTCCTTCTGGATAGGATAGGGAGGGAAGGGAAAGGGGAAATGGATGCCACCCATATCCTGGTTTTCATCAGCCATCGCCCTAGAGTTAAAAAAATAAAATATGAGAAATCTACAGCTTTCTATAGACCCATAAAGCAGCTTGAAATCTACAAAGCACAGTTTTCTCACTTGTCACAGAATTTCCTTCTTGGGTTCTGTATTTTCTGGCAAGTAGAGACCACATTCTGTCCATTTATACACATACATGATCTACCAGGACCATGCACTCCCTCTGGTGATGCTGGTCAAATATTGTCCAGTCCAGGAAAGCTCTAAGATGAGCCTCTGGCACTGCTGCCGGATGCCCTTCCAAAACCTTCACAAAAGCAGAACACTTCCGCACCAAGGTGAAGGTCGTTGGGGTCGCAGTTGGCCCTTGTGATTCCTTCACCAAGGCCTCCACACTGGGGCGCTCAATGCCCCAGGGGACTCACCTGCTCCTGGGATGAAGACCCATAAACCTATGGATTTCCCACAGGATGACCAAGCTTCTTCAGACACAGTACTAGTTCACACCCACAGCCTCCTGCAGCTGACAGTGCCCGGCTGCTTGTCCTCCTCCTACTCTACTGCAACACAAGCAGCGCTATCTACTGGTCATCTTTTTCTGGCCTCAAGACCTAAGAGCTTCCTGGGACTCCGCAGTAGAGAGCTTCCTAGCAGTTAATGGGAGCCTCAGGGGGATGATCTCTGACCTAACTCCCCTAAAAAAACAGCTGTTTGGTTCCAGTCTGGAAGAACGCTTTTCACAGCCACTAATCTCTGACCAGAATGGCTGCCCAATACCAAGGCCCTAGCACTCCTCTTCCCCTGCCAGGCCAAGGGCTCTCAGTTCCACGTGTGTTTCATTTCCATCTCCTCTTCTGAAACTGTTCTTCTCAACCATCTCTGCCATCCGGAGGTCACACTCATCTACACCCCTCTTCTTGAGGGTTAACCGAACAGGTCCATCCTTTCTGAGTCCAAACAGTAATAACCCCAAGACCCAGTTTATTATTAGTAAATTGAAAACCTTTCTTTTCCTATACTGTCCTAAATGGCAGTGATGGTGCCAATCCACTTACGAGGAAAAGTAGTTGCCAATGTGTTCTTCCAGTTATAGTTAGGGGTAGAAAAATGACTACCCAAGTGGAGAAATGTCCAGAACAAAACAACAAAAACTAAAATCCAAATAACAAAGATAATTCAATAATAAAAAGAGCTATGTAACTGAAAAACCATTAAAAACATGAAGGGAGGGAGAAAAAAGTAATCAACAGGGGCTGGAGAGATGGCTCAGAAGTTAAAAGAACTTGCTGCTCTTCCAGAGGACCCAGGTTCAATCAATTCCCAGCACTCACATAGCAGCTCACACCTGACTCTTAACTCCAGTTTCCAGGGATCCAGATGTACACGCAGGCACAATACCCACACACATAAAATGATAAAAATAAAAAGGCCTTTAATCTCAGCACTTGGGAGGCAGAGTCAGGCGGATCTCTGTGAGTTCGAGACCAGCCTGGTCTACAAGAGCTAGTTCCAGGACAGGCTCCAAAACCACAGAGAAACCCTGTCTGGGGGGGGGGGGGGAGAGGAGGGGGGGAATGATAACAAAAAAATAAAAAATAATATAAAAAGGTAACCAACAAACTTTGAGCATTTGGCATGTGTTAAACACTCTGCAGCCCCCCCCCCTTTTCTTATTATCTCAGTCTATCACCAACATCATAACAGAACATGGCTGCTGGATGTTGACGTTAAATAACTGCTGGCTGGGGGCATAGCTCACTAGCAGCCCTGAGCTTCATCTCCAACAGAAAGCTGTTGGGAGTGTTAAGGAGGGAAATTATTAGTTACTCCAAGAAGAAAATCATGGGTTTAACCCAGGGCCACAGAGATCTGCTTCGGTCAAGATCACCTAGGTACAAGATAACCAGCAAGACTAAATAAAAAGGCGATTCCCTGGAATGAAGTAGCCGGAGGTGAAGAACGCTATCTGGGAAAACCAGGCACACGGGCCGCTTGCTGGGGCAGACAGGAACTCCCTGCATACGAAAACTGCAAACTAGCCAGGATTTCAGGACAGGGCAGAAACCATGACCTTAGTATTTACTCCCACGTTTATGCTATTTCCATTACCAATGTGGTAGATTTACATCCCATCTTCCTTCCTGAATCTTAAAGCCCGGCAGTACTGCATAGCACGTAACAACTGCCAAACTGAATCTCAGGTTAAAAATTATCAATAAGCCTGTATCTTCATGTTTAACAGGGACAGTAATGGTGCACCCCTAACGTTCACTAGATAAAATAATTCCCTAGGAAATCGCTTAATACAGCTTTCCTAAATTTTAGCCCTCAACACGCTACGCACATTCAACTGAAGGCGCCGGCCGGGCTGCCCTCGCATTGGTTCTTTGCCTGTCAATCACGCACTGTCTCCACCCTCCCCAAACTTCCGGTCGCTCCGCGCGCTCCGTGCATTCCGCCCCCTAGCTCTCTCGGGCAGCCTCCTCGGTTTGCGTCTCCGCTCGAGCCTCCCTTCTCGCTTCTCTTCCTACACAGCTGAACTCACCCTCAACCGCAGAACTGTCTCGCTGAAGCGAGCAAGCAACGCTTGCCTTGCTGCGGGGGTTGAATCGCTGCTCCACCGGAGTGTCCGCCCGCAGGAAAACCGGCCACGCCCCTGCGCCACTGCGCCTGCGCACTTCAAAACACCGGCGGGCTGGAAGCTTCTAAATCGCCTCAATTTGGAGTGCAGTGGGTGTTAAGTGTGAGTCTTGATTGAGCCTTGATCTGGCCTTCGAAGTTAGGTTTTTGGTTTTACAGATTATCGTTTTTAAATAAGACTTTTCTGGAACAATATTAAACGTTAAAAACATTATCACATAACAGATGTACACGAAGTTTTAACTAAGCGGTTTTTTTGGTCTAGTGCTTCATGCATAGATTTATGAATTCTTCCTCCTTAATGTAGATATTGAATCTGTTATACAGTAATGGAGGTGCAAATTTGTACTACGGTGAATTAATTAGAGGTGGGTAATGCGGAATAAAAAATTGACAGGCCCTGAGGAACAGTCAGTCTGTCGACATTTGGTTTTCTGTCACTAGTTACAAAAGCACAGGAGGCATAGCAATCAGTCCTTACTGACCTCTCTGTTTATTGCATAAAGGACACTGGGCATGACCCACTTTCAGAGGCTGCAGCAAGAAATCCTAACCACAACCTCAAGCTTGGGGCCCTTCTCCCTCTCATTCCCAGGAAACACAAGGATGATTCGTTCTCTGCCCTTTAGCGCCCGTTGTTATAAGGAGCTGGGCAATTGCTGGACTTAATCCTTGGTGGGGTCTGCTAGCCTTTAAATAACTGTGCTGGTTTTGTTATCACCTAAACACAGGCATCCAAGGCTCAAGACAAAGTGTGCAGTAGCTGACCTTTGTGGGGGCCAGCCTTGATAAGCTAAGTATGGGCAGATCACCCAAAGGAAGTTCTTTATTTCCAACCATTGTCACCTGCCAGAGTAGAGCTTGGCCCTTGATAAATTTAATAAGAGGCCCGAGTCTCAGTAGTTTACCCTGAAGCAATACCTGGTAGCAGAAAAAAACCACAAACTGAGATTACCCAGGAGCGGACCATTCAAAGGAAATGCCTGACAATCCAACCGCTGTGTATAGGATCACCTGCCAGCACACCTCACCAGGACACCCCTAGACAAATGTCAGCCAATCAGAGGTCCTGAACTTCAGAGATCCCTCACCCCACCTTTACTACTATAAAAACCCAGTTCTAATTGAGCTCGGAGCTCTCTGGTTATTCCAGTACATTGGACATGCAGGGAGACTGAGTTTGCAAATTTGATTAAAATAAAGGCTCTTTGTTATTACATACGGGACTCGGTTTCCTTGTTGGCTTTTGCAGGGACTTCGCGGATTTGGGCATAACACCTTCATGGATGGACTGCAGTCTTTCTTGGTGACCTCATATCCAGCTCCTTGCCTGTGGGATGGGCTGGGGAGAATGGAAGGCTTTTTAGAAGTTGTTCTCATAGTTTAGTCTGTTAGAAACAGCTGCGTTAGGATCAAGAATGTGTACACAGGCATCAGTGTCTTTCGGGTGTTTAGGGAAAGGGAGGTTTCATAGGAATGAGAACCGGACTTGCTCACACCGGCTTTGTCTTCTCAGACCTCACTTCCTCTTCTCTAACTGTCCCATGTCTAAAACCCCTCTAGTATTCAGGACCTCGCTGAATAGACTTTCAAGCCTAAAGTCTATCCACACTGCATCCACAGGCTTCGCCATCATTGATTTTACACACGCATCTGGCTGCTAGGATTGGTGACTTAACACAATAATCCAGCCATCAGGAGGGGATGGTGGGAGAGTTGTCACAGCTTTTTGGCTATGATTTGGATGGATAGTATCCCCTAAGGCCTGATGTGGTGAGGAAAATATGGCAAGGCCTATGAGGAGGCTTCACAATGGCATGCTCTTGGGGGAAACGGCACCCTCAGGCCCCCTACTCTCTGCAGCCTGGCTCTCTGTTTACTTCTGAGCCCATCAAGAACCTCTCTCACTCAGTCTTCTGAAGATACAGCCGCTTGCCCAAAACCCTCAGCCTGGGAAGGTATGAATGGTAGATAAGCCACCATCTTTACCTTGCAGCAAAGCCACAAGGCTGTTGCCAGTTATGACTCTCCTAGCCTTGACCTGTTGCCTTGACCCCTCTTTACTGTCGCGGATGAAATTCCAGCCTAGAAGGGCTGCTGGGGTTGTCAAGCCTAAGACCTTGCAGCCAGGAGCTGGGACCCTGATGCTCTCATTCACAGCTTTCCTTTCTAAACCCAGGAGTTCTCAGGCCATCCAGTCCCATCACTAGGGGGTCCTTTTCTCCACAGAATGCTTAGTGTGCCGGCAGCTGCATGGACAGAGCCAGCTGTAGGCTAAAGGGACACAGGAGCTAGATGATGAAAGCATAAATCCCATTTCTCCACCTAGGTTCTCTGCAGCATCCTTGTAGTGAAAGCTCTGCCCTCAAGAGGGTTTCCTTGCCCATCCTTTTTCTGACTTCTGAGACCTGAAGGAGATTCTCTCCAGATTTGTCAGAGGGTAGCCATGTGACCACAGTCCCTGAATTTCCTTTGGATTTTGTTCCAGGTGTAGGATGTCTGACAGAGCGGGACTCACAATTCTAGTCATGCAACCTGTTCCTCACTTTCTGGTCTGTGCCTGCTCCAGGCCTCCTGTAGCATCTTGGTAGCAATTCTTCCCTCCATGGGCCCGACTCCAGTCTTACCTACAAGGAGTAAGAGTGAAGATTGTGTCTGACCCCAGCTTCTGGCTGCCTTTGTGCAATGGCATGAGCTGTTCTTTTGTCAGCTGACATTCAATAAACACAGTGATGAGCCAGGCCCTCAGTCGGTGCTGGATCCCAGGATAGTTAGGCTGATGGACAAGCTGCCCCCCAAGGAGCTGGGACGCTGGCAGAGTCCAGGATAATCTGGAAGACAAAGGTGGTGAGTTAGGTCCACATGAGAACAGTTAAGCAGAGTAATGGACCTGAGAGGGTGTAAGGTAGTAGTACAGGGAATGAGAGGAGGCTGTCTCGTGTGAGGGTCACAGCTGGGCAGAGCCTGGGGGAAAAGAAGGGATGAGACAGAGGGCCTTGAGAGCAGCCATGTGACTTGCTGCCAGCATGAATGACCTGGACATGCCTTCTGGTAATAATACATTGTTAATGGGCACCAGTGGAAATTGCATGCAGTTCTCACTTCCCATGAAGTAGTATTCTGATAACTTCCTTAGCTTCCAGGCCCTAGGGCAGTGGTGGCAGGCTGATCCTGGCTGACATGCTGCGGTGCCCCAACCCTGTGCTCTGGTGATGGAGGGAGAGACAGCAGCCAGAGATCATCCAGGCTGGAGCACAGCGGCTCAGCCCCAGGAATCAGAAGTCATGCTCCGTTTGTGGGGCTCCAATGTCCTTGATGTGTGCTTCTAGGAATTTCAGAGCCTGCGTGATTCCAGGAAGCAGGTGTCACTTGTGCCACCCTTTGGGAGCTAAGCTGTGCCTCACCCAGCATCTGAAGTCGCTGCCGCTCCCACCGGGACACTCTGTCACCTTAAGAAACCCCTGTCGCTGTCTCAGATCTTTCTTTCCCTCTGAGAATAAGAACTGAATGGGCAGGTGGGATACGCACCCCTATTCCTCTCAGCTATGACCTGCTGTCACTGGTGTTCCTGGTAGATGTTTCCAGTTGGGATTCTGGCCCTCAGAATCGTGACAAGTAACAAGGACACTGGGTTTTGATCCTACTGCACGTACTGGCTTTGTAGGAACCTAGGAAGTTTGGATGCTCACCTTACTAGACCTGGATGGAGGTGGGAGGTCCTTGGACTTCGCACAGGGCAGGGAACCCGGACTGCTCTTCGGGCTGATGAGGGAGGAGGACTTGATCGGGGGAGGGGGAGGAGGCAGAAATCTGAAAGAAAGAAAGAAAGAAAGAAAGAAAGAAAGAAAGAAAGAAAGAAAGAAAGAAAGAAAGAAAGAAAGAAAGGAAGGAAGGAAGAAAGAAAGAAAAATTTAAAAAAAAAAAAAAAAGAATCGTGACAAGTGACTGAGAGAGGCTTCCAGGACGGAGCTGGAGCCACAGTCACACCGTTGTGCATCACGGTCCTTCCTTCTTCACGGCTGCTGAGGACACCTGTGCTGGCTAATTTTCTGTGTCAACCTGACACAGGCTAGTGTCATCAGAGGAAGGAGGAAATACCTCCATGAGATCCAGCTGTAAGGCATTTTCTCAATTAGTGGTCCATGGTGGGAAGAATCCAGCCTGTGTGGGTGGTGCCTTCCCTGGACTGCTGGTCCTGTGAAAGCAGACTGAATAAGCCAAGGGAAGCAAGCCAGTAAGCAGCACCCCTCCATGACCTCTGCATCATGGATCCTGGATCCTGCCTTCAGGATTCTGCCCTATTTGAGTTCCTATCCTGACTTCCTCCAATGATGAACAGTGACATAGAAGTTTAAGTCAAATAAACCCTTTCCTCCATAGCGCACTTTTGGTCATGGTGTTTTGTTGCAGCAATAGAAACCTAGACAGCCCCCTAGGCAGGTTGCTGTGTCTGTGAGGGCCCACACAATGTGTGTAACCACTCCATGTTGTCGTTGTCACTGCTACTGCTGCGCACACAGAAAATCTTATACCAAGTGTTTGAAATTCCGGAGCTCTCCCACCCGTTTCTGTATCTTGGATCTCAGAGAGAAAAGTGTCTACAGGCCACATGGGAGGGCAGGTGAGGGAGATGGTAAGGTCGTGTGGGTCCACCCACCATTTGCTTAGCTCTCCCTCCTTCCCTCTCTCTCCCTCCCCTCTTTCCCAGCTGAAGTAGGCAGTGGCTCTGGGAAAGAATAGAGACTCCAGCTGTGCTGATAGAGACTCCAGCTGTGCTGATAGAGACTGAGGGATCCCTCTGCAGCTTGTCCATGCAGAGACCTTTCAGATCCCTCTGAGGGGATCCTTTTCCTCTTCATTTGTAGGGCCCGGGTCTACTCTTGTTCCTGGGGTTCATCTTGAGGACAGTTTCTGGTCAGCTAACTAAAGCATTCTGTTTGTTCCTGTGCTCCCCCTGCCCCGCCTGGTGATTAGCTGCAGGGCATCGACTCCATCATTGGTATGGTAATTTCCCACCTGCCTGGGCAGAAATCCTTGTGCAGCCACTAGGTATAGAAGGATTTCCCCAAGGTT
Source organism: Microtus ochrogaster (assembly GCF_000317375.1). NCBI lineage: Eukaryota > Metazoa > Chordata > Mammalia > Rodentia > Cricetidae > Microtus > Microtus ochrogaster. The sequence continues at coordinate 23,439,289 of NC_022030.1, forward strand.
GAATAAACGGCATTCAGCTGATCTCCTTACAAATGACCCAGGTCTCTTTGTGTGTTCTTTCAATCTCCAGGCCCTTGCCCGACTTGCTTACGGTACATTGGCGCACGAACTGTACCGAGGGTGTAACACAAAATCGGGTGTTACATTCATTCTTTGAACGTTAGTGGTTGGAAACTCTCTCCCCTGCCCACTCCATCACTCACATTTCAGTTAGCGCCACTACTTACCAATGAATTTATTTGCCTCCCCTTTGTTTAGGTTCTGGGTTTCTTCATTGTTTTCTTTAGCCATAGAGGATGTTTACCAAGCTACACTGTGACCCCAAGAACAAACTGTATGTGCAGAGTAGCTGGACTTCCCTGAAGCCTAGAGCTAGCACGACACAAGACACACAGAACAAAATCTGCTCTGCTCCTCTCACCACCCTTGGCCACAAAGTTCTCGTGCACTTGATGGGTTTCTTTTTAAGCATTTATTTACTTATTTTTATGCATATGAAAGCCTGCTTACAATTCAGAGGTTCAGTCCATTATCATTGTGGGACATGGCAGTGTGCAGGCAGACATAGTGCAGGAAAGGGAGCAAAGAGTTCTATATCTTGCACAGGCAACAGGAAGTGGTCTGTCTCACTGGGTGTGGCTTGAGCATATTTGAGACTTCAGAGCCCACCTCCACAGGGACACACTTCCTCCAATAAGGCCATACCTACTCCAGCAAAGCCACACCTCCTAATAGTGTCATTCACTTTGGGAACCATTTTCTTTCAAACCACCACACAGATAAAATCTTTGCCTGCTCTATTAGACTATTAAACTATGGCTAACAGTTTACTTTAGTATCAATCTTCGTTGTGAACTTCTGTAGTCACCTGACATTTGTTTACAGCAGATGACAACAGATGCAAGAGTGCTTTACCAAGGAAACCCCACTACTCATTATGGGATGGTGGTTCTGGACTTTTGGTGGTGGTGTCCTGCCATCCTCTGTTAAAAAAAAAAGGTTGAGATAGATAGATAGATAGATAGATAGATAGATAGATAGATAGATAGATAGATAGATAGAAAGAAAGAAAGAATGTTAACTCTTATGTGTTTTAGATAGCCCATTTAAGAGATATGCAAGTACACCTAAAGGAGTGAAAATAAAAATAACTAGTTCACAGCCAGGCATGGTGGCCTATGCCTTTAATCCCAGCACTTGGGAGATGAGGCAGGCAGATCTGTTAATTTGAGGCCAGCAAGGTTTACACAGTGAGACCCTGTCCTAAAAAACCACACAACACAACCAATAAAAAAAAAAATCTGTTTACAAAGAAAAAACAAGGATATCTTGTAAGAGTAAGAACAGATGTTCACAGAAACTATGAGGTTGCTAAAAATCCCAGTACTGGGGCGATTCAGCTCCTGAGATGTTGGCCCGGGATTCTCTAGAGGCCCCTAAAACAATAAAGACCTCTATTGGTGTCACCTCCCAAAACTAGACAGTGCGACCCTCTTGCTGAAGACATCCCTTGCTTTGATTATAGGTCTTGGACTGAGCTGGAAATGTCACCATGCTGTGGTCTAGCTCTTGTATCATCAGATTGGAAATGTCCCTGTCCTGTGGTCTAGCTCTTGTATCATCAGAGATGTTACTCATGTCACTGAGAATAATTACGATCCAAAGTCCTACTCAGCTATGGATTCTGCATACTTCCTAATAAACAGTGCCTGCCAAGACTTGCCGGACAGAGCAATAGTGGCGCACGTACTTATGGATAGACCCAGCTTTCCAACTAGACTTAAGGTCTGCTTCATGAGAGGAAATTCACATCTAATGCTGAAGGTTTACACAAAACCTACGACCAGGGAATGAATAGGTCCCAGGGGAAAAACAACTGCCATTGCTTCTATCAATGAGTATGATGTACTAGCTAAGTACTTCCCAGTACTTGCACTTTATTATGTATACACAGCACTCTGCCTGCATGTATACCTACACACCAGAAGAGGGCACCAGATCTCATTGAGATGGTTGTGAGCCACCATGTGGTTGCTGGGAATTGAACTCAGGACCTCCAGAAGAGCAGCCATGCTGTTAACCTCTGAGCCATCTCTCCAGGCCCCTCAACACTTGCATTCATGACCAGAGGTCATTGCTGCTGTCAATGTCATCTATGTTCTTCTTTTCTCGTTTTCTGCATTTTCCACACTTGTATTTTACAGCAAAAGAAACACCACTGAGACTGACCAGCCATGTTCTAGAAGCAGACATAGATTTTAAAAAGTGCTGGATA
>NC_022030.1:23443068-23452461 GCF_000317375.1 Microtus ochrogaster
CAACCATCTGTAATGAGGTCTGGTGCCCTCTTCTGGCCTGCAGGCATACACACAGACAGAATATTGTATACATAATAAATAAATATTTTTAAAAACTATCCTTATTATTATCAGATTAGATAGTACAGCTTCTGGGGGGAATCATCTTCTTAACGATCCACAGATACAAATGCCAGGATGTTTCCAAACGATAAACACTATATTACAGGGAGTGGAGACCTCCCCATATTCATTCTCACCATGCTAGATACCAGAGAAAGGGAGCCACAGCAAATATTTAAAGGCACAGCAGAAGCAAGACATTTCATGTCTGCAGTCCCATGGCTTTGCCTAACAAGAATGACTTTCAGAGGATCCTCTTCTGACATCTGGAACTTCAATTGCATGGCCCACGGCAAGAAAGGACGTAGGAGGATGTGGTGGGATGTTGTATAGCAGTTCCTATGAAATGAAAATCTTCCATCTTGGAGTCCATTAACACACAGGATATTCACCGCAACAGAGTCTAAGGGAAAGTAAACAATCCATCTTGAGAAGAATCTCTTTAAGCTCCAGAAAAGAACTCAAAATAGGAGGTCCCTGAAACTGGTCACAGGTTGTTGGGGGCATTCTCGTACAAACTGGAAAAGGCTCAGACCAACCACACTACTTGGAATGGACACTCTCACTGCCTGCAGGTTGTTCAGTGTAATCCAGGGTTCCAGCTTTTGTGGCTGTCATGCTGGAGCAGGCTTTTGGTGACGGCATATTCCTGTAACCCCAGGAAAACTCATCGGTTCACGGAGTTGGACTTTGTCTCCTCACTTTGGTCTGTTTGTTATTGATTCCCTATCAGAGATGGGATTTTTGTTCCCATCTCCTGGGAATAGTGACACACAATAGGCTGCAGGATCGGCCTCCTGGGTGCTCTCTGCAGCCTTCTAAACATAGATGAGTCAGGTCACGTTCTCTGTAGCCCATTGCAGTAATTCCCCGAGGCAGTGGTGTTTCTTCCCCTTTTGTCACCTTCATACCCAGCGGGACTGCTGGTGGGCCTGGCCATCAGGGAGCCGTGAGTAGCCCTGCAGCCAGACCCTGCTTTGAGAACAGTGCCATCTGGAGTGCCTCCTAGGACTCCTCAAGCTTGTCAACTGTGATGCTTTAGCTTCTGACTCCTTCACCCACTTCCAGGCCCTGTGAACTGCGTTACTGTCTCCCTAAAGTTTGATTGTGTCAAGTTCCAACCACAGGCTTCAAAACCCGGGTACCCCACCCCTTCAAGACAGGGTTTCTCTGTCGGTCATGAAACTCAAGAGCTGTCCGCCTCTGCCTCCCGAGAGCTGGGATTAAAGGTGTGTGCCACCACTGCCTGGTGAAAACCCAGCCTCTTAAGCATTCCCAAGACACAGTCTCCTGAGATGTCCTCTTTTTGGGAAGCATTGCCTTGTCCCTACAGATATTCTCAAGACAAACCACTCTCCCTGGAGGTCTCGTTGGGATTCTGCACTCTCACCGATGCAGCCCGTGTGTTTTGTTTTCCCATTTCTCAGTCTTGCCAGCTCTCTGGACTTTCACAGTATCAAGAAAACAAAAGAGGGGGAGCAGGTGATGATGAGAAAATCCAAATAGAGGGGTGGAAATAAGAACGCCTTCAGAGGCCATGGAAGCCAGGCAGCGTACAGTACCGGCTTGCCCAGATGGACAGCTCCCCTCCAGTGCTGCAGTCTGGCTGGAGGCCATCCAAGAAGCCACGTGGCTAACACAGACGAGAATAATGGGCTAATATAAGATGTAAGAAAGAGTTAATAAGAAGCCTGAGCTAAGAGGCCAATCAGTTTATGATTAATGTAGACCTCTGTGTGTTTATTTGGGAGTAAATGGCTATGGGACCTGGTTTGCTGAAAACTCGGTCAACAGGACCTGCTCCTCTCTGTGGTCTGAGGGAAGATGGCCAAAGAGATTAACGTCCTGATGACTTGGGCCTGGTAGACAGTGCCCTCTTTGCTGGGGCTGAGGACCCATACAACAGAGAAGTGGGCAGCCATGACTTGCTGAGGATTTGGTTCCTTGGCACGGACTGGGTCTCTGAGCTGAAGAACACCCTTTTCAGGTGGTAGGGGCAGGACGGTGAGAGGGAAAGAGCCAGAGGGTCTATAAAACGTGGCAGGGAACACCAGCTGATGATGCCATGAAGGCCTGACTACATGTGCCATTGGATCCTGTGTCCCTCCACAAGTATGTGGTGACACCGGACCTAAGAGAAGATACTTTACTACTCAGACCTTTTGAAGTACCTCCAGCATTTCTGAGAACAGGGGAGAGGAGCCTGGGACCATCCTCACAAGAATGAAGATATTCTCAGAACCTATGCGCCCTCCCTTTGGCTATCAGACTGTTGAGCTGACGTACCTCCAGGAAGTGGAATTTCCCTTAGGATCTCATATGAGGAGAGGGGAAAGGCTGAGGCTCCAGTGCTAGGCAGAAGGGAGCCTGGCTCCATACTGCTGACTTGTCATGATGGGCTGGACCACATCTGTCCATACCTCTTACCTTTCGTTTAAACCAAAACCTCGCGTTAGGACTCCAAAGATGGCCTTGGCAGCAGCAGAGGGTACAGCCAGACCTCTTTGTTCTTCCCAGTGGAGTCCCACTGAACAAATCCTCCTTTTCTACTTTGCATTATGGTTTCTTTAACAACCCTATTCAAGGAAGGCCTAGCCGCCTTCCTTGTCTATTAATGACCCTTGCAACAAGCTGTGTCACCTGTAGGCCAGAGTGTCACCCACAGGCCAGGAGTGGCAAGGCCCTGTTTTGACCGTAATTAGTCCCTGGCCTCCATCTACTCGCTCTTCTCTGTGACTTCATCTCTAACACATGCCACTGGGCTGGGTCCGTGAAATCTGTACAGATTTCAAAACCAAGATACCAAGACAGGTAAGAACAGACCAGCCATCTTGTGTGTCCTCCCTAGACTAGAACTCCAGGTCAGGCCCCCATCAGGGAAGGCACTGGTGGAGAATCTGAGTATCAAGGTTGTCGCCAAGCTAGAGGCCAGCTGGGGGCTGACAGACAGCTCGAGAATGAGGGTGGTACCTGCCATATTTCCCACGCGAGGACAGAGGAGGGGAAATTACCTGATGGCCACCACTGTGAGGTCTATGTAGCTCAGCCCCACCTTCAGTGACGACCCTAGTAGGACTAGGAGGCATCAGAGAGGCCCTGGGCACGTGTCTGTCCTGCCAGAGCTGCCCATCTGGTTTCCACACCCAGTGGAAGTGAAAACCACCTTTGGTCTTGTCTTCGCTGCTGTGTAGAAGGTTCAGTCTGCCTTCCCCTCCCACAAAGCCTCCTTAGTAACTTTCCTACGTGTTCAGTTTCATCCAGAGAGCTCCAGCTCTTCTGACCGCATGTGGCATACCTGAGTGGTCCCCTCATGGCCTGTACACCAAAGAGCTACCAGGAGCAAATGTCAATCAGCTTGAGAACTGTAAGCCCTGCCTGCCTAGCCCAAGGCAGCTCAGCCTCCAAGACCTGTTTGTCCCACTTCTGCTGGCCTTGACGGGGGCATCTGTGGAATAAGGGGCCTCTGCCTTTGGATGTGAGGCTACCCTGTCTACCCAGCCTCTATCCTGAGTGATGTGAGGCATCCTTGATCTTCGATTCTCTCATCTGAACCACAGGAATCAACATTTTCAGGGCACTTGTGTCCACACAAGCCTCACACCAGTTTCTTTCTTTTTTTTTTTTTTTTTTTTTTTTTTGATTTTCGAGACAGGGTTTCTCGGCAGCTTTTGGTTCCTGTCCTGGAACTAGCTCTTATAGACCAGGCTGGCCTCGAACTCACAGAGATCCGCCTGCCTCTGCCTCCCAAGTGCTGGGATTAAACGCATGCGCCACCACCGCCCGGCTCTCACACCAGTTTCTAACTACAGCCTCCCGTGCTCTCCGTCCTTCACGGGACTCTCTGGTTTGCCTCTAAGTTCTCCCTATGGCCTGTAGCACCTCCTGTCCCCAGTCTCCTCAGCAAACACCAAGTCACTTTTCCAGTGGAAAAATATCCCCCTGCAATAGCTGCTCTAATCTCCATTTGCCATGATCCCAGAGGAAGAGCTCAGTTCCCCCCAGCCATCCTGCACTGTGCCTGAGAACACCTGGGAAGGACAGGTCACACTCCAAGAAGCTGTCGGCAGCCAGCATGGCTACCTTTCATTTATTAAAAGGGCACTGTTGGCTTGGGTTCAGGTCTAGTTACTTTCTTTATTCCACCACGTTGCTGTGGCACTCTTCAGTGGAGTACCAAGCAAAGCAGGGAAGCAGCAGACGGCTCACAGAGCCCCCACTCCATGAAGAGAAATCGGGCACCAACCCAGAACACTTGTATAATCCCCTGGACCTCCTCGGGCAACAAAACCTGAGAAGCCCCAGCTGGCCAAGGAGTCCCTCCTGGCTGTTCCTGCTGAATGTGCAAGAAGGCTCAAAGCACTCTTAGGACTCCCAGTCATCATCATCCTCGTCTCCTGCGGGCTGCTGGGGGGGTGGCATCGGTGGGATGGAGTCTGACATCCGGGTGAAGGCTCCCCCAGGCCCCTCACTGGTTCCGGTGCCAGGTCCTTTTCCAGAAATACCTGGGAAGGAGAAGTGATATGAGAGAGAGAGAGAGAGAGAGAGAGAGACAGACAGACAGACAGACAGACAGACAGACAGACAGTGGGGGCACCACTTCACCGCCTCCGAAGATAAAGACACACAAGATGCCTACCTTTTCGCCTCATGATGAGCTTGTTAAAGAGGTCTGACATCAAGTCCCCGCCTTGACTCGTGGCTCTCACTGCAATGGGAGAGCAGCAGGTGAGGGAAGAAGAGACCAAGTACAATACTGCCAGGGACATTCACACAATGGCTTCACCTGGCCCCTGAAGCACTCCTACACCCGCTCTCCTGCCATATGCTAGTCACACATGATGTGCCCATGGCCCAGTCCTGCCTTAATGTTTCAATTCTCAGTACCACTGTGTAGGTAAGGACATGGGCTCAGAGAGGCCAGGCTATTGGCACACAGTTCTCTGTACCCCTGTATGGGTAGGAAATGGGCTCAGAGAGGCCACGCTATTGGTATACAGTTCTCTGTACCCCTGTATGGGTAAAGACACAGACTCAGAGAGGCCAGGCTATTGGCATACAGTTCTCTGTACCCCTGCATGGGTAGGAAATGGGCTCAGGGAGGCCAGGCTATTGGCATATAGTCACAAAGCAGGTCAGAAGAAGATCCATGATGCAAACCCAGGACTCCTGACACTTTCCACACAGGTTAACAAGGATGCCACTAGCAAGAATTCTTGGCAGACATAAGCCTTGTCCTCAGGATGGAAAGGATAAGTCCTGTCTCATCTCAGAGGACTTCAAGCTCCTGCATGTTTCCTTGGACAATGCCTGTCAAAGGTTCTACTTTCTCATGGTTTCAGCTGGGAGAGCTCAAGACAGGAAAGCTTCTGCCAGGGGACCCATGGCCCAGTCCAGAGGGATTCAGGGTAGCCACAAGGGACTTCCTGCTGGCTGACAGGGAGCCTAGCTGCTGCAACAGATCCTTGGTCCCCTCACCTTGCTCCTGCTCCTTCTGTTTCTTCTTCTCCAGTTTGCGTTCCTTGACACTGCGTAGCTTGGCCTTGCCAATACCCCCAGCTTGGCGGATAGACTCAAGCAGAGTGGCCCGGCCATTGGAGGGATCAACCACCTCCTTAGGGGCTCCTTGAACAGAGGCTGGAAGGAGAAGGGTGAAGGGTTGCTCAGCACTGCAGGATGGGGAAAGCTGCCCCGCCTGAGGCAGGAGGTGATCTCAGGATCCTAGCAAATGCAGGGGCGGGTCACCCACAGGGAAGCCAGCTGTAAGGCTGTGGCTTCTGGGATGATGCGCAGTGTGGTCTTGAATTTCTGCAGACAAGGAGCTGAGGGGCCTCATGTCTAGGCATCTCCTCCCTCTCCACCCCCTATTTTGATGACACCCTGCAGTGACAGACTCTTTGGATCTGGTGTGCTGAGCACCACATGCCAACAAAGGATTTCCTACTCCCTGAGGTGGTTGAAGACACAATGGAAAGCTCAAATCTGGAAATTTCAAGTTTGTTAATAGATCCTTTCCCTCTGGCTTAACTAGAAACAGGGCTCAACACCTTCCCAAGGCTTCCTCTGCCCTGAAAGTCAGAACTCCACAGCTCTGTAGAGCACAAAAACCACTCCATCAGCCTTGGGAGACTAGGTATCCATATGAGGATGCTCTACAGATCACAGCGCTAGGAACACGTGACCTACAGAGAAGTCTTCGGGGATCCCGGCATGAAAACCTATTAATGAGGGCTGGCCACATGGGCCCCATCAGCACTGCCCCTACCTGAGTGGCCCACGCTGCTGCTAGTGTCTTCTTCCCTGGCAACCTGGCCAGGTGCAGTTGCCACTTCAGGGAACGCTGGCGGCTGGGGGGTACTGACCACCACTGAGGGAGCTGGGGGAGGTGGTGGTGGCGGTGGTGGCGGTGGTGGTGCTGCCAACAGCACCCCATTCTCCAGTTCTGTAAGGAAAGTGAAAATCATGAAGAACTGGGGAAGGAGCCAGCATGGCCTTTATGGTTCCATTCCATCCCAGGGCCCAGCTCACCTGGCTGGAAAGGTTCTGCTACCTCCGTGTGGAAGGTGGGCAGTTCTGGAATGGCACCAGGAGCAGAGGGGGCAATGCCAGGGCCCAAGTCCGCACTGTACATGAGGTCATCTGCGATGCCAGGCAAGTCGGGTAGGTAGGATGGCACATCGATCTCAGGAACTTGGCCCAGGTCTGGCACATAGAAGTAGTTTTCCGGAGCCTGCAGGGTCAGGTGGTACGGGAGAGTGACAGCTCTGCCAGAGCACACGGCCCACACTGTAAGCACGGGATGGGCAGCACAGGTGGACCCAGCCTCCCTGACCTGCGCTGGCAGGGCTTGCCTGCCCAAGCACTCCACCCCACCTGCTGCTCCAGCTGCTCTCTCTTGCTGATAGACAGAGGGGCATCAAACAACTTCTCCTCTTCTGTGCCCAGCATCGTGTGTGTTTTTGTTACTGCGCCAGCCAGAGGGTCCAGGAAAACATACTTCTTATACCTGTGGAGTGGGCTAGGGTCAGGAGGCCATCACCTGACCTGGGACCAGGAAGGTCCCTGACCATCCTTCCCCACTGCATTTGTTCCTTTGGATACCCAAGTCTTAGGAGCCAAATCAACCTTGTCAGTCCTGAGAACTGTACCAGACTCCGGCCCCTGGAGCTACCTAAGCAGAGTCTCCCTTTCTCCCTCCCGTCTTCCCGCTGGCTATATCCCGGCCTTACAGGTTTTCTGTGGTGTTGAAAAGCAGCAGAGAGCTGATAGAACTGATGTTGCTGGGAAGACCCCCAAGTCCCTCCTCAGCTTCATCCTCAGGCTCCGACTTGGTGTTCACACACACAGGAAAGTATTTCAGCTTCTCCTGGGGCGGGATCAGAGTAGATGGAATTTCAGTATCAGGTGTGTGGACCCAGCACCATCCCAACCAGAATCCTTCTAGGAGACCGAAATCTGTGGTCAACCTTCAGGCCCTGCCTCCCAGCAGCCATGGGTGACATGCAGGTGACATGCCAGTATGTGGCATACAGACCTGCAGGGCCCGCTCATCCAGTGAGCGGTGCTTGCTCTGGATCCTGTAACGGGGTCTTCTCTGCAGATCAGGGTCAAGGGCACCAGTAAAGATGGAGTCGTATTCCTGCAGGCGCTCTGGCGCTGGGTACTTGGCACTAGAGAAAACCTGCAGATACAGGGACTACTCTGGGGCCCACATATTCGGGATAGCCCAGTAATCATAAGCAGGCACTGAGAATGGGATGACCCACGGACAGGAGGAAAGTGAGGTGTGGCTAAACAGCAGGGGTACCAGAGGATCAAGATACCAGCAACAGAACACAGGAGTCATGGCTTGCCTACCTTGATGGCCTTCTTGCTGCCCTTGATCTTCTCTATCTTAGCCTGGGCCAGGGAGACCCTCTCCCTAATGGTCTGCAGTTGGCGGCGACTCAGTTCTACTCGCTGGGAGATCCTGCCAAAGAAGGAAAATATAGAGATTGGTGGCTACTTCAAGTAGTGTAGCCTCTGTCCACCTGTGCCAGCAGCAGACATGAGTCTTGCCAAGTCCTGGGCTTAAGCGCTCAACATAGTACAACCTGCCTGTTGGGGTGGTCTTAGTGCTATTCATCTGACCTCTGTGTGCCCCTATTATTCAGCCCAAGATGTTGGGCACCAGGCATGCTCACAGTGTATCACATGTAACACAAGGTGTGGACAATCAGGTAGGAGTCAAAGTTCATCTCAGGTCACTAATGACCAAAGACAGGAAGGACCTGGGTATTCAACAAAACCTAGGGCCTTTGCAAGGAATTGATAATTACTGCCCACTGTATTCTTTAAATAAACCCTGGATGAAGATTCACTGTTGCCCAAGACTGTTCTAGATCAGTGCAGAGACTCAGACAACCCGTTGTCTCTCCAGCTTTGCTGGGGCTTGGCTGTGTCCCTCCAAAGACCCAGGATGAAGGCTTGCCGGCCTCCTGTGGGTTCAGTTCTGGAGACATGACTCATCGGTTAAGAGCGCTGGCTGTTCTTCCAGACGGCCTGAGCTCAATTCCTGGAACCCACATGTTGGCTCACAACCCTCTGTAACTGGAGTCCCACGGGATCTGATGCCCTCTTCTGGAGCCAAGTAAGAATGTCCTCGAAGGGAATACGAGAATCCCAGCCTCTGCCTGCTTTTTCACTTTCTGGACTCCGTGGCGTCAGTGACCCCCTTACCTCACACTGCCACCAGGAGGCACAGTAATACCAATAAGTGATCTGGCCAACAACCCAACTGAAACCCCCAGCTATGAGCCCCAATAAGCCTATTCCCTTTCAAGCTGATAGTCTCAGGCACTTCGTCATGGTGACAGGAAACTGACAAACACAAATTCAATACCACCGAAGACTGTGAAGGCCCTGCTCATGTTCTAGCTTCTCCCTGCTCCTGTTACAGGAGACTCCTTCCCAGCCCGTCCCTTGGGGTTGCCACTCACTCTTTCCTTAGGGAATGTCAATCCTCTCTCTGGCTGATCTGTTTGCCTCTCAGGCTCTACCATAAAATGTTACTTCTCACACATTCTCACACACCCCTTCCCAATCCCTCTAGAGAGAACCTCATTCCACCCCCAGAGATAGACACTCTCTCCATCTGCAGCACACTTCCTGGGTTTAACCCTGTCTTTGTCATCTGTAGAAGTCTCTTTGGCTTTAAAAACAATAATAATAATAATAAATTTGTGTTCTCACTGGAGCACCAGACAGAAATCTCAAGGTCCAAATCAGGAGCAGAAGGAGGGGGAGCACGAGCAA
>NC_022030.1:23453041-23461526 GCF_000317375.1 Microtus ochrogaster
TGGGGTGTGTGTAGGGGTCAGATGACGACCTTTGGGAATCAGTTCTAGCCTTCTCCCATGTGGGTCCCAAGGATAAGGCGCTGATCACCAGGCTTGGCGGCAAGTGCCTTAACCCACTTACTACCTTGTCCTCCCCACTCCCCGGAGCCTCCTGTCTGAGAGAGAGAGGTAACCAGGCTTGATGACACACACCTCTAATCCCAACACGGGGAAGCTGAAAACAGAAGGATCAGACGCTTAAGGTCATCCTCCAGTACAGAGCAAGTTCAGGGACCGACTGGGTCAAAGACACCCTATCCCTGCCCCCACCCTCCCTTAAAAAGGAGGAAGGATAGCATGACCTCCTCATAGAATATCCCCAGGGTTAAAGGAATTCATGCAGCTAGAGCGATGATGGGTACCCATAAGCAAGGATGCGTAGCACAACTGTAGTGAGCTACCCACGCAATTGCTTTCATGTGGCACAAGTGTTTCAGCCAATGAAGGACCACAGACGTGAAGGTGTGCCCAGAACATCACAACAGGGCAGAAAACCTCCCCTCCCACAACTTACTGAGGGGAACGGTGTCATGATGCAACACATTAATCTGGGGTTTGAGGACATGTTGGTGAGAACAAACCTCGTTTGGCCAGCAGCACAGAGCACAGCATATACACACGATATAACAGACTTGGTGATGATGATAAATGAGACACACTGGCTTATGTCTTTACTGTAGTATAATTGTTATTGCTACTTTAGAGTGTATTCGATCTACTTAAAGAAGTCTGCTGCTACTGGCTCCTGCTCGCAGCAGGTCCACCCTCTCAATTTTGCTGTGTTCATTGATAACAAGAGACCACCTGCAGTGGATGACCAAGCCATCTGCATCCGTGTAGCAAACTATCTTGTCCGTACCATGGCAAACCATCTAGTGACCCACTCCGCAGTACATAGCTGGAGTTAAGGCAGGCCTAACAGCGTTTAGGTTTGTCATCCCAGAGTTCATGCTCCAGAGGGGACACTGACATACTCAGTGCCACAGCTAGACCTAAGTACAGGCTCCTGTGCACCCAAACATGGAGTCAGTGCAGGCTGACCGCAGGAGTCAGTGAAGGAAGAGGTCTGGTGGGAAGAACACTGAGGCCCCGTAGCAGCCCATGGAGCCACGGGAAAACTAAGGGGCTACATTAGACACCAAACAGGTGGTGAGCTCTTAGGGACTCGTAAGGTTTCCAAGCTGGACGTGTCCCTCTCTCCCTTTCTACACTGGGAATTACTTGGATCACTGAAGAGGTTGTCTGCAGAAGGCACATTCCTAGGGCTGCAGAGAATCGTGCTTAGGAAAGAGGAGAGCCTCTATTGGTCAGCTGGGCAGCAGGTCCCACCTGCTGAAGATGTCTCCCGAGATGTTCTGTAAGTGTTGCAGGGCATCTGCCACTTGCTGGATTGCCTCCTCTCTTCGCAGGTCTGGCTGGATCAGGGGCACTGCATACGGCTGACCCGCCAAGGAGTGCTGAGTCTTCACGGGGGTCATGGCGCCTGTGGGTAGGAACCAACACATCAACGGCATAGCCCGACAGTTACACTGTCTACCAGCCACAAGACAGGGTGGTCGGTCATGTCATACACTGTAATCCTAGCACGTGGGAGGCAGAGGCAGGAACTGCTGTTCAAGGCCATCTTCTGACACATAGAAAGTTCAAGACTAGCCTGGGCTACATAAGACACTATGGGGGTGAGGATATCACGCAAAGGAGCCAATTTCTACACAGCTTTACTGTGTGTGAGTATCATGGGAGGCAGAGCAAGAACCCCGCAGGCCTACATAAGGAGACTGAAGACAATGGCAGGAATTCAAAACCGGCAGAGACTAAAAGTGGAACATACTGTGCCCTTACTCCCAGGGTACTCAGTACCCTGCTAAGCGCCCTATTTAACACAGCAGCCATTCAATTTAACCCCCCAAGCTTAGAACACCACAACCCTGGCTGCAGAGCACAAAAGAGGCAGGAAACAAAGGCTGGATGGGGGCACCAAATGACTGCTGAGTCGTCTCTAGACAAAAAAATGCAGAGAACGGAACACTTGGATGGTGTGGCCCGCGTGGCGACTACCCCTGCTTGATAAAACTCCAGCATTCCAACAAGGTGGATCAAGCTCTCCATCACTTTGATTTCCAGTTGTAATGATTTTCACTATGTGTAATAGGGGCTTCTTTACGCCTTTTCCTTTGAGAATTTTATGTGAGCTTTGGTGAGGATGAGAATATGTACAATGGAAGCTTCTTTAAACAAAATAATTCTTGGGTAAAAATCCTGCCTTCATGGAACCACAGAGCATGATAACTCTGCTTATTCCCCACACAGGACTCCTCATTGTGCTGTCCCCCACCCCCAACACCCGTCCCATTACACCGAAGAGAGAAGCTAAAGACTTACTACCTGGGCATACCCGATCCCATGGATGAAAAACACACAATCTAGAGAAACAGTGGATCCAGAGCCACAGTCTGAGGCCATTTAGGGCAAGAGTTCAATTAATGAGTATAGACTGGTGCCCACAATTAGTGGCTTACTGGATGAATGGCAAGATCTGGTATGCCACATGGGAGCAGATTCCGTCAAGAAGTTAGACTGGCTGGATCCCCCTCTGCCACATACGGGAACATACACGGAAGGACTCAGAATGCTATGGTATAATGGAAAAGGAGTAAGATGTCAGGACCTTCTCCTCTGGGACCTTATGAGGGGGACAAGCCATATTATAAGACTAAGACACAAAGGAATACAATTAGGAAACAGGTCAATGCTTGTGCTAACACGGTACAAACACTGCATCACGCCCCTTGAAGAGTGAAAATTGCTCTTACGGGTTTGTTTCTCAGGACTGAGACTGTGCAGGAGGAACTGTACCTGGTGGGATTATTGACCTTGGAAGACAACAGGCATTTAGATTCTTGCTAAACTTACTACTTTTTGTTTGGTCGGCTTTGGGTTTTGGTTGTTTTTCGTTTTTTTTTGTTTGTTTGTTTTTGTTTTTGTTTTTTTGGGGGGGGGGTTTTCGAGACAAAGTTTCTCTGTAGCTTTGGAGCCTATCCTGGAACTAGCTCTTGTCGACCAGACTGGCTTCAAACTCACAGATCCACCTGCCTCTGCCTCCCATGTACTGGGATTAAAAGCGTGCGCCACCACCCGGATAAAGTTATTGTTTTTTGCTTCAAGAAAGACGCTATAAAGAGGCTGATGACAACTTTCATCCTGAAATCATTAAGTCTGCTTTCAACATTGCTTGTAGTTAAACTATAATGCAATTATAGAGTATAAAAGGTGTAGACTAGTTTCAATAAATGGGCAGCCATCTTGATTCACCCTCAGATCATGTCTGTCTCCTTCCCTTGCCTATGCCACACCTCCTCTTTTGGACCTGAACCCCGCGGGAGCTGGACTCCCCAACATGGGTATCTGAGGAACTCAGGTGTCCCTGAGACAGATCTGGCAGTGCCTAATGCCTCTGAGAAGAGGGATATCCAGGCTCTGCTCATCCAGGTCAGAACCAGGGGGCGCAAGACATGCAAATGCAGGAAAATAAACCTCCAAACCACAGGACCAGAACGCTCTATTTATAGGGCTAAATTAACACTGCTCCCTAGTGCCACTAAAGCAGCAATTGCACTATAAACAGCACTGATCTGATGGGCAAGAGATGTACTATACAGAATTGATATTAAGGCACCAGGCTCTTATAATTAAGGGCTTTAAACCCAGATTTCCCTAGGCACCACCCTGGAGTCCTTTGGGTTAAGTATGACAGGAAGGACCAAAGGCTTTATTGGGACCTTAAAAGAGCTGTGGGACCATTTATAAAATGTTTGTCATTCTTAATATGATCCTTTGCATCCTTAAACTAAGAACTGGCCCTGCTCTCAATTGCTAGTCCTGGTAATAAAAATCTAGGGATAACCCCCTACTATATCCTAGCAACATCTCCACCAAGCTAATACCTACCTATTCTTGGTTCCTTCTGCTGACTTCCTGAGCTCTCGCTTCCATGCTGCTGGCTCTCTCCTTCCTCCTTTGGGTCAAAACTTGTCCAGATCTGAGACGGTCCTTCCACTCTTTAGCTTTTTCTTGGCATGGGTTCCTCTCTCCTATTCCAGTGACCAGGACAGTCTCAGCTTCCCGCATGGAAGCCTTGAGCCACTATCCAAGCCAGTGTCGTCCCTCATTCTGTACATGTGCTTACCATGTCACTAAGACAGAGACATCCGCTCCACAACCATCCAGGGACCTAACCCTGTGAGTCTAGACTCTTTCAAAGATGTCTCCTCACCTCTTCCACTGCTCCTGAAACAAACTTGCTAGCCATGCTGACCTAAATCAAACCTGAGCGCTTCCACTGTAAAATCAGGAGGGAAACAGAGTAAGTTCTTCCTGTCATTTTTTTTTCCTTTTTTCCCCACAGAGATCCGCCTACCTCTGCCTCCCAACTGCTGGGATTAAAGGCATTCACCACCACCACCCAGCTTCCTGTCATTTCTTAAGCCGAACTCCTTTGCAACTGGATGTGTGTCTGTGTACATGTCCTCAAGGGAAGGACAAACACAAATCCTCTAAATAAGGAAGCAGCAGGTCCACTAGAGAACTATGATAGTGAACATGGTGGTTTACTCTCATCTTGTCTGTATATGCTGGTTAGCTACTAAGTGGAGTGCCCGATCACAACACAGATGGGTAAGATACAAAATCAGACTGACACATAGAAAGACATATACAAGAACAACTGAATCCCCTGTGTTGAGAGTGTTGTGGCCTTCTACTCCACTACGAAAGAGCCAAGACTAACTTCAAGTTTAGATGAAGTGAATTTACTCTGATTGAAGGAAGGGCAGCCTTAGAGCCAAATAGCATGCCATGCCCAAGGAAGGGTTTACAAAGGCAGACGTCAATGGTGGATATTACGATTAGCTATAGAATCCATGGCTGGCATAAAAATTGTTCCGTTCCCCTCAGTTGCATTTCTTTCTCCCTGTACAGTTATAAAAAGACCATTCCATCCCAGTCCCACAGTGATAAGCAGAAGCAAGGGGTTAAATAGCAAGTTTACATAAGCAGAAAGAAAGCGGTTAAATACCTCAAGGCAGGAACACCATTATCTTATCCTTATATCACCGACAGGCCACGAGGGTCTCACAGGCATCCCAGGGCAAAGGTCAATGGCCCTTACGGGATGCCTGGTATCATATTAAGTTTCTTTAGCCATCACAGGGGAGTTGTGTGTAAATGATTACACAGATCTGGGGGCCCTCTGCGGGAAGTGTCCTTAACTGACTGGGATAGAGCAGGCAATACCACTGCCATCGAGTTAGGGCTGGCTGTCACGACCCCACAAAAGGTCTAATCCGGGCTGTGCATGCGGCTTTACTGAGGAACACTGTGGGTTAAGGATGCCCGAAAACTTCCTCCATGCTACCTGCGGCTCTCCGTGAAGCGTAAAGAACAGCTGGAGTTGGAGCAAAGATGAGCAGCAGGATGGTAAATGAGGTCTCGTGGTTTCCCTGTAAGAATCCTTGGAGGAGCAGCAAGAAAAAGAACGATAAACAGAAGCAAGTGTGGAAGAACACTGAGTTCTGAAGGGAGGAGTTTAGACTCCAGCCAGGCATGAACCCCTGAGACCTGCGCTGTCCAGTGAGGTGACACAGGAAGCACGCAGATGGGGAACGCCACACAACCAAAGGCTTAAGAGTAAAGTGTCCCATTCATATCTTATATTGGTTATATGCTGAAACTGTCACATTTTAGATCGAGTGGGTTAAATTAAAATATACTGTTAACTTTGCACAATCATTTCCACTGTCAAAATCACGTATGCAGTTGGCAGAACCTAGTTTCCTTCCTTATCCTTTTCCCCCATGTCCTATGCTTCTAAAGAATTAATTCTCCGGCTGGCAAGACAGCTCAGCAGACAAGGGCAGTTGTTGCCACCTGCTGGTCTGAGCTGGGTCCCTGGAACCTACATGGTAGATAGAGACAAGCCACTCCCAAAAGTCACCCTCTGACGTTCATATACTCAACAAGCCACACGTATCCACACAACAAACACATTCGTACATACATGATAATTAAATAAACTTTTTTGTTTGTTTCTGTGAGACAGGGTTTCTGTATAGCTTTGGAGCCTGTCCTGGAACTTGTTCTGTAGATAAGGCTGGCCTCGAACTCACAGAGATCTACCTGTCTCTGCCTCCTGAGTGCTGAGATTAAAGGTGTGCGCCACCACGGCCTGGCCAAATTTTTTTTTTTAAGTTTTTCTAGACAGGGTTTCTCTGTAGCTTTGGAGCCTGTCCTGGCACTAGCTCTTGTAGACCAGGCTGGCCTAGAACTCACAGAGATCCACCTGCCTCTGCCTCCCGAGTGCTGTAATTAAAGGCGTGTGCCACCACTGCCCGGCAAAAATATTTTTATAAAAAGTCTCTGTTACTCTTTTTAGGAAAGGCATATCCTAGAATGGGGCTCTGATACAAGAAACAAAATAACCATATTGTCATTTAATTGTTCTATCTTGTGGCTCTTTATTCAACTTCTCTCAGGAGTAAATATGCCGCGTCACCACTAACACTAACTACTACTTGTAACTGTCCTCATCACTAGCTAAGACCCTAACCTTAAAGCTATTCTGCCAGCCAACCTCACTTCAACAGTGGCCTTCTATCACTCTTCATGTCTGTGAATTTATCAGGACTCACGATTTTAATTTGATTTTCAACAATAAAATGCTTAGCTTGTGCTCAAGCCAGATATGAATCAATTATCCCATTCAGTATGTTCTGTCACTTTTATACATGCAATTGAAAACTCTTTTAAGAGTTCAATTTATTTTAGTCCCAATTGTCAGACAGCTTATCCTGAAACCCTGCGCTATGCCCCCTTAGTGGTCCTGATGTTAAGGGAAAAATGAGATTCCGCTCTGAGCCCCAGTGGTCAGTCATCGTTGCAACTGTTGATCTTCACTCTGGAATTAAATATTGCTATCTATTTTTACAAAGAGGTTGGGAAAGTCTGGGGTGTCGTGTGTACAGAACACTATCCTCCAAGCCCCAAAGCCGTCATCTTCACCGGGGCAACTGTTACTACTTCCAAAGTGAAGTTCAAGATAGGCCTGTAGACTTTTGTCATTCTCATGGGGGTGGAGGATAAGGTGTTCTGCCCTTCCCTCCTGCATCTCCTGGCCTGATATATACAATTCTTTCCGAATGACACACCATCTAGTAGTCTCAGTGTACACACTGGGAAGCTAACTGAGGGGCTTATCCTCCATGCAGAATGACGTTCTGGTGATTCCTCTGCTCTGGGGTCCTCACGTTCTGTAAATAAACCTAACCAACTCGATAAAGTGGGCTTCTTGGATGGAGCTGTACTTTGGTTTGTCCCTGGGGCCCTGTAAGGAGGGGACAGATGTCTGTTTGCGCCCCCACCCACAAGGGGAAGTTTCTAAATCATCATCTAGAATGGATTGAAGGCCACCTTCTTAGTGGGGAAAAATAATTAATAGCTGAAAAGATAGCGATGTCGCTGAAATATAAAAGCAATTTACCAGAAGTCGTCTTTATGTGAGTTTTGTTCTGAGACATAGAAATTCCTCCCTCCCCGCAAGTGGCTGCTGCAGTTCTTTCTGTCTTGGGCTCCAAAAATTCCAGCTTACTCATTTTCACTTTTTATGAATCCCATGAACACATAAACAACCCACAATGATGGTGTTTCTCTTGCACCTAGCCATGCTGATTAACAATTGTTTTATATTAAATTGACAAGAGACCGCACCCCACCCACCCTCACCCCACCCCTTTTTTTAAAAAAAAAAAAGCATGAATGGCCTGTTTCTAATGGCCGGCGCTTGGCATCTGGTAAATAAACACTGGACTGACCCAGAAACACCAACACCCACCATGCACGTGTCTCCCGTGCAATTCGTAATTTCGGAAGTGCCCAGAACCCTGGTGCACATCGTCCTCCCCCACCCTGTGCCCTGGAAACTCCAGGCAGTCACGGGACCTCTTCCCTGCAGCCCCAGCTTCCCCCGGAAGCCCTCACCCGACTCCCAGGGTCCCCCGCAAGGTTGCTGTCAGCACCTGCCCGGCTCACACGCCCGACCCAAGGATGCGTCCTCACCTGCGCGCCACCGCCGGGGCTGCCCCGCAAACCCGCACCGCTGGCTTCCGCGCCCCCTTCCGCGCCGCCCGCATCCCCGGGTCCTAGCGCCCGCCTTCGCAGCTCTCAGACTTCCGGCTCTCTGGAATGCGGTCTGCCCGGACCCAGACCAGGAAGCCGCCCTACTCTGTGTCTTTGCCCAGATCTTTGAGCCCCGGATTTCTTCTGTTTCCAACTCTAAAAAGCCGACTCCCTACATGTGCCCTATCACCGGACATCAAGAGGAAGTCCCTCAAACGTCCCCTCTTCTAGTCATCTCTGCTTAATAAATCTTTTAGAAGATCCTGCTTTAGGCCGG
>NC_022030.1:23461915-23462744 GCF_000317375.1 Microtus ochrogaster
ACCTGCGTTGGAGATGCAAATTGAGAAGGGTGTGGCATGCCTTTGTGGAGGACAGCTAAAAATCTGGGCGTTAAAACTGTCAAGGCGAAATCTCCCTTTAGGCCTGTGCTCCTCTTCTCCAGCAGGAGGCGCTCCTTCCCCTTTAAGGGAAAGGCCTCAACTGGTTCCCCTGTGGAGGAAGAACTAGTCCTCACATTACAATCCCAGACCTGGAATACAAACTCATCAAAACCTACCCCAGCATAAGTGACCGCCCGCAAACGCTCGGAACCCTGACACATCGCACAGCCTGCCCGCAGCTCAACAGGCAGGAAGTATCTAAATCTCGGTTGCTCTAAACTGAGTCCGGGCAGCTCAGCTGGTTTGTTTCTTCCAGGCAGCTGGTCTAGACTCGTACTCTTCTTTGCAGCTCAGACTGTGGTAATGCAGCTGTCCGTGAGTCATTTCCGCCCCTGTAAGTAGCCCTCACCCCCTTCTCGTATTAGTAACCCCAATAAAACTAATTGGTTCACCAAGTTGGACTTTGATGGTATTCCTACTTTGGTCGGTCGTGGGCTCCCTCTCTGGGGTGAGTAGGCTTGGCTTGTGTTGCGTCTCCCCAGGAAAAGTCTTGTCAAACAACAGCAACTTGTTCCCCTGCAGAGACCTGAATCCCTGTGCCATGGTAACATCACACCTTGGAGCATTGGGGTCCCAGGGCAGAAAGAGGCAGGAACACCACCAGGTTAGGAATAAGCAAGAAGCCGGGCGATGGTGGCGCACGCCTTTAATCCCAGCACTCGGGAGGCAGAGGCAGGCGGATCTCTGTGAGTTCGAGACCAGCCTGGTC
>NC_022030.1:23462884-23464974 GCF_000317375.1 Microtus ochrogaster
AAAAAAAAAAAAAAAAAAAGGAATAAGCAAGAAGATATAGACAGAGGATTACAGTTAGATAAAAAGATCTTTCTAGATATGGGATGCTTCCAGCAGGGCATGGGTTTGATGAAATGTAGAGAACAAAGACGCCTCTTTGGGGTCCAGCTCAGACTAAAGCAGGGAAGGTAGTCATGGGAACATGTGGCTGGGAATCGAGGCTCACATCAGCCCATTGCAGAGCAGGTGTTTGGGGACTAGAGGCCTGAGCCATAGACCTAGCTGGAGTGAGAGTCGGCAGGCTGGGACATGTACCAGACCCTCTTAGCATCTTTAATCCTCTCTTACTGGGACACTGGCTAAGATTTAGTCTGGGACAGCCGTTTCTTATTGGGGCGGGGGGGGGGGGAGAGGGACGGGGACCTAACTACTGTTTCTGCTTTGCACCTAAACCTTCTTGAGTTTCTAGAGAAATGATTCTCAACCTGCGAGTTGCATATCAAAATAATCTGCATATCAGATACCTTATGAATCGTAATAGTGGCAGAGTTATGATTATTAAGTAACAAAAATAATTTTAAAGTTAGGGCCATCGCAACAGAGGAACTGTACTAAAGGGTCGCAGCATTAGGAAGGTTGAGAACCACTGCCCTAGAGTGAAGGCTGCCTGAGCCTTGACTGACTGTTTCCCTGTCGTGTACTTCGGGTGGGTTTCTCTTGTCTTGGCTGTTTGTCTTTCTGTGTTTCTTGGCTGCATTCCTCTCATGTGTGCCTGGCTATTCCCCCTGCCAGCTTAGGATTCTGTACCCTTGCATTCTTTCCGGGGCACAGGTCTCAGGTTTGTGATCTTTAGATCAGGGTCCACAGAGATTCAGACCCAGGCCTTAGCCTCTTGCTGCACAGGTGTGGGGAAGAGTGACGGGTGGCTGGGGACGAGTAAGTTCTGATTCTGGGGAAAAGTCACCTCCCTTGGTTCAGGATCTTGGCTGGTCTCCAGTTCCTCGCCCCTTACCATGCACTGGACCAGGTGGAGTATCTGCGCCAGGTCTCTGCATGACAGTTTCGGAATTGGGGCTCCTGGTGTCTGGGAGGGACAGTCGCAGGAGCTGCTGTGCTGGACTGGGCTAGCAAACAGGCATTGGCAGAACAGCGCCCTTTTATGTGTTGGCGGGCTGGGTGCCCGGGAGGTGGGCAAGCAGCATGGCTGAGGTTCTTGTCAGTCGACAGTGCCCTTACTGGAATTTTCCTTGCTGTGGGCAAGACCCCGGCACAGTTCAGGGGAGCAAGTAGGGGCCCAGAGGCTACACAGCAGTCAGCTCACAGGGCAAGCTGCAGGCTCAGGGATCAGCCTTCAGGATGTTGGAGACCTCTCCCTGCAGGCAGACAGCTCTTGGCTGGGCTCTTCAGCTGATGACAGATGGAGGGGACATCACTCAGTGCCGTGCTTGCATTATCGCATCTGCCAGTTACTGAGGCTGGACAGGGGCCAGTGGGGAGGGGTCTCTGGACCCTTGTCTGCTTTGTTGCCACAGTTCCTTGCCTCTAAGCCTGCTTGCCTGCCAGTCATGCTCAAATATTTCAAGCATACCTTCGCATCTCAAACTGAAGGTTTGAACGCGGTTATACCAGTAGTTTTCCTAACCTGGGAAAAGATACCCAGAGTCCAGGCTAGAGACAGGCTTAACACAAGGTCTCTTCTTCCTCTTTAAAAACAAAAACAAAGGGATTTTTTAAAAAGAAAATCATTTTTAATTTTACGTATGTGGGTATTATAACTAAATGTATGTTTATATATTACCTGCATGCCTGGTGCCTGGAGAGGCCAGGAGAGGGAACCAGATTCCTGGAACTGGAGTTAAGGATAGCTGTGAGCTCTCCTGTGGGTGCAGAGAATGTAACTGTTGTCCTCTAGTATTAGAAGCTGGTCCACAGTTACAATGGCAAGCATGGGGGAAGGAAGAGGTTAGGGATATAGGAGAGAGAACTAGGGCTAGAAGTACCACTGTTTCCCAAGATCAGTTGCTAGGTGAAGGTCCATACGCTGAGGAACAAATGCAGGTTGAACTCTGGAAAGCAGTGTGGCGGTTTCTCAGGAAATTCGGGATCAACAT
>NC_022030.1:23465754-23469721 GCF_000317375.1 Microtus ochrogaster
CCACAGGTCAGGGAACCCTGATTGCTCTTCGAGCTGATGAGGGAGGGGAACTTGATCGGGGGAGGGGGAGGGAAATGGGAGGCGGTGGCAGGGAGGAGGCAGAAATCCCTAATAAATAAATAAAATTAAAAAAACAAAAAAACAAATGCAGGTTGACTATGATGATACCACCTTGGCATTGTATGGTAGAGCAGCTTTAAGTACTTGGGTCAAGGTAAAAGAAACAGGAAAAAGGTCTGAACTGCTTACTGACATTTTACAAGGCTCAAGAGAAGCCTTCACTGATTTTTTTTCGAAGATTAGCTTCAGCTATAAGTAGAGTATCAGATCCAGAAGTCAGACGAATATTAATAGACTCGTTGGCTTTTGAAACGTGGATTTGGAATGCAAAGGGGATGATTAAGCCTTTAAAGGCAAGATAGGCATCCATGGAGGAATAGATTAGAAACATGGCTGATATTGGAACTCACAATAGAAGAAATATCTAAAACTTTTAAGAAATCAAAATGTCAGATGTTTTGTATTAAGCAAGGGGATTCCTTTGAAAGGGGATTGTAGGTAAGGTATTCCTAGGAACGATGTTTTTTCTATAGATAATCCAAACAGAAGCCCCCAACCTTCTCGAGTATGCAGAAGGTGTGGCAAAGGCCAGCATTGGACTAATGAATGCAGATCAACTAGGGACAAACAAGGTAACCCCTTGTTGGGAAATGCCATAGAGGAGCTTCTTGCAGGCTCTGACATCAAATTCAATTTGGCCATTTCAGGTCAGCAGAGAAACTCATCTGCAATTAAACAGCACTGCTCTGAAGACAGCCACTAATAACCAGATATTAAAATCAGAGCAGTTTTAGTAGATAAAACAGAAAAAGTATATGCACCATAGCATTGATACATATTCAGGATTTCAACGGGCAACTGCTTTAAGTTCTGAACGCTGATTCTATAATTACACTTTTATTAGAAGTTATGGCTATATTGGGAATACCTTTACATATTAAAACTGACAATACTCTAGAATATGTCTCTGGTAAAATGAAACAGTTTTTACATACTACAACATAAAGCATATTACAGGTATACCACAGAATCCTACAGGACAAGCAGTTATAAAAGATCCAATTGTACTTTAAAAGATATGCTTAATAAATAGAAAAAGGTAATAAAGACCACTAGAGATAATACATAATGCTTTATTAACTCTTTTTTGTTTGTTTGTTTTGGTCTTTTGAGACAGGGTTTCTCTGTGAAACAGTCCTGGCTGTCCTGAAACTTATGCTGTAGACCAGGCTGGCTTCAAACTCACAGAGATGCACCTGTCAATGCCTCCCAAGTGCTGGAATTAAAGGCATGTGCCTCCACCACCTGGTTAATTTTTTAAAATGTTGATGAGCAAAAAACAACAACTGCCAAGAGGCATTAGATTGTAGGGGTAAAACTGCTGAATTAAAGCATCCTGTATATTTTAAGGATGTCTTATCTTCAGAATGGAAGTCAGAAAATGTGTTGTGTTGGGGGAGAGGATATGCCTTTGTCTCCAAAGGAAAAGAAAAGTTACGGATTCCTTCAAATTAATGAAGACCAGATCTAACTGGGGAGACCTCCTGAAAATCTGTACTACAGACATGAAGGAAGAAACAAAGAAAAAACTGCAAGACAGGTGACATATATGCTGATCGCTCTACATGGGAGCAACCCTGAGACTGGATGAGACACAATAAATCTTGTTGGCTACAGAGTCCTCATGACAGTTTGGTCATATAGTCCAAATTGGCATATAAAGTTGACAGGTACCTCTTATCTGCTCAAACATAGAACAGAAAATAATCTGTAGCTGTTTGTACACACCTCACATTCCATACTTGTGACAACGAAGATATGTATACTACCTTTGAAAGTTTGTTGTTTTCAGAACAAATGGATAAGACATCAATAAGACAAGTAGTACAGGTGATCCAGCCTCACAGAATGCTTCCTTTGCTGTTTCCTCAAAAATTTGCATCCAGGACAACCTCAAAACGGCTAGCTGAGATGGTCTAGCCTCAGACTACTCCAGCCATCACTTCAGCTAAGCCTTGCAATTTCCCATCACACCAAGACTGAACAACATCTAACTCTCCCAGGACTTGACCATCATCCCAATTTTCTCAGGGTCCCTTAAAGATGGCATTGCCCACAGACAATAGGAAGCAATTTTCAGAACACAAATCCCACATTCCGAAGAGGTGGGGTGAGTAGTTTTTGGTCATTCAATGGGTTATGTATGTATGTTGTCATTTGGGAGGGTTGGTTGCAAGTTGTTATTGGTCATTGTCAGGGAGAAGACTAAACAAAGGAAATTAGATTAAGGGATTTCTTTCTTTTTCTTTCCACTATCCTTTTTTTCCTCTCCTATCTAGCATTGTAAAAGAAGGGATGGGGATGAAAAGAGAAGTGGATAAAGGAATGATAGGAAAAAAGGAGATTATTGAATCTACTTTTAAACTAAAAAGCAACTACTAGTCTCAAATATTTTACATTGGGATGGATTTTTGTATATTGATACAAATTTAAGGTTATTTTTATTATGATATACTGTATATATTTTTCTGTTCTTGTTTAAGGTATTGTACCAATGCAACTTTATCCCCAGGGAAAGGTGAGTGTGCTATCTGCACATTCCCATAGCCCATGACACAGGATGCTCATTAGGCAGCCCCACGATGCAGGACTATCAGATGCAATAGGGAGTTGAGTCAAACACAAACTGTAACATTAGGTTGGGTGCCATTCTGTAACATGAGGGCCTGCTTGTTGGGGTTTCTATCCTGCCTGGTTCCCGCAGCCCTTCAGCCCCAAAGAAATAACACAGAGAGTCTGTATTACTTATAAAGTGATTGGCCCATTAGCTCAGGTTTCTTGTTAACTCTTGCTTGTAACTTATATTAACCCATTTGTCCTTATCTATGTTAGCCACATGGCTCAGTACCTTTTTCAGTGGGACAGATCACATTCTGCTTCTTCAGAGATCTGGGCAGGACTTGGGAAAGAGCTTCCTTCTTCCCAGAATTCTCCTATTCTCATTGCTCCGCCTCTACTTCCTGTCTAGTTGAGCTGCCTATACTTCCTGCCTGGCCAATCAGTGTGTTTTAAAACATGATTGGCAGAATACAGACAATTCTACTGCCCCAAGGAACTCAGTTAATTACTGTGAGCATCAGCTTATATAGCTTAAGTGACATGGTGTGATGTGGGGTATCTCCATCCAATGAGAGACAGCCAAACCCTCCCTCTGAATGGAGGGGCATCTACCTAATTTCTGCTGTTTCATCCTCACTCAAACTTGAGCCAGGATTTTTTTCTGTCCTATAGGCCTCGAGGTACAGGCCCTGAGGTAATTTTGGCCAAACACAACTCATTTAAAAATATAAAGTTATAGTCCTTGAAAGCTACTATTAGAAACTTTATTATTAGGATAATTAAGATACCAATCAAACTTATAAGGGTATAGATGTAGACAGAAATAAGCTTTACTTAGCCTCATGTATGTTTGCAAGGTTAAACATATATTTTTGATAGATGGTCTTCAAACATGCCAGAGATCTATATAATATGGCATTTATGATGTTTTAATGATGTATCTACTCCTAGCAGCACCAAAGATGGAAGCATCTACTTTAAAGAAGATAAGCCATTGAAGAACCTCCATATAGAGTTTGTGTCCAATGTGGCAGACCTAGCCATTGGGCAAGAAACCGCCTTTGCCTCAGCTGCTGACAGTATGCTGTCCAAATTGGACAAGCAGGATACAAAAGAAGTCAACTGCCAAACTTTACCAAGACAAGGTAGATTGGTCCTTCAACCAAGACAGAGGTCTGTCGGATAATCCTGGGGAAACAGGAGGATTGGGATAAAGAAAGGTTGGACAGGGGAGCACGGAACCACAATTCTTAGTTAAGGGAGCCACTTTAGGGTTGGCAAGAGACTT
>NC_022030.1:23471996-23479797 GCF_000317375.1 Microtus ochrogaster
TAAACCACAGCCATGTGGCAATACATAGATTAATGGAGATGGGTTAAATTAAGATATGAGTTAACCAGAAATATGCTTAAGCTATTGGCCAAACAACATTGCAAATAATATAGTTTCTGTGTGGTTATTTCAGGTCTGAGCAGCCAGGAACAAACAAGAGGCTTCCTACAACAAAGATGTGTCTCTGTTCTTCCTCACCTGCCTAAGGCACCTTCTGATTGGTTTAATAAAGAGCTAACAGCCAATAGCTAAGCAGGAGAGGTTAGGCGGGCCTTTTGGGGAGAGTGATTGAGAGAAAGAGAGAGAAGAGAGAAACTGGGGGGCGGGGTCAAAAGTGGAGGGATTTGGAGCCAGATGTGGAGGAAGTAAGACTTATGGTGCTGCAGAGAGGTGATGAGCCATGTGGCAGAATGTGATTTAATATAAACGGGTTAATTTAGGTTTTAAGAGCTAGTTGGGAATAAGCCTAAGCTAAGGCCAAGCTTTTTATAATTAATAAAAAGTCTCCATGTCTTTATTTAGAAGTTGGCAGTCCAGGGAACTCAGTGGTTAAGAGCACTGGCTGCTCTTCCAAAGGTCTTGAGTTCAATTCCCAGCAACCACATAGTGGCTCACAACCATTTGTAATGAGGTCTGGTGCCCTCTTTAGGCCTGTAGGCATTCATGCAGGCAGAATACTGTATAAATAAATAAATCTTAAAAAAAAAAGAAGTTGGCAGTCCAAAGAAAGATTGCCTATAAAAATGACAATATTTAAGACAAAGGGTTTCTTCACAGTGAACTAGGACATTAAGGGCTTTGGCCCCTGAACCTTTACTTTAGATTATAAAATGATAGACTAGCTGGGATTGACTTTGGAATGCTAGGAAGTGGGAGTTAGAAATGATGACTATTGATGTTGCATGGTAAATCTTTCTGAACAAGTACTCTTTGTGCTTTTGTGTTCCTTAGACATTTTCCATAATGAAACAGGTGGAGGGCAAATCACTGCCTTCTTGATATTTGTTTTATCATCTCTGAAAATTCTTGTATCGATCTCTTCAGTAGCAGCTATGATAAACACCATGCTATTTCAGCTGTAGATATTTTAGATAGTGTCTGTGTGATCCTCAACCTTCAGAGTGCTCCGCTAACAAGTGCCCACCACCTTGGGCTTTTAGCTTATCCTTGACTCTTCCCTTCACTGTTTTCTTGTGTGTCTCATGTGCTCATCCCTGTCCTGCTATAATAAAATTGTGAACAGTTTTTGGAATTTTGACTACAGTATGAAGATTATGAAAGGTTAACCCTCATGAGTTAAAAAAAAATAACATCCACTGCAACCTGTGGGAATCACAATCTACAAATTATTTCATTCAGCATTCCCAACTAATGATACCAAATGTCTTGGTTCCCATTACATTATCTTCAGTATTTGCTATTTCTAAATTTGCTTTGGTACCTTTTGTTTGTTTTTCGAGACAGGGTTTCTCTGTGTACCCCTGGCTATACTGGAACTCCCTGTGTAGACCAGGCTGGCCTTGAACTCAGAGATCCACCTGCCTCTGACTCCCTGAGTGCTGGGATTAAAGGCGTGTGCCACCACTGCCTGGCTTGCTTCAATGCCTCTCTCTAAAAGAAAAATATAATCTGGCTCCCAGTGTTGATTTATCGTATATGTGTGTATGCGCGCACACGTGCAAATCACAAACATCCAAAATTGTCATCATTATTAGTAGTAGTTTGGTCTTTTCAGAGTCTCATGTAACTCACATTGGTCTCAAATTCACTATAGCTAAATTTGGTTTTCATGACCTTCATGCCACCACCTCCCAAGTACCATTCACCACCAAACATACTTTACCTCACACTTACTCATACGTAATTCTTTTTTATCCCAACTAGTTTCCCCTCCCCTCCTCTCCCCTCCTCTTCCCTCCCCTCTCCTGTCCTCTCCTCTTCTCTCTTCTCCTCTCCCTCCCACTCCTTCCCACTCCTCCATCCACTCCTGTTTCCATTCAGGCCTCCCATGGGCCAACAAAAGCATGACCTATCAAGTTGTGGTAAGAATGAGGAATGGATTCTCATGCCAGCCAAAGCATTAGAGACAGCCCCTGCTCCCACTGTTAGGAGTCTCACAAATAGACCAAGCTACACAACTGTCATATATATATATGTAGAATGCCTAGGTTGGACCCCATAGGATAATTCTTACTACAAATAAAATCAGTTCATGTTACAAATTCAAAGAAACATACCAAATGGATAATATTAAGGCTGCGTGGATTTTTGAAATACAGTCTCATTATAGTTTATTAGGGGTTCCCTGACCTTCTAGTCCAGATTGGTCATTGAGGTACCTCAACAATATGCCCGCCTCCACTTTTCCTGCATTTGTCACCGGATTACAACCTCCATGAGTAAAGAATTTCCCATTCTCTTTGAGTTAGCCTCTTGTACTATATTTAGCATACGAAAGGCAATCAATAAATCTTTTAGCTGAATAAAAATCTTTTGTGTAGTGGAAATAGCTTGCCTACCCAGTCTCTGGCTGGAAGATGATGATTATATGTCTATCAGTGAAAGTGCTTTTTGTTTTGAGTAACAGGAGACTTAACTAAAGTAGATTAAGCAAGTCAGGTTGACTGTCTTACATGAAAACGACTCGAGTTCCAGCGGTTCTGATGCCCTCTTCTGATCCAGTCATGCACAAGGCAAACAGGAAGAACACTCATACACATAAATCTCTTTTTTAATTTTTTTTTATTTTTCAAAACAGGATTTTTTTTGTTTTGTTTTGTGTAACAGCTCTGGTTGTCCTGGAACTCAGTCTGTCTTTGAATTCAAAAGAGATCTGCCTGCCACTGCCTCCTGAGTGCCGGGATTAAAAGCGGGCACCACTACCGCCCGGCTAATCTAAATTTTTTAAAGGCATTTCTGGCAAGGTGGCTGAGCAGGTAAGGATACCTGAACCAAACACCTTTTGTATTTTTCTTTTTCCTGTATTTCTAATTTTTTTTTTGAGAAGGCACAGAAAACCACTATGGCTATTAAGAATTAAATATGAAACCGAGCGGTGGTGGCACACGACCTTAAAAACAGCACTAGGGGGTAGGCAGAGGCAGGTGGATCTTTGTGAGTTCCAGGACAGCCAGGGCTACACTGGGAAATCCCGTCTCGAGAAAAACTTAAAACAAGGAATTAAATATGAAATACCAGATTGATAGTAATCATAATCGGTATCAAGCCAATCTCAGTTAAGTAATTTATCCTTTCATTTTCTGTTCCTATTTAAACCATTTAATCCAGCACTATATAGGTTCCAAATACCCTGTGTTATGGTATCTCCCAATCTTGTGCTTGTTCTTTTTGTATTACTTTACTCTCTCCTTAAAGACGCCACTTTATTATTTTCAAACTACTTTTTTCGTGACTGTCTATACCCGTTTCCTTTTCTTTCTTCAGCACCTAATCACAGTTTCAAGAATACTCAGACCCGTTCAGAGGTTTTCTCCGTCTCGACCTGGCTTTCTGCGCGCCTGCAGCGGTTCTTTGACTGGGTTCTCCAAGTCTTAAAGGGTCAGGCACCCGCCGCGTCCGACCCCAGAGGAAGGGGCAGCCGTGGGCAAGGGGCACTCCGAAACCTGCCAGAGAAAATGGAGTTGTTAGTCCGGAACTTTTCCCAGCTTTCTCAGGCCCTAGGCTTGGATTTACACACTATATCGGTCAACGTCCTCCACTACACGCAGCTGCTCCATTTCCCCGGCCTTTTAGAGGTTGGACTTCCGGGTCTGCCCACCGGTCCCAGAAGTCTCCGCGCGCCCAAACTTCCGGAGTCGGGCACTGTTCCGGACACCCGGGTCTCGAGGCCCGGGTGCGTGAGTGCGCGCGCCGTGCGTCCTTGTCCCGGGAGCGCGCGCGCCGGGCCGCTAGTCCGGTTCGTCGGGAATCAGCTTAGAGAGCCGGGATTGGAGAACTTTGTGGCCCGCCATGTTCTCCTTGGCGCTGCGGGCCAGGGCGGCTGGCCTCACCGCTCTGTGGGTAAGGGGCTCGGGGTGAACCCGGGCACTGTCTCCACCGTGGCCCGCTCTTCATGCCTCCCTTAGCTTTGGTCCCCGGAGACCCCAGGGCGCTGGACGGGCCAGCTGGCGGCGGCAGGGTCGCCGCGGCCTTCGTTCTCGGAGCGGCTGGGATGCTCAGCTGCTGTGGCTGCGGCGGTTTTGGGCCGTCCCTGTGGGGCAGGGGAATTGACCCCTAACTTAGTCAAGGTCAGGAAGGCAGTTGTCCATTTGAAGCTGGCCCTGCGTGGATCCCGGCAGCGAAGAAAGGGGCTGCTTGTCTGTCAGGCTTAGTGGCTACTCTGCAACAGAATTAAAAGCATGCTGGAGGAAATGCTGATGTGCTTGATGAAGGCTTGCAGAGTTCCTTCAGGCCTAGATAAAGGTGACCAGTGTTCCATTTACTGCAGTTTTTCATTCATTATAGGGCGTGCTCCATAGAAAATCGTAGTAATTAACCGTGGAAGAATAGTACTGTAAACAACGGCACTGACTAAAGAGTTGCAGTTTTATGGTCATTTGAATTTCAGGTACATCTTATATAGGCAAAGGAATTGAATTGCCAAGTTTGGAACACTGAAGTAAACCGAAAAATGCAGATTCCGGAGCCTGTGAGATAGCTCAGCGTGAAAGGAGCTTGCCTCCAGGCTTGAGAACTCAAGTTCAGTGCCTTGTACCCGTTTACGGGGAGGAGAGAACCACTCCGACGTGTAGTACTTTTGACCTTCACAGGCAGGACTTGGGCACACAGTAAATAAACGTGAATGGCTTCTGTAAATAACTACAGGACAATCAGAGGAAAGAAAGAGGTTTATTTGGTTGGGTTTTATTTTTCAAGCAGTAAAATAAAAATTAAGTCAGTTCTCAACAAAAGATTAGTTTATGTTTGTATAGAATCCATTCTGAGCTTTAGAATTAGACGTGCGTTGTGGAGGGTAGCATCACCCATGACCTTTTGTAGTTATGTGACCTAGAGCAGTTAATCTTTGCTTCTGAAGCTCTGAACTGGGGCTATTCCATTGAATCTGTCAGTAATCATTTGAAGTCTTCTGTGGGTAATGTAGTGCTAGTTTCAGATAGCAGTGTGGATTGGATTATAGTGCTGTTGTTTTTTCCTGTCGCTATTGTGACAGGGTTTCTCTGTCCTGGAACTTGCTCTGGAGACCAGGCTGGCCTGGAACTCAGTCAGAGATCTACTTGCCTCTGCCTCTGGAGTGCTAGGATTAAAGGCATGAATCACCCCATGGGGCTGGATTATAATATACCCTTCCCCCCTTTTAAAGTGAGACCCTTTTAGGTCTCACCATGCTGCCCTGGCTGGCCTGGAGCCTGCTAAGTGTGCCCTACTGGCTTTGAACTTTTGGTGGACCTCCTGCCTTACCTTCTGAGTGCTGAGATTACAAATGTGAGCTCATGCCCTGCTGATGTATATATAATAATGATAGGTGATGTTTGGTGGCTCTTTTCCTGTGTGTTAAATAGCTGCATTTTACATCTTATTTTTGAGGGTGGTGCACTGTTTTCAGCAGTGCAAATTAGAAACAGAATTCCTGTTTTTGGGTTATTTCATGTAAGAACATCAATGAGGTACATATGAGTATGGTTGGTCACTACTGAAATTTCAGCGCTCAGAGGCAGGAGGATCAGAATCTAGGTTATCTTTAGTTACATAGTAAGTTCAAGGTTAGCCTGGGCTATATAAATTCTTGTCTATAAAATACGCCCAACTCAGATCCAAACCCTCTAAAAATAGGGAAAGGTAAACAAGGTAATATAGTATAGTATAGTCAGTGAAAGGTTTTGCAGTAGAGGCTAAGGCTCTGCTCTGTGGAGATGACTGTATAGAAATGACTATAGAACAGGTCTGATTGGAGTCAGAAGCTGGAACTTTGCATAGGTAAGAGAGTCTCTTGCTGCAAACCCAGATGAAAGATGATGAGAGTGGACTGTCTACCAAGAAGGGCAAGAAAAGTTCCATGGATAGCTTTTGTTTATTTTATCTATAAAAGGTAACAAGAGGTATAAGTTTCTCCAGCCCTGGCTGGCCAGCCTCAAACTCACAAGATCCACCCAGGTCTGCCTCCCAGGTGCTGAGATTAAAAGTGGCCTAGCACAACACCTGACCTGAAAAGAAGTTAAATAGGAAAAAAGGGGGAAACTGTAATTTAAAGTAATATGTTTTTGTAATTAAAAAATAGTACAGTTTCAATGAGTTCAATTTATTATGTAGTCAATATAAAAATATTGGGATATTGGGTACAGAAAATAATCTTGAAATGTGAATTACCTATATTATCATTTTCACATTTGTATCTTCAGACCAGGTATACACACATAAACTGTGTGTGTGATACAGAGAGTGAGTGTGAGTGTGTGAGGGGCACATTGTATGTAGGAATAGGAGAGCCCATGCTCGCACATTCCAGAGGAAGATGTCAGTTGTCTAATGCTGTTTCTCTGTTTTACTGCCTTGAGACCAGGCCTCTCTGTGAACCTGAGGCTCTTGGCCATGTTGTCTGACTGTAGAACTCTTGGGGTTCTTTGTCCCTTGCCCAGTAAAGCTAGGTTTACAAGCATGTGTACTCGTGCCCATTTTTATGTGAGTTCTGGGGAATTTAACTCAGGTGAAATTTTTGCACAGGAAATAATTTTACCCATCTTTCCAGCCCAAACTTTAATATATTTTAACAAAATGTAGAAGGAATTAATCATGGTTTTGTAATTTTTCCCCATAATTTCCATATATATATTTTTGGATGGGGTTGAGGACAGGGTCTCATGTAACCCAGGTACCCCTCAAGCTTTCTCTACAGCCAGTGATGGCTTTGAACTCTTCATTCTCTTGCCTCCTTCACCTTCCGAGCGCTGGGATTACAGGTCTGTGCTACCATTCTTATTTTCTGTTTGCCTTTTTTTTTTTAAGATAAAAATCTTTTCATTGCCAGGCAGTGGTGGTACATGCTTTTAATCCCAGCACTTGGGAGGGAGAGGCAGGTGAATCTCTGTGAGTTCAAGGACAGTCTGGTCTACAGAGTGAGTTCCAGTACAGCTAGTGCTGTTACACAGAGAAACCTTGTCTTTAAAAGAAAAACCAAGGAAACAAACAAAAAAACTTTTAATTGTGTGTGTGTGTGTGTGTGTGTGTGTGTGTGTGTGTGTGTGTGTATGTGTGTATGTGTGTATGTGTGAGTTTGAGTTCGTACATGCACTGATGTCCTTGGAGCTGAAGCCACAAGTGGTTGTCAGCCACCTGACATAAGATATTTAGGTCCTCTTTAAGAGCACTAAGTGCCTCTACTCACCAGCCTTTCTGGCCCTTGTTTGGGTTTTGAGGCAGGCTCTCACGGAATTCACTAGTTAGCCCTGGCTGACTCTAGCATACAGCATTTCTAGCTCAGCCTCCCAGGTACTTAATACATTTAAATCTGCTTATTAGTATGCATTTCTATACTGTCATTGTTTCCTTAGTTGTGTGCATGTCTGTATGTTTGTGGACATGTGCCATGTTGGATGTAGAGCCTTTACTAGCTGAGTAATCTTGCTGGCTCCACTGAATGCTAGATAGCCTTGCCTTGGTGGATGTTATATACCTTGTATGACTAGGCCCCTTTACTCTTCACAAATAGTGGGATATCAGAATGAATTTACCAAAAATCAAAATAGGAGTAAGGTCTAATTAAGAAAATTCATTTCTTTTCCTTTTTTTTAATTATTTATTTATTATGTATATAATATTCTGTCTGTGTGTATGCCTGCAAGCCAGA
>NC_022030.1:23479897-23480928 GCF_000317375.1 Microtus ochrogaster
TGTGAGCCACCATGTGGTTGCTGGGAATTGAACTCAGGACCTTTGGAAGAGCAGGCAATGCTCTTAACCTTTGAGCCATCTCTCCAGCCCCAGAAAATTCTTTTCTTGAGAGAAACTTTGAGCATATCCATTTTCTTTATTTTACATCATGTGTCTGTGGCTAGTCAGGTGCAAGCGAGGGCAAGTGCCTTCTGAGTAGGAAGTGGATCTAGGCTCTTGAGCCTGAACTACAGGCAGTCGTGGGTTGTCTGATGTGGGTACTGCAGTCAAAGTCTCCGGAAGAGAACCAAGTGTTCCATCTCTCTAGTCTCCTTATCCCATCACATTTTCCAAAGAAAGCACTTGTTTGTTAGAGTTGCCCGTGTTCACTATCTGCCAGGTCTCGTCTTTGACCATACTGTTGGAGCCCTGCCATGCAAATGGCCATAAGCACAGAAGTTAGTGTGAGCTGAGACTGAGATGTACAACTCAGAGTAGGCCTCTCATTTTCACCTGGGTGACGGCCCACAGTTCCCTGTAATGCTGACACCTTACAACTCAGTACAGTTCCAAGTTAAGGCTTTCAATTTTGAGATGTTTTCCCCGAGATTGGGTTTTTGCTGTCATCCTCACACCTTCCCCTAAGTGAATAATTTCGAATTATATCCTGGACATCGTGAATGTATAAGTTACACAGGCACTTCATTATAATTTACTTCTTTAAGGAATGCCCATAGACCAAATACTGGTTTTATTCTTTAGCAGGGCTGCTTAGAGTCTATCAGTCACACAGAGGTCTGCTAGAGAGCTGAGTAGTTTCTATACAGAACACGGTGCTTCTCCATTTTGGCACTTCCTTTCCTGGGATTTCCCACTTGTCTGTGCCTGAGGTTATCCAGTTCCTTTGGTTGGTCAAGTCATTTAAGACTGTTCCCTCTCCTTATGCGTAGCACAGGGTGGGCTAGGGTTGTCTTCAGGGTGAAACAAAAAGACTAAAGCATTGGTGTCTGCCTGGTTTTGGTTGTTTGTTTGTTAATATCTTTTTTTTGTTT
>NC_022030.1:23483188-23498424 GCF_000317375.1 Microtus ochrogaster
CGCCACCACCGCCCGGCTCCATGTTGGAGATATTTAAACTTAACTTTGCAAAATTACAGCAGACTGAAAGAAGTTTTACCTTTTACACTGGGCATGTTGTGCATGGCTTTAATACCAAAGGCAGGGGTATCTCAGTGAGTTTGAGGTCAGCCTGGTCTACATAGCAAGTTCAGGATAGCCAAGGTTACTTAGAGACCCTGCTTCAAAAAAACAAGCAAGAAAAAAAAAACCAAGAAAATTTATCTTAAATTGTATGTGTCTGAAAACCCTAAATCACAGATTCTTCTCAGTTTATGGGTTTACATACACTCTTACTTTTTAAGTTGAAGATTTAATGATAACCTTACCTGTTGAACAGAATAGCTTGGCAACATAGTATCCTGTAAAGTAGAGTGGGTCACTCTTTTATTTGTTTGGTGTGTGTGTGTGTGTGTGTGTGTGTGTGTATGTGTGTTTAAATTTTCCTCTCTGAAGTTGTTCAGGGAAATTATTATATATGATGAGGAACCAAACCAAGTAAGTGCTATAGGTATAGGAGGGTGTGCCAGTTCTTTTTCCCAGCGGCTGTTATGAGGATGACTTAATACCATCATGACGAGTGGGAAGTATAAAGTGCAATAGTGATGTAAGTTTAAGGAGTGAGGTGCATGGTAGGATGGAGAAGAGATAAGAGGGTGGAAGATGAGGTTGGAAAGGGTCCAAAGGCCTTTTCTATAGCACACACAGGATTCAGACTTCATCCACTTTGTAACAGCAGGTTTAGATTGATCCCAGTGCTACCCCCTTCAGCCCTCGCCCATTAGAATCTTAGTGAGAACCTCTAGAGATGTGGAAAAGCGTGAGACAAAGTCAGGGAACTATGCCCTTGATAGTAATCTGGGGTGGGGAGAGAACTGGAATAGAAGCAGGGCCAGGAAATGTAGTAGCAGAAATAACAATTAATGGGGCTGGAGAGATGGCTCAGTGGTTAAGAGCACTGCCTGCTCTTCCAAAGGTCCTGAGTTCAATTCCCGGCAACCACATGGTGGCTCACAACCATCTGTAATGAGGTCTGGTGCCCTCTTCCGGCCTGCAGACATACACACAGACAGAATATTGTATACATAATAAATAAATATTTTTTTTTTAAAAAAAAAAATAACAATTAAAATAATTCAGGCAGAATATGTAAGACTTGGTGATTAGTAAGTGAGAGGGAAAGTACCCTGAGATATTTTCTCGGATCCTGGCCTTCAGATGTTCTGTAAAGACTAATGTTAATGCATGTGCTGGTCTTTGCCTATAATCCTGGTGCTTGGGAGACTGAGGTAGGAGCCTAGAAAGTTTAGGCCAGCCTTGGCTATAGTGAGACTCAATCTCAAAGCAACAACATAAAAGACTAATGTTGAATTACCATGACTATTTTCTTATATCCTTGTTTAATTGAGGCAGCACCTACGGGTACATATTTGTAGAAGTACTATACAAATAATTTCTGGTAGAGAAGCAACTGGGATTAAACACCAGAATTATGTAGTTACAATGATGAATGAAAAAAATTTTGGTGTTTCTTTTTTTTTTTCCTCCCCCAAACAGGGTTTCTCTGTAGTTTTTTTGGAGCCTGTCATGGAACTAGCTCTTGTAGAGCAGGCTGGCCTCAAACTCACAGAGATCCATCTGCCTATGCCTCCCGAGTGCTGGGATTAAAGGCGTGCGCCACCACCATCCAGTTTGCCCTCTCCACTTTTAAATGTGAATGTCTGCTGTGGACATTCTGTTTTCTTGCTTGAGCTAGTATTACCAGAATATTTAGAATCAAAACTTGGGCTCTGGAAACCGTAACAAGCTAGGTGAAGCCCTGTCTTCAGTCCAATTAAATAGTGAAAAGCAGAGAAAGATGGGTTCAAGT
The DNA here is from genome assembly GCF_000317375.1 of Microtus ochrogaster. Classification (NCBI taxonomy): domain Eukaryota; kingdom Metazoa; phylum Chordata; class Mammalia; order Rodentia; family Cricetidae; genus Microtus; species Microtus ochrogaster. Next base: position 23,485,077 of record NC_022030.1, read on the forward strand.
GTGACCACGTAGAGAAGAGGAACAAATAAGAGTCCAGTGAAACCTTTCCCTTAAGTCACTTTCGGGGTATTGGTCTGAGGTGTGGGTTAAATAAGGGCACGAGGGATGTATAACTAAGCAGTTTTTATCCAAATGTGATCGTGCCCATTACTGACAGATCTCTTGTCCAGCCTCCAGGTCTGTCCTGCAAGGTCCTGTGACAAGTTGTTAGAATGGAAGACAGGTTTCTCCTCTGGGTTGCACCAATACTTCAGTCTCCCCCCCTTCCCAGCATGAAATTCCTGGGGAAACTAATTCTTTTGAGGGTCCATTGTTTATTAGACTGATAGCAAGGGGGGGTGGCAGCATATGTGTCTCTAAGATGTCATCTCTCCTGTCAGGGCAGTTATACTGGCAGCAAGGAGGGTATCAATAACAAGTTAGCAGCTATTTTTTTTTTTAAGATTTATTTATTTATTTAGTATCCTGCCTGTAGGCCAGAAGAGGGCACCAGATCTCATTATAGGTGGTTGTGAGCTAACATGTGGTTACTGGGACTTGAACACAGGACCTCTGGAAGAGCAGTCAGTGCTCTAAACCGCTGAGCCATCTCTCCAGCCCCAAGTTAGCAGCTATTAATATGTTTAGCATTCATCAGCCCTCACACAGTTGTTTGTAGGGTAAAGAAGCTAAGGGCTTTGAAATGATATTGCAAAAAATCTATGCAAAGAGCCTAAAGAAATAGTCAGTACAAATATAAGGAACCACTGAGTGGCTAACAAGCCATTAACTTCTGGTTATGCTCAGAGGAGTTGGACAGAGAGAGGTAAATCTATCTTACCTAGCCAGCTTTGGGCAGCTATGAGTTTGTCCTAACACGGAATAATAAATTCACTTAAAATGTGAAATTTTTGTGCTGTAATTTGGTCAGATTTTTAAAAAAATAATTTTTATGTTCATTGGTGTTTTACCTGCATGTATGTCTGTATGAGGGTGTCAGAAGCCCTGGAACTGGAGTTGCAGACAGGTGTGAGCTGCCATGCGGGTGCTGGGAATTACTGGAAGGGTAGGACTGGGGAGGAGGCTGTGGCCAGGATGAATTAATAGATTAATTAATAGATGAATTAAGGAAAAAATGAAGAAAAAAAGAAGAGAGAGCACAACAAACCAAGCCATCACTTTTACATAAGCCCCTCCACTCTGGTGCACTAGTCCCAGCTTTCTAATTGTTTTGTTGGAGTCAGTTTAATATAACCCTTCCTCTAGGATGCCTTTCTCACACACAAACCATCTACCAAATCTACCAAACATTTTGGCATTGCAGCAGAGTGTAGGATATTGTCATCAAGAGTTCACTCAAGAACCACCTGATCAGAGTCTGGAGCAATAGCTAAGTGGCTGAGAGCACTGGCTGCTTCTCCAGAGAATCAGAATCCCCTCCTCTAAGCCTCCCCATCCCTTCCTCTTCTGTCTCCATTCAGGAAAGGATAGGTCTCCCATGAATATCAATAAAATATGGCATATCAAATTGCAGTAAGACTAAACCCCTCCCCCTTTATTAAGGCTGGGCAAGGCAACCCAGGATGAGGAGTACGGTCCCAAAAGCCAGTAAAAGAATTGGAGACAGTCCCTGTTCCCATTATTAGGAGTCCAATAAGAGGACTAAGCTCCTCAACTGTAACATATATGCAGAGTACCAAGGTCAGTCCCATGCAGATCCCTGGTTGTCCGTTCAGTCTCTGGGAGCCCCCATGAGCCCACTTTAGTTGATTACGTGTCTTCCTGTGGTGTCCTTGACCTCTCTGGCTCCTACACTCCTTTCTTCTTGGCAGGATTCCCAAACTTCATCTAATATTTGGCTGTGAGTCTACATCTGTCTCCATTAGTTGCTGGATGATGCCTCTCTGATGATAATTGGGCCAGATCACCAATCTGATCATGAGAGTTGTGAAGTTTACGCTTCTTATCCTCTATTGCTAGGAAGCTAAGCTGGGGTCCTCCCTATAGACTCCTGGGAGATTCCCCTGCGCCAGGCTTCCACCCACCTGAAAACCCCTCTACCAGCAGTCTCCCTCAGCACTCCATCCCTCCGTGCTCCCCCCCCAACTGATCACTTATGTTCCTGACCCCACCCGCCTTTAGTCCACTCACAAAAATCTCTTCCATCTCATCTTCCCAGGGAGATCTGGGTGTCCCCCATGAACCCCCCTTGTTACCTAGTTCTCTCTGGGTCTGTGGATTGTTTGTGCTCTCCTTTCTGTGTGCCTTGAATGAAAGATGACATAGTGTGTCGGACATGCTCATAAGTGGTAATACATAATTAGCATGAATAACTCAGGAACAAGTTCCTCATGGTAGCACCAGCGCTACTCCTTTCCACTTCCTTTAAGTAAAAGAAATTTATTTATTAACTTCAGCAGAGAGGAAGTAGATCGTTTTCAGCTATATAAAACATAATTTTATCAGAATAATTCACAGCCTAATTACAATATAAAAACCCGTTACTTGCAAATGCAAGAAACACTAATTTGTTTTGACAATGGCTCTTTGTTACAGTTATAAACAAAAGACAATTATCTGTCATGCTTTAAAAATTTACCTTAAATCTTTCAGTTACTGTTTTATCGTGTGTCTGCTAAGTAGATAACAATGCTTTAACATATTAGGAAGTTTTTTCAGAGTAATACCACAATCTTAAAACAGCCCAATAAAAAGACACCCATTAGATAGACAGACAGAGAAAGAGAAAGAGAGAGATTGCTTTTTTTTTTTTTTTTTAGAGCTCTTGCTTTTAATCCCAGCACTCGGGGTCTCTGTGAGTTCCAAGACAGCCAGGGCTTTCTAGAGAGATCCTGTCTCAAAACAAGCAAACAAAACCCTTAAGTTTTACAAATATTAAATGAGGGGCTGGAGAGGTAGTTCAGTGGTTAAGAGTACTGGCTGCTTTTGCAGAGGATGGGAATTACATTCCCAGCACCCACATGGTGGCTCACAACCATCTATAACTCTAATTCTAGGGGATCTGACACTCTCTTGTCTTCCATAAGTACCATTCTTGTACACACTACACAGACATACATGCAGGCAAAACACTTAATATGCATGAAATTTAAATAATAAAGTGTGAGATTGAGAGGTGGCTCAGCAGTTAAGAGCCCTTAGTGCCCTGAGGACCAGTATTTGGATCCCAGTACACATTATGTAGCTCTCAGCTCCCTGTGATGCCAGATCTTCTGTTCTTCATGGGCTCCTGCACGTATACACATGCACACACACAGTAATGCTAGATCTTCTTCTGATCTGCATGGTTACCTGCACACACACATGCGCCCACACACCCCTTATCCCCTTTGAGATCAGGTCTTTGTATATAGGCCTAGATTCATAGCATCCTCCTAGCAACCTTCCTAGTGCTAGGGTTATAGGTGGGGCACTATCACCCTTGCTACTGTAATGTTCTTTAAAAGTGAATTCCCCAAAGTATTACTATGTTAAAAATGTAAATTCTTTGAGGTTTTTCATAAATCATACTAGTTTGCTTCCCTAAAAGGCTTGTATGAGTGTTTGCCTAATGCATTAGTAAGCCCATTTCTCCCATGCTCTCAACAAAATGGAATGTTATGTTTAAAAAAAAAAAGCCCAAGCCAAAACCTTTTCCTAATTTAAGCTGGTGATATTTTAAATGGCATGCTTTTAATTGCTAGTAACTTTTTTAAAATTAATTTTCCTCATTTACTTAATGCATTTATGATCTCTTCTTGGTGTTATCCTTTTATCATTAGAAGTGTGTAAGACTTAGTAGTCATCAGCACAGTCAGTAGATGATGCCAGAAGGAAAAGATACATAAAGGAAAGAACAGAGGAGTCAGAACCGAGCCCCCAAGACAGTGACTTTCAAGTAGTAGTTAACCTGATGTCAGTGGGATGAGTGTCAAGGCTCAGGATGTGAAAAGGGTAATCAGATACTTCCCTACTTCAAAATGAATCATTTCTTACACTATTATGCAATGATTGTTTTCTTAGCGTTTACTTAGGTAATTGTTATTCAGTTTTTTTTTTCAGTTGTTATTCAATTGTTTTTATATTTCCCTGTGTCCTCAGCTAGAGTGACAGCAATGGCCGATTTCTAGTTTAGTCTCAGTTTCCTTTATGGGGTGTTTTTTTCCTTCTCTGTGTAGCTCTGATTGGCTATTTGTGGGTCACAGAATTCAGAAATGGTAGGATTTAGAATAACAGTTTAATTGTTTAGCATGGGAGGTCAGCAGTACAGGAGAAGAACAAGAGGACAAAATCTAACAGTCAGAATCGTTCCTGAGCAGTTTCACCTTATAAGTCTACAAGCATTAGAGACAGTGAGGTGTGGGACTAGAGTTGCAGAAGTAGTTGAGTAAGAACTGAAAAGGCTGCCATATTGGTACCACAGCCTATAATCAATCTAGTACCAGGGAGGCTGAGGAAAGAGAAAAAAATTAAAGGCCAGCCTAGGCTACATAGGGAGACCCTATTAAAAAATGTTTAGAGGATTTTTTTGTGTATTTACCATATTTACTATTAGGGCCAGGCTTGATAGTGCACACTTTTAATTCCCACTTGGGAGGCAGAGGCAGGTGGATCTCTGTAAGGTCAGCCTGGTCTACAGAGCTAGTTCCAAGGCAACAGGACTACGCAGTGAGACCCTGTCTCAGAACAAACAAAACTTTACCATCTTGTCGATTCAGCCAAAGGGAAAGAAAGACAGCCAGTTAATTCTCAGTATTGCATGCCAGCCTAGAGGAACATAGTTTGAACAGGACAGCTGTGTTCAGCTCTGGTTTGAGTTTTGATCAGTTCTTGCACTGACTCCACAAGTGAGCTAATAATGTGCCTAGCCATTTCTTGAGCCTTTTTAAGGAGACGGGCACGGGTACAAACCTCCCAAGATGATTCCTGAAATAACTTGATTCCTTTGCTTTAAGTTATGACTCTTCAAGTAGTTCATAAAAATTTTCTTAAAATTTGTAAGTAAGTTTTCTTAAAATTTTTTAACTTCAGGGAAGACATACAAGGAATTTGCATAAGACAGCTGTGCAAAACGGGTCCGGAGGAGCCTTATTTGTGGTAAGTAATCAAAATTCCTCATAATGGAAAGACTTGGAAATTTGAGTGAGTCTACTGTAATATCTTAAATTGTGGGGTATGTTACCACTCTTGTGGCCTAGAGTGTGCAGGATTGAATGCAAAAGCTTTAAATCTCTGTTTTAATTTTGTGTGTGACTAAGAGCATGCATATGCACTGTGTCCATGCAGAAGCCGGAGAAGGTTAGAAGATACTGTTAGATCCTTAGGAACTGGTGTTATGGGCAGCTTGAGCTGCCATGTGGGTGCTGGAAACCAAGCCTGAGTCCTAAAAACTGCTCATATCAAGATAAACAGACACAGCATCTAAAGCTTTCTGATTTGTACACCAAAACTGAGGTGCTTATAGAGACCACCTAGAGTTAAAAATGTGAAGCCAAAAACATGGAGGCCGACTGCTCAGTAAAGTAATCTATTTATTACGTATTAATGCCCTGGCTATATTACTATTTCAAACAAATACCCTTTAGGAATTTCTCAAGTTACAACCTTGTTCCCTTCAGCCAGCCAATATGACTGACTTTTAAGACCATGGAGTCTGACCACCAGTTAGGTGGTCATAGTAACTTTACTAAAAAATAACCCAAATTCTTATTCCTAGATTTTCTTAGGTTTCCAAGTATTAGTTTCTATTTGAGAGGGTCAGCTGGAACCAAACATCATTTTACAAGCTATATTTAAATCCCTACAATGGCCAATATATGCCAAAAACACAAGTATTAAGTAAGGTTTTGGTGTTTTGGGTGGGAGAAAAAGCTCAGAGGTTAAGAGCACTTGCTATTTGTGTTGCTGGCTGTCCCAGAACTTGGTATATAGAGGAGGTTGGCCTTGAACTCACAGAGATTTCTGTGGGTTTTTTTTTTTCTTTCTTTCTATTTTTGGTTTTTTGAGAAAGGGTTTCTTTGTGGTACAGGTACCCTTAGAGACCAGAAGGGACCACTGGATACCCTGGAACTGGAGTTAGGAGTTATAAGTTGCCAAGCATGGCTGCTAGGAACTGAACTTCAACCCTCTGTATTAGCAGCAGGCTTTTCTAACCTCTAAGCCATCTCTCCAGCCTATATGTACAATTTTGTGTCTTAATTACATAGGGCTGCCAGTTTGTATTTGATAGCCCATTCCTAGTGAAGCTGGATAGCTATTTTTTGGGATTTATTAATCTTTATTAATCTTGTTTTTATTTGTGTGTGTGTTTAGCATAGAGATACTCCTGAGAATAACCCAGATACTCCATTTGATTTCACACCAGAAAACTATAAGGTATGATTAAGTAAACAATATAGGTGATTTATCAAGTACTCATTTGTTTTCATCGGTGTAAAAGGCATTTTCCTTTTACAGAGGATAGAGGCAATAGTGAAAAACTACCCAGAAGGGCATAAAGCAGCAGCTGTGCTTCCAGTCCTGGATCTAGCCCAAAGGCAGAATGGATGGTTGCCCATATCTGCTATGAACAAGGTACTGAATTCAGTTTTGCCTTAGCAAACAGGAAAGGTTGTGTGTAATAACTTCTTTATATAGAAATCATCATGGTAATCATTAATATCAGAGTTTAGGAGTTTTGGGCCCTTTAGTCTCTTCCCTCTCTCACACAGGATGGATGGATAGACAGACAGACAGATATAAACTCCTTAGTGTTTTGTTTTTCTTTCTTTTTTTTTTTTTGTCAGTTCCCTTAATAAAGTTTTTATTCTTGCAGGAAAACAGGCATCAGTGTGAAAGAGGTTTCTGTCTGCCCCGCCATCATCCTGTGTCCTTCCATTCTCCCTCCCCCAACTTTTGAAGAGAAATGATCTTAATGAAAAAAATCTCAAATGTGTATAATTTAGTATGAAGGCATTTTCAAAATTAATGCAATGTTTTAACACTAAAATTACAGTGTGTGGGGGTGTGAATATCTCTTACTAAATGTCATCTCTTAATATTTTGACATCTTTGTTGTAGTCTTTAACAAAAGTCTGTATGTAATATATGGTATGTATGACATTTCTCACTTTCAGAACTGCCATTCAACTCACTTCAGCCTATGAATAAACTGTAAGATTCATCCTCTCTTCTGAGACAGGGTCTGTCTGACACACTAGCCCAGGCTAGTTTTGTTGTTGTTGTTTTGTTTTTGTTTTTTGAGACAGGGTTTCTCTGTAGCTTTGGAGCTTGTCCTGGAACTCACTTTGTAGACCAGGCTGGTCTCAAATTCAAATGCCTTTGCCTCCTGAGTGCTGGGATTAAAGGTGTGCATCACCACCATCGCCTAGTTTAGCCCATACTAGTCTTTCTGTCTTTCTTTCTTTTTTTTTTTTTTTTTTTTTTGTTTTGTTTTTTCTCTGTGTAGCAGCCCCAACTGTCCTGAAACTAGCTCTTGTAGACCAGGTGGCCTCAAATGCACAGAGATCCTCCTGCCTCTACCTCTCGAGTGCTGGGATTAAAGATGTGCACCACTACTGCCTGGGAAACCCAGTTTTCATGCCTCAGCTCCCAAGCACTAAGATTAGAGATGTGAAGATTAATTGCTTTCAAACAGTTTCAGTAATAATCTAGATTTTAGTTTACTTATAGCCTGTTAATACAGCAATTACATTCATGTGACAATATAACACTTAATTTATAAAGTGCTGTATAAATCCAACTAATTGTATTTTCTTCTTGACCAGCTGTCATAGATATTTTATTGTAGCTCGCTCACTCTCATCTTTATTTTCTAAACTTTATTTTGTTTAACTGTTAAGGTAGAATCACAAAAAGGAACAAAAGACAAAGGCTATCATCCTTATTCAGAGACTAGGAATAGACTTTATCTAATAACCACCAATGCAAATTTTAGGTTGTGTTGATTTTTTGTTTGCTTCATACACTTCCCTAATACTGGAATAATGTTACAAAGCTTTATTTAACTAAATGTTATCCTTAGTAAAGACAGTTGGTTAATTTTTTTCAGAAACCTTGATGTAAAATGAAGATGTAGCTGAAAGAGCTTTGCCTATCAACTCCAAAACCCTGGGTTTAATCTCAAGCACTAAGAAAGAAGGAAAAAGCAAAAATAGTATGACATATAGTGCTTGTGAAAAGTGTTTTATTTGAAATTATACCTGTTTTTAAACCCTTTAAAAATATTTTAAGCCAGGCCGTTGTGGCTCATGCCTTCAATCACAGCACTCAGGAGGTAGAGGCAGGTGGATCTCTGGTCTACAGAGCGAGTTTCAAGACAGCCAGGGCTACACAGCGAAACCCTGTCTTGAGAAATATATATATTTAGCATGTGATGTATATATGGACACATATATGCCACAGCATGTGTGGAGGTCAAAGGACAACTCTATAGAGCTAGTTCTGCAAGTTCAGTCCTGATTCAGTCTTTATGAGAGCTCCAGAGATCAAACTCAGGTCATCAGTCTTCTGTGGTAAGTAAGCAAGGTCTTTTATTTGCTGAACCATTTTGCCAGTCCATTTTTTTTTTCAAAAAATGTTTTTAATAATGAGAAATCTCTCCTATGTCTTGTTGATAGTAAGCCTCCAGGAGAAGACAGAACAAGTGACAGTGTAAGAGCACTTAGGAATACTGTAGTGCTATTCAGAGTTGGGTACATTACACTTCAGGTAGTAAACATTGTAACCATCTTCTTTAATGTCTTAATATTTTAGGTGGCAGAAGTTTTACAAGTACCTCCAATGAGAGTATATGAAGTAGCAACTTTTTATACAATGTATAATCGAAAGCCAGTTGGAAAGTACCACATTCAGGTCTGCACTACTACACCTTGTATGCTTCGAGATTCTGACAGCATATTGGAGACCCTTCAAAGAAAGCTTGGTATGGGATACTTCATTTCTTTTGTTAACAGTACCAAGATCAGCCCAGGGTGTGGTTACATAAAACCTTAATGCCCAGCACTTGAGAGGCAGAGACAAGTGGATCTACAAAGTGAGTTCCAAGACAGACAAAACTACGAAGAGAAGCCTTGTTTTGAAATACCTCCCCCACCTCTCCATTCCCCCTCCCCCCAAAAAAAACCCAATAACACCAAGATGGTCTAACAGGCTATGGTGGTGCACACCTGTAATCTTAGCACTCAGGATGCTGAGACAGGATTGTTGAGCTCTTCTAGGTCAGTCTAGGCTATATAGTGAGCTCTGGGTTAGCTTGGGCTATACATTCAGAACCTAGCTCAGTAGCTCCTTTCTGTCTATACTCCCTGCCTCCCAGATCAAATTGTCTTTCTAGATCTGACATTTTCCACCTAAAATTTCAACTTCAATTTATCTTATTTGGTTTGTACTTTCTTGATACTTAAAAAAACCATTTGCTTTTATTTCTAGTTTGTATTTTTTTTTGATTTTCAGCTTCAAGTCTAAGCTTTTAATCTATGTTAACCATTAAGTGTGTTTATAAGGCTTCTAGGAAAGTTATCTTTCATATGTCAGCATTTGTCACAAAACAAAGACTGTTCATGGCCTGGAGAGATGGCTCAGCTTAATGTACTGCTTTTCGGAGGACCCCAGTTCAGTTCCTACCTAGCATCTGTATATCAGGTAGCTCACAACCATCTCTTGGGGTATCTGCACTTACATGTGTGAGTATGCATATACACACACAAGTGAAAATTATTATAATTTTAAGATGTTCATGTACTTTTCCAGAGAAGCAACGGAGTAAGTAGCAATAAGGGAAGTTTTAAATAGGTCTAAATAGAGCATACTTATAAAATAATTGGCCATTTTCCATACAAAATTGCCATTGTTGCTTTTTTAATTTTGTGAAGTTAAAGTATCTTCCTGTACTAAAGAAACAGGACTTCACACTAGAGGCTAGCACTTTCAACACTGACTTGCTTCCTCAGCGCCCCCTCCCCCCCCTTTTTTCAATTTGTTTGAGATAGGATCTTACTGAGTTGACCAAGCTGTTCCTGCTTGTAGTCCTCAGTCTTTCAAGTAGCAGATCTTTGTCATCAGTTGTGGCTTTTTTTTCTCTTCAAGTCCTTGCATGCCACAGACTCATTTAGGTGATGTTTAAATATATAAGGCAGGAAGTTCAAGTTGGCCCCAAACCCAGCTCTAAGGCTTAGATTCTGATAGCTGCTTGGTATGTAGTATGTAGCACGACTAATAAAAACGTAGAGATAGATATTGGGGTTCAACCTGAAGACCAGAAAAGCAAAGCAACCAACCACTAGAGAGATCTTTTACCTCTACCAAGGGCAAGATTCTGTCTCCATGAATCCTCAGGCTCCACTCCAGTGAGCTCCTCCCCTGTATACTCCTCTCTCCATCTAGCCATATTGCTCCTGTCTCCAAACACTGGGGTTAAAAGTGTGAGCCACCACCACCTGGACCTGTTTCTGGATCAGTCTTGTGTAACCCAAGGTAGCCTTGAACTCCCAGAGATCTATCTGCCTCTGTCTCCTGAATCCTGGGATCAAAGGTGTGCGCCACCACTCCCTGGCCTCTAGTAGCTTAACTTTGCATTCTGACCTTAAGCTTTATTTATTGAAATACAAATAAAATATCACTATAATATTAGTTATGTCAGGTTTTATATCCTTTCTTATTTAGCACATAAAGGTAATATATCTGTGCTTACATTGTATGGTATAGCTGGACTTTTTGTAAAGCACAGTGTTCACATCGTTTTGCTATTACAGATGGAGTTACCCTAGTATTTTCACATGTATACTATTGAATGCTCTTCATGTTGTATATTAATATCGTGTATAAGAAAAATTGCCGCCGGGTGGTGGCGGCCGCGCACGCCTTTATCCCAGCACTCAGGAGGCAGAGGCAGGCCGATCTCTGTGAGTTTGAAGCCAGCCTGGTCCACAAGAGCTAGTTCCAGGACAGGCTCCAAAGCTACAGAGAAACCCTGTCTCAAAAAACCAAAAAAAAAAAGAAAAAAAAAGAAAAATTGCCAAGTCATACTTGCCATATTTTACCAATGTCTTCCCTTGAGTGTATGAGTATTCCTTAGTAATCTTTGATCCTCGGTTTTCTTACTCTTTGCCAATCTCATGGTATAACTGTATTATTAGCAGTCCAATTATTTGCTTTTTTTAAATGACTTTATTTTTATGTTAAATAATGTGTTTGTGCAGTACCCACAGTGGCCAGAAGGCCTGAGACTGGAGTTAGAGGTTGTGAACCACTTGTGGGTGCTGGGAACCAAACCCAGGTCCCCTGCAAGGGCTGCCAATGCTCTAACTAGCAATTTCTCCAGCTCCTATTTACTTGCTTGTTTTGAAACTTGAGGGCAATTTTATTAGTTTAAAAGGAAAACCCCAAAGCAGGCATGGAGGTAAGCCCTGTGGCAAACCAGCAGCTAGGTGGTAGGGAAGTAGTTCAGTCTCAGCACAATGTGAATGAAAACTGAGTAAGCCCTGCTCTCCAGGCTTTTATTGACTATAAAGGAACAAGCCTACTTAAGAAAGCATGGCACAGTAGATTTTATGTTTTTATTTATTTTGAGATGGAATCTTGCTATATAGTCCAGGCTGGCCTTGAACTTGAGATCTGTCTTGCTTTCCAAGTGCTGATTTATATTCTTTTCATTTTACAGAAATTTAATGCACATCAATATTTTTATATACCTCTGTAACATATTGTTGCTATGCCATTTTTCTTAAACCATACTGTTTTTAAGCTATAATCTATTTCTTACAGTGATCATTTACATTTTTAGGAATAAAGGTTGGAGAGACTACACCTGACAAACTCTTCACTCTTATCGAAGTGGAGTGTTTAGGGGCCTGTGTAAACGCACCAATGGTTCAAATAAATGACAACTACTATGTGAGTATCCAACTTCACTTAAGCTAATATTCTAGAGTATCCTATTTAAAATACTTTATTTTATGCCCATGCGTGTTAGTTCTTGAGTTACTCATTTAGAAGAAACTATTTATGGAAGTATCTAGAAGGTTTTAAAAGATTTATCTTTAAACATTTTGTATTTTTCTCCAAGATTTGATAAACTTGAGTTTTAAATTATGATGAATTTAATCATTTACATATAGTAGAAACCAAGATGTAATAACAACACTTTAGGGCATTTACTTAGATAAGATTGTTTGTTGATATCATTATTTGCAGAAGAAATTATACATATAAGTAAAGCACCTCAAACCTTCTTTTTCTCTGCAGATACTTCCTCTCATAATTTAGTGTGGATCCTTCTTATAGATGTTTAAAGCTTTTTCTGTATAGTCTATATCTGTAGTAATATGTGATATTTGCTTACGTTTTTAAAATGTTTAACATTTAAAATGTTTTTAAATGTATAACATACCTCTATTACATTTTTAAGAAATTTATTTTTTTTATTTTATGTGCATTGGTGTTTTGCAGTGTGTGACAGGTCCCCTAGAATAGGAGTTACAGACAGTTACGAGCTGCCGTATAGGTGCTAGGAGTTGAACCTTGGTCCTCTGGTGGAGCAGACAGTGGTTCTTAACCACGGAGCCATCTCTACAAGCCTCTCCCTCCCCTCCCCCCCGTACTATTTTATACCTCAGAGATTTTGTGTTTATCTCTTTAACTTTGACCTGTAAGTTATCTGCCAGTGTTCTTAACATCCAAATATGTGCCGTTTTCTAGTTAACATTTTAAAATTACTTGCTGTCCCAATTATATCATGGTTTATCATTATAGTATTTTGTTGGTTTATATTTTGTTTTCAGACAAGGTTTCTCTATGTAGCCCTGGCTGTTTTGCATCTCTCTCTGTAGATCAGGCTGGCCTTGACTCTAGAGTTTCACCTGCCTCTGCTTCCTGAGTGCCAGGATTAAAGGCACAGGACACCACCATCCAGTTTATTTCTTAGAAATTAGTTCATAGAGATTCCTTGAGGCCTTTGTTGAACAATGGATTTACCTTAATTGTCCTGTTTGCAGAGATGTTAAAGGTATCTCCAAAGCTGATCTCTTTACAGCTTTTGCTTCATTCATTCTGTAATGCCAAAGTTTCAAGACTAGACATTTTCTTTGCAGGACAATGTACTTTCTAGGTTATCCTTATATCAAATGTACAGCCTTTTTTGGATCTTAACTTTGTGTGGTTAGGTTTGTGGTTATGAAGACTTTTTGTGCTGGACTGGGGTCTTGTCTATTGCTCTTCTGGTTATTGAAAACTTGGAGACAAATGTATTTGGTGTTTTCTTGCTGATTTTTTTGTTGAGTTTGGCCTGTTATGTATTCCTCAAATAGAAATTAGACAGGGCTTTGTATGAAGCATGAATCTTGATATAGTAGTCTACAGGCATTTTTTTTTT
>NC_022030.1:23498729-23502228 GCF_000317375.1 Microtus ochrogaster
GCACTTTTTTTTTCAGTTAGTAGTTAGAGCTTTTGATTCAGGCCTCTGCTTATCAGTTAAAATTATTGGTGATAATTATTCATTGTACTGTAATGTTTCTTCCAGGATTTGTAATTATTCTCTTGTTCCTTGGCACTTTTCTACTTGATGTTTTTTTATTGTCTTAGTCACTGTTCTTATTGCTATGAAGAGATACCATGACCAAGGCAACTCTTATAAAAAAGAAAGCATTTAATTGGGGCCTTGCTTGGTTTTAGAGGTTTAGTCCATTATCATGACAGGAAGCTTGGCAGCAGGCATTGTGCTGGGGAAGTAGTTGAGAGCTGCATCCTGATCCACAGGCAGCTCTATGAGGGCTGACACTGGGCTTGGCATGAGCTTTGAAATCACAAAGCCCACTTCCAATGACACACTTCCTTCATCAAGGCCATCTCCCAATCCCTTCAAAAAATGCCACTCCCTGGTTACTAAGCATTCAAATATATGGGGTTTCGGGGAGGTGCTGTTCTTATTCAAACCACTTAAGTAATCCTCAAAACAAGTTCAGATTGAGTTATCAGTAAAGGAACTTGAGAGAGGCAGAGAGTGGTGAGGCCAGAACTCAAATGCAGAGGTTTCACTTGTGTAGGAGTCCGCTTATTTGTTCCCAGGTGCTCAGCTCCAAAATAGTTACACAGAAACCATATTATTTGCAGTACTGTTTGGCCAATAGCCTAAGCCTATTTCTGGCTAACTCGTATCTTAAATTAACCCATCTTCATTAATTTGTGTATTGACACAGGCTGTGGCTTAGTGGGTAAAATTCCGGCATCCGTTCTGATGGGGCTACATGGCTTCTCCTGATTCCACCTTCTTTTTCCCAGCATTCAGTTTAGTTCCTCCCCCACCCCAGCTAAGTTCTGCCTTGCTATAGGCCAAAGCAGTTCTTTACTCATTAACCAATAAACGCAACACACAGAAGGACCTCCCATACCACACTTGAAGTAAATGTAGTTTTGACTCTTTGGCTAAAGCTCTTGATATGTATTACATTATATATTAAAGTTATTCAGTTGTAGCTATCTTGGTAAATAAATAAATGAATTAATTTTAAGGATTTACAGATTTTTTTATAGCATTAATTCATTAATGGCTTCAATTTTTCTATAGGAGGACCTAACACCCAAGGATATTGAAGAGATTATTGATGAACTCAGAGCTGGGAAAGTTCCAAAACCTGGGCCAAGGTATACTCTTACTTATATATAATAAACTCTGACAGCGTGACTTACACTGTAGTAATCATAACCTTAATTTTTAAGAATTTTATTCTCATAAATGTTGACTGGAAATTTACATATCTAAAGTTGTCACCTGGGCAAGATAAACTTTTTCTTAAAAATCTGTAAGATCAGGCTGGGGAGATGGGTCAGTGTTGGTAATGTTCTTTCCATGTAAGCGTAAGGATAGGTGTTAGAATCCTAGAACACATATGAAAGCTGAGTGGGAATGGTGGTCACGCTACAATCCCTGTTGGGAAGAGGAGTCAGGGAATCCCGAGCAAGGTGACTGACCAGCATGGCTACAACACAAGCTGAGAGTTCAGCAGGAGACATTGGCTCTATATGTAAGGTAGAGAGTAATAGAGGTAGACATCTAACGTTGACCTTGAGCCTCCAGGTACACATACATTTCATACACATATGGAAAAGAATCTTATAAAATAATCTGATCTACCAGAACATTTATACTGAAAGAGAATCATATGCAAATAGAAGTCTGTTGCTTAAAAGTTCATATTACTAGAAGATTGATCTGAAGTTAGCTTCCTTCTTATTTCCACCTAAAGATCCAGTTTTCCCTTTCAATCAATACAGGATAATTTAAAATATTTTTAAGATTATTATGTTCATGTATAGTGTGTATGTGGAGGTCAGAGGATAACTTTGTGGAGTTGGTTCTCTCCTTACACCTGTACAAGAGTTCCAGGTTTTGAATTTGTGTTGCTCACCATTTGCAGCAATCACTTTTTTCTACTAAGCCATGTCACAGACCCCAATACAAAGTAAGCTTTATTACTGGTTTTTTCTCTTAGTACAAATCGTTTAAATACCTTTTCCAAAAAATAATGGTTACTTTTCTTGAAATAACAATCTTGTATTCTTCCTATCTTTTTTGTCGTATTGAATATCACAGGATCTTTAATTGGTTCTTCTAATATGACATAGTTTGATTTCTCAACTAATTATGTACAGCCATATGCCACATAATGATATTTAATCAGCAATAGACCACAGATAGTACCCAAAAATTACAATAAAGCTGAAAAGTTCCTTTTATATTATTGATAGGGTCTTACTTTGTTGCCCTGGCTGGCATGGAACTCTAACTATATAGACCAGGTTAGCCTTGAATTCAGAGGTCTATCTGCCTCTGCTTCAGAGTGCTGAGATTAAAGGTGTGTACCACCATACCTGGTCAGAGTTCTTTTTTTAAGAAAATGTGTAAATGTTAATCACTAATAATCATTACTTGCTTTTCTTTTCAGGAGTGGGCGTTTCTGTTGTGAGCCAGCTGGAGGCCTTACCTCTTTGACCGAACCACCCAAAGGACCTGGCTTTGGTGTGCAAGCAGGCCTTTAACTTATACTCAGCTGTAAAAACTGTCACTGGAGAAATAAAATATTAGCCTATCTGCAAATGCTTTATACTGTTTGTTTCTCTCCACTGTACGGCTCGGCAATAACCTAGCAACTTGCAGCTGTTAAGTATTATGTCAAAACAACAAAACATCACCTTAGTCTACCTGTAAAGACTCTTATTATTATAATCAAGTTACTCTAGTGTCACCATTTTAAATTGCCAAGTCATTTTTATCAGTATTAGGTTATGATGAAATAAAAGTTCTCCAAATTTCAAACATGTTTTTCTTTCCCGTCTCTAGATGTGGCCAAGTTTTGTGTTAACATTTTCTTTTTATAAGCCTTATCAGTATTTTCATTAAACATTTCAATATTTAAGCATACAGTCATTACCATATTTCTAACTTGTAAACCTCACTGTTAGTAATAGGGGTAAGAGGGTTTTCTCCAAAAGCATTTTATTTATGTTTGTGTTGAAACAGGTTCCCATTCTGTAGCCCTGGTTTTATGTAGACCACGGCCTCCCAAGTTTAGGATTACAGTAAAAGCATTACTAGTAGGAAGAAAAGTTAAGCCAATTTGATGTTATCTTTGATTATAACCTATTTATTTATTTGTTTGTTTATTTATTTATTTAGATACAGGCTCTCCCTCTGTAGACAGGGCTGGCCCCGTCCCCTGAGTGCTAGGACTAAAAGTGTGCACCCGCCACCACACCTGGCCTTTTATCTGTATTTTGTCATTGTTGTTTTGAGGCGGGGTTTCACCGCCTTTTGCTATATTCTTTTTTTTTTTTTTTTGATTTTCGAGACATGGTTTCTCTGTAGCTTTTTTGGTTCCTGTCCTGGAACTAGCTCTTGTAGACCAGGCTGGCCTCGA
>NC_022030.1:23502328-23504043 GCF_000317375.1 Microtus ochrogaster
AAGGCGTGCGCCACCACCGCCCGGCTTTTGCTATATTCTTAACAGTGAAAGCACACAATAATTAACTGATGAAATTAGTGTGATGCATTTTAGAAATTGGTGAATATGAACAACATGTTTGTATGAATAAAATTCTTACATTCAATTCAAAAATGACGTAATAATACAGTATTTGGGAAAAGTCAGAAAGAAATAGCTTAATTATTTAATTAATGGAATAATCAGATCGCTTCAGGATTTATCAGTCAGTGGCCTTACAGGTGCCTTATTAGAGGCAATCAGGAGGCAGACGCAGGTTAGAGGTCAGCCTGGTCTATGTAGCCAAGTTCACCCTAGATCTATTGACCTAAAAGCAACTTTTTTGTTTCTTGTCATCCATATCCAAGTTAAATGTTACATTCCAATAGCAGCCAAGTGCTTTCCTACTTACTGTTCATACTGATTATTATTATTATTATTTTTTAATATGTGAGAGTGACTCCTGCAGGCACGGGACGGGTTTGGAAAGAAAATCTTAACTTTTTTTTTTTGATGCAGGTTTATGATTCGGACAAGTCCCAAAGTCATGTCAGAATATCCAGCTTGTGACAGTCTTAAACTTCTCATTAAGGTACTAACGGATACTGAAGGAGGCCACAGTTAACGATGAGGGAGAGGATGGTTTCCTGTGGAGTTGTAATTTGGGTGGTTAAGGCACAACGGTTGCAGGCTAACCGCTATAGATAAAAGCCTTCAGAGGAAGTCTGAATACAAGCAGCTAGTGAGATGGTAAAATTTCCTCACACACCCCATGAGACACAGGGTCACACGTGGGCAAATTTATTGAAATTTCCGTCCAGAAAGGTCACAGGATCGATCGTGTGGCTAGGAGCGGACGTAATGCCGCGTTCATGGCTACCAGTGATCATAACGGTGCTTTGGGGACTGGGTGCGACCGGCCGGGAAGCAGCTGTCTGCACGCACTGCGGCTCAGACGCCAACGCGGACCCGCCCCACACCGCCGAGATGCCCTCCCGCCGGCGCGACCACCGCTAACAAACCCGTCCCGGTCTCCAGTCGATCTGCGGCCCCAACTCAAACCCAGCAAAACTAGGTGCGTTCCCTTCACCGAGCGCCGGCACCGACGTCGCCTTGCACGCGGCTCCCACCGCTCCGCGGGCGCGGCTGGCCCGGGAGGCCCAGGACTTCCGGCCCCCTCCGCCCCTCCGCCCGGTTCCGTTCCGCACGAACGCAAGCCACCACCGCTACCGTGCTCGCCGATCCTCCGGAGAGTCAGGGACGGGCGCGTCGGGGGCGGGGCACGGCGGTCACGCCGCCCGTCCCGTGCTTGCAGGAGTCACGTGCCCGCCGGGGTCACGTGCTCGCACCGCAGCCAATCGTAGAGAACGCTGTCCAGGAGCAAGGAGGCTGTGGTGAGAGACAGACCAAGACCGGAGATGTTTTCAAGCCTGGCCCCGGCGGCATTAGGGGTTGTTGCAGCGGCGGAGATACCGGCAGCGGCGGCCACCCGGAGGCCCTCGATCAGGGGCTGAACCCTTCTGCGTCCGCCGAGCCTCGGGTCCGTGAGGGCCAGGGGGGCGTGGCGACCAGAGGGGAGGAAGGAGGGCGCGGTTTCGAGTCCGTCCCGGGCACCAGGGAGGAGACCCTCAGTTCTGTGCCCCGTCTCCTCCCCGGAGTCAGGTAGGGGGTTGCGCCTCCGCCAGCCGCACCCAGCC
>NC_022030.1:23504318-23506123 GCF_000317375.1 Microtus ochrogaster
GCGGCATCGCGGGGGCGCGCCCTGCCGCCGCGCGCTCCCGGTGCCAGGCGCGCTGCGTGCGCGGATGTCGGTCGGAGACACGGTGCGGGCCGGGGCGTAGGAGGCGCGGTGGGTCCCGGGAGAGGTGCGTGAAAGCGAAAGAGCTGCGGCTGGTGTTGTCAGTTCTTTCTTAAATGCCTGTGCGACCTGCCCTTGCCGGCGCTGGGCGATCAGGTCTGAGTTTGTGCCCGTTCCGGTTGGGATGATGTTTGGCGACCCTTAGAGCACGTTGGAATCTTAGATCTGATTTTGAAGAGTTATATGGGGTGACGCATCCTTCAGGATCCAAAGCGTTGAATAAACGGTTGTCGAAAGAGGTCACCGAAACCCAGCTGACAGCTGTTTTAATAATCACAGTGAGAATCGTTGAGGATGGAAGTGGACAGAATTGCACTAGTTGAACACGTAGGGAACATTTGAAGCAGTGTGTTGTAGGGACTGTAATTTCCGCTGGACACCTTGTAGATCCAGCAATCGATGACGCTTTGGGATTATCACTAATTCTGTGGTTGAGATGAACCCTGCATTCTCAGTCATGTGTTTCTTCTTGTTTTAAAATGGTCTGAGTCGATTATGAAGGAAGACGAACTCTTCATGTACTCATTAAAAACATATGCTTAAGTCGGCCGTTAAAAATCTTGGTTACTGATCTTTTTCAATTTCGTCAGTCTTTACACAAAGGCTTTCCTGGAGATTAACTCAGAACTGGCATTATGTGCCCTGTTGGTGTCCAGTTTAAACCACTGCGTTAGAATCGCCTACGTAAGGATGAAGATGTTCTGTTACCCTTTAAGAACATTTCAGTACAACATTTAATATTTTAATACATTTGTTTACGTCTGTAGGTATGGGTGCAGAGGTTACAGGACAACTTCCTAGAGTTGGTTCTCTTTTTCCACTGTGTGGGTCCTAGAGCTCCAATTCAGGCCCTTGTTTTGGTTTCAGGTAGCTTTTACACTCTGAGCTATCTTGACTTCCTACTGTGAACTTTTTGATAGGGCTTTCATTTGGGTTAAAGCAAAAATATATAAAAATTCGAAAAGCTTCTCCCGGACTTGATAGAGTGAGAAAGGCTTGACACTTAAGAAACCTTTATGCTTGATAGAAGCACTCACCAAATTTCTGAAGCTCAAGAGGGGCGGTGGTGGCAAGCCTTTAATCCCAGCACTGGGGAGGCAGAGGCACAGATCTCTGTGAGTTCAAGGCCAGCCTGGTCTACAAAGCGAGTTCCAGGACATCCAGACCATTACACAGAGAAACCTTGTCTTAAAAACAAACAAACAAACAAGCAAACAAACAAAAAAACTCAACAACAACAACAAAAAAATCTAAGGCTCTACATGACAGCTCAACTCAGGACAAACCTAACTGTTCAACGAGGTGTTCTGTTTTGGAGAAAGGAAACCAGAGGGTTAAGTGTATATTCATTTGTAGAAGATTTAAAGCTGGAGAAGTAGAAAGAAGATGGATCAGCTGCTGCTGCCTTAAAACAAAGTCAATGTTTCTTTGAACTTTAAAATTGTTCCTATGCAGTGTATTTTATTTTTGTTTAATCAAATAACAGAGGGTATTCCTGGCGGGGGGAGTTGGAGGTCTTTCTCAATTTCTTACAGTTTCTGTATTTTAAAGTTGTTAACATAGTTTATGGACTAAGCAGAGTTGGAACAGTGGGAATCTCTGGGTATGCATTCTATGAAGTCTGTTTGAGGAGGAGTTAAGAGAACAATAGTGAAAGAGCCCAGTGGCTGAAAATGTACAAAACTTTT
>NC_022030.1:23506618-23508565 GCF_000317375.1 Microtus ochrogaster
GGTTGTGAGCCACCATGTGGTTGCTGGGAATTGAACTCAGGACCTTTGGTAGAGCAGGCAATGCTCTTAACCTCTGAGCCATCTCCCAGCCCCTGTATTGGTTTTTTAATCCAGGAAAAAATACTTGCTGAACTTTATAGTGTACTGGGATTAAAGGCAGAATATAAAGGCATGTGCCACCACACTCTGCAGTTAATTTTTCTTAAAAAAATTTTTTTTGAGACAGGGTCTCTCCCAGACTGGCTTTAAATTCAGAATGTCGTTGAAGGATCCTCTTGTATACTATACCTCTTTTAAATATATTTTGTTTTTATTTTGTGTACATTCATGTTTTGCCTGTGTGTCAGTGTGAGGGCATCAGAAGCCCTGGATCTGGAGTTACAGATGGGTGTGAGCCTCATTGTGGGTGCTAGGAATTGAACCCAGGTCTCTAGAAGAGCAGTTAGTGCTCCTAACCACTGAACCATCTCTCCAGCTCCTTAAAGGTGTCGGTGTAGGCATGTATAGGAGTGCAAGGTGTCTTCAGAGGACAGAGGAACTGACCCTCTGGTACTGGGGTTACAGGTGGTTATGAGCCATCTGATGAGGGTGCTGGGACCCCTCATCAACGCAATACTCAATCCTTTTTAATCTTTTGTTTCCTGAGTAGGTCCTCTTAAATTGACTAGACATACTTTTCATCTTTCTTGTGTTAGCCTCCCAAGTACTTCAGATTATACGCTTGTCCTACCAGTTCTAGTTTTCTTGAAGAATATTAATTTCAATCTGAAAAGAGAATGGTTAATGAGATTAGTCATCTCTGTCATTGTAGGAAGTTTAACTCCTCCAGCATATAGATTTAAGAACTTTGGAGTAGCATCAATTAGGTAGAATCTCCCTTACACTTACAGTGGGTCGCTTCAGGATTGTCTTTCTGACGGGGAATTTATTGCTAACTTAACATGTATTTGTTATACCCATGTCATGTACAGGGCATATTTGAAGAATTAGTCTTAGGACTAGAAGTGAATTCACATTTTCTAGTCCATGTCCTTCATTTTTCAAATGAAAAAGTAAAAGCTTGGTAAGAAGGTACATGACTTAGAGTTGTCTATATAACCTTAGTGATTTGTCTAGAAGTTTCTTGCTGTGAGATGCTAATGTGTCCTTTATTTAGGAGTAGTTTTATGATGTAGAAGAAAAAAGACCGTGAACTATAACAGAGAAAGTATAGATTTAGGTTCTTTGTCACTTTTATTTTTTCTGACAAATCCTATAACATTCAGAACTTTGTATTCTTCACTTACCAAAAATAATTTCCTGGGGTTGTAGAGTGCCAGCTTGGAATGTGTGAGGCCCTGTTCAGTCAGCACCATTACTATCACTAATATTATTGTTATTATTATTATTCATAATTTCCACAGTTGTTGGGTAGAAGAACAAACGAGAGCACACCAGGAAGTACATTGTACACTGGGAACGTTTATACAGATGATGCTACTTTTACAGAAAATGTAGTTCTCAAGCGTAACAAGATGCTTCACTTTAGTCCCTAGGCTTTTACTTAGCCCCAGCTTTGTTATTTTCTGCACCTGCTATTTTGGGGATTATAATTCCTTGTAAATACATTTTTTCCCAATCCCTACTTAGTTCTAATCTTGGTAAAGAGGCTTATGAACACTAAACATTGCTTTAGCCCTCCGATTTCTCTTGGAGAATATAAAGTACAGCGTTTGAAAACATTCTTGTTATACACTCATGCATGCATAATTTGTTTCCTTAGCAGGCAATGGCTTTTTAAAAGCAATAGTGAACGTATTGATGAGAATTTGTCTTTCTGGTTTCCAGATATGGCAGAGCCAGAAATAAATTTTCTTTATAAATTTGATTTTTAATAGCTCATATATATTCTGAAATATATAAAAAATGCTGTGGTGGCTCATGCCTGTAATCCCAGTGCTTAGGAGA
>NC_022030.1:23508695-23521883 GCF_000317375.1 Microtus ochrogaster
TCCTTCCTTCCTTCCTTCCTTCCTTCCTTCCTTCCTTCCTTCCTTCCTTCCTTCCTTCCTTCCTTCCTTCCTTCCCTTTTTTAACTGTTTTGAGACAGGGTAGTCTTATGTAGCCCTGGAAGACCTGGAAGTCTCTATGTAGACCAGGCTTTCCTTGAACTCACAGAGATCCATCTGCCTCTGCCTCTCTAGTGTTGTATTTATTTTTTATTTAAAGTGCACATTTTTTCTAGTGTTTTCATTTGATATTGAAAATCAATAAATAGTTACAATGTTGCCTGGATTATCAGAGTATTTTTAACTTTGAACACACAAAATATTGATTATCAGCCATTCACGCCTTTAATCCCAGCAGGGAAGCAGAGTCAGGGATCTCCACGAGTCAGAGGCCAGCCTAGTCTAGAGTGAGTTCCAGGATGACCACATTGTTTGAGTGCTTTGTGGGAGTCTTGTTCAAAGTTTAGTCAACATTTCATAAGCCTATAAAACAGTGTTCTAACATGGCAAATTAAGCTGATGCTGTGGATAGTTATGAGATATTAGGTGTTCACAAGCTAAGTAGTAACAGCTCTGTGTGTGTTAGCCATTTCTCTCTGGTCCCTCTTTAATGAAAAGTGGTTAGCTGTTTCTAAAGAACTCTAAGGTAATATTTATTAAATCTCATAGTCCATGAAAAATGCATGAAAGGCAGTTGTTCTTCCAACTGGGCAGCCAGAGAGGAAAATGAGAATAAGTATTTTATAAGAATACTGGAAAATAAGCCAGTACAGTTTTTGCAAGATGCACGTGTGGGTTGTTCTCTATTTCTCCCACCCCCTTTCATTGTTGGAGGTAGATCTCATAGCCTCAGACTTGCTGGTCAAGCACTGTATTGTATCTCTGAGCTCCATATCCAGCCCAAGATAAGGAGCTTGTCACCAAGAACTTGAGTTGGTTCTTCAACCCCACGTGGCAGGAGGAGAGAGCTGGTTCTTGAAAGCTGTCCTCTGACTCCATGTGCATACTGTGGCACATGCGTGTCCCCAAAATAAATGTTAAAGAAATGAGATGCACTAATCCCAGACCATAGTGACTAAAAGAGAAAAAGCATACTGAACGCATGTAGCTCTTTATAAACGTCTAGAGCCAGCAAAGGGAAATTTGAGTTTGTCCAGGTTAGAAAATAGTGTCCAAGAAGAGGTTTCCATATTTCTTACTAACGAGGCCTTCCAGAAGTTTGCCAAATTAAAAATTTTAACTTTAGTCCCTAGAAAGTTTAATTGAAACATAGAACTTAAGTATACAAGGTAAATTATGAAGTAAATTATAGTGTAGAAGTTATTTTTTTTTAAATTCTTAGAATATAAAAGTTGTTTTGTCTGCTGCAGAGATTGCCCAGGGTTTAAGAGCACTTCCAGTTTTTCCAGAGGACCTGAATTCAGTTTCCAACACACACACACACCCCTTAACAGTATTTTCCATAGTCAAACCCCCTAACAGTTGTCTGTTGTACTGAAGTTGGTTACAAATATGTAGTAGTTTGTCTTTTAGAATATCATTATGTATTTGAACTACAGTTGGAATAATTACCACAAATACTAGCAGTAAATACTTTTAACTATTGAAATTTACAAGAGTATGTCATAGTTTTTCAGATTATTTTCCCTGCAGGGAATTTGCCCTCATTCTGCGTCCAATTTTCTTTCTTTCTTTTTTTTTTTCCAGACAGGGTTTCTCTGTGGCTTTGGAGCCTGTCCTGGAACTAGCTCTGTAGACCAGGCTGGTCTCGAACTCACAGAGATCTGCCTGCCTCTGCCTCCCGAGTGCTGGGATTAAAGGCGTGCGCCACCATCGCCCGGCTCCAATTTTCATTGTTTTATGTAGTTAGTATGTATGTATGTATGTATGTATGTATGTATGTATGTATGTATTTGTGGTCTTTTGAGATAGGATCCTGTCATGTAGTCCAGGCTGACCTGGAACTCACTTTGTTGACAGATAACCCCTGAATAACAGGATTGTACCACCAAAACTAGCTTCTACCTTCTAATGGAGAACAAAAACCATATGTGATTCTCTTTTCTGCCTAGAGTAGCTATATTGACTCAGGATAAAAGAAGGCCTTAAAAGTTACAGGATTTGCTGTTAGCCTTGTTTACTAGTGAACTCCAGACTAGCCTAGGCTACATAGTGAGACATAGTCTCCTTCCCCAAACAAACAAAAAAGTTACAGTGGTTTGAGTTTACGAAGTACATTTTACATCTGAGTTCTTTGATTTTCACAACTATTTGTGAGTCATAAAGATTTGTCAGCTAACTTCATGGATCATGGATGGAATCTAGGTTAAAATTGCTGGGAGTCAGCTTAAACTGCTTTGAAATTCACTTGTGAGTGAGAAATGTGAATAAACCTAAAAGAATAACAAAGAAAGACAAGTATTTTAAATAGCTGAGGTGATTGATCATCAGTAGGGATTATTTAATCTTCAGAAGTTATTCCCATCTTCCAGGACGTATAAAACACATCACAGATGAAATAATATGCTATTTAACATGCAGTTGAATAGGACAAAAAATAGCTTTTTACTGAGTTTCTGTTTTTCTTGATGCTATGAAAGGTAAACAAGAGGTTTCTTGGTAGCATCTCGGCTTACTCATTCTGTCCTTTGTTGTGAAGAAGGAAACTCTGTGGTTCTTCATTCTCCTGGCGTCTGCGCTCTTGCTCTATAGATGGCTATTCAAAATAAATAATACTTATATGGGGATTTACATAAACACATTTGTGTTAAAATTATATTATCACTTTATTCTAATATTTAAAAAATACTTGTTTTTTTTTTTTTATTTTCATTTGGTACCTGTGTGGTGGTCAGAGAACAGTGGATGGGACTCAGTTCCTGTAGATCCAGGCATGTAGCTCAGGTCCTCAGGCCTGACAGCAAGTGCCTTACCCAGTGGTCTACCCCACTGGCCCTTCACTGTACTTCTTTTTTTATGTATACAGTATTCTGTCTGCATGCCAGAAGAGGGCACCAGACCCCATTACAGATGATTGTGAGCCACCATGTGGTTGCCAGGAATTGAACTCAGGACCTTTGGAAGAGCAGGCAGTGAGTGCTCTTAACCTCTGAGCCATCTCTCCAGCCCTCTTCACTGTACTTCTTAAGGCTTTATTCTGTGTTGTTGTAGAATGTATTTGTCTCTAGCTATATGAATTTGGATTATTAGCTAATATATGGAAAACAGTATTTATATTTATGAATTAACCCTTCATATCCTTTAGACATTTTTTTCTCTTTGTTCCTTATTCAGATTTTTAGGAGTTATAAGAATTAAGCAAATAATACTCTAACATGTATATTGCAGTTTTTATATTACTGAGTTAACTAGTGCTACTGTTAAATCAGAAAACTATGTACTAGGAAATATTTTAGTTGTTCTTTAACCCCTTCTTCTCCTGTCTTCTCCTGGTGAACATTATTAGATTTTCACAACTTTTATCTTAAAATTCTTTTCCTTTGGAATCATGGCTTTTACAGCCCTTTTAAAAGCCTCAGAAGAAACTTCAAATTGAATCATTCCACTTTTACTATCCCAGTTATGACTCTGGTAGTTGTTTGTGTTAGTTGCTGTATGACTTCATATAGAATGTTCTTACTATGTAGCCCAGGCTGGCCTGAACTTGTGACAATATTCCTGTCCCTAAGACCTGGAATTAGAAGTGTGAGCCACTAGACTGAACTCCTACCTATTGCTTTTATATACTCATGTTGTCAGAAAGTAGAGTGGGGTGGGGAGAGCGAAGGTGTGAGAATTGTGGTTGGAATGTAAAATGAATAAGAAATTAAAATAAAATAGAATGGTTATTTTATATTTCTATATTATTATTATTACTATTATTAATGAAGATAGGGTCTCATTGTATAGTAGCCCTAGTTGACCTGGAACTTGCTGTGTAGACCAGACTAGAACTCACAGAGATCTACCTGCCTTTGTTTTCTGAGTGCTGGGATTATGGGAATGCCCAGTCATGCCTAACTTATTTTTTTTATTTATTTGTTTATTTTTGTTTTTTCAAGACAGGGTTTCTCTATGTAACAGTCCTGGCTGTCCTGGAACTCTTTTTGTAGACCAGGCTGTCTTGAATTCACTGAAATCTGCCTGTCTCTGCCTCCCAAGTACTGGAATTAAAGGTGTGCACCACCACCGCCCCACCTTTATTTTTTTAATTATTTTATTTTATGTTTATTACTGTTTTACCTGCTTGCATATCTGTCTACCAAGTACCCGCAGAGGTTAAAAGAGGGCATATGTGGCAGTCAGCAGGTTGTTAAGGGCAACAACTGATTGATTCAGCTATTTTTTCAGTTCATTCCATTCAAGGTAGCAAGTGAAGTCATGCTTGGCAAATAAACAGTATAAGCAGTTCTCTTAAGTAAGTAAATCACTAAATAGATCAATAAACCAGCATCTAATAATAAGTATTTTTTTTTTTTTTACTTCATTCCCTCCTTCTACCTTCACAACTCCTCATGAATCTATCTTGAAGAAATGGGTTGGTACTCCTGACTTAGTATCTGTATCGTGCTCCATTGGCTCTCAGTTGTCTCTCTCCCCTTAATCCTCTCTAACAACTTTGGCATTTTCTTGTACCATTCCTGACTGATTGCATAAAAACAATATTTAAAGCCTTGCACATGCCCCCCCCCCCCCGCCTTTGGTGGTAATCAAGTCTGATCAGTCCTCTGGTTTTGGAGGATTGTTGCTCTCTAGGTGATTCTGAAGAGTAACTGTTTTCCTGAATGACAGGTAAGTTTTTTTTTGATCTGAGTAGAGAGCTTGTATTGAACTTGTTGGTGGATGCTGTTGCAGTGGTATCTGTGGTCCTGGGCCCTATCAGAGTCGTTCCTAACAGGACTGATAAAAGAGTACAGGAGTTTTTGTATTTCTTGACTCTAAAGGGTGTAAATGTTGTTGAACCTCACTTCTGGGTGCACATCTATGTTGGGGCCCAAGAATACAAGTTTGCAGCTGTCTTCTGAGGCAGGTGATCTGTGCCCCATTAGCAACTATTGCTCTTTTAACTAGTCTGGTACAGTCCTTTTAATTTTTTTTTTTTTAAATGAGACAGGGTCTCTCTGTGTAGCCCTGATTGTCCTGGAACTCGCTCTGTAGACCAGGATAGCATCAAACTTAGAGATCTGCCTGCTTCTGCTGAGTGCCAGGATGAAAAGTATGTGCCACCATTTTACAGGTTTAATTTTTGTACATTGGTTTTTCCTGTGACCTGAACACTAGGTGGCCCAGTTAAGCATACCCCTTTTGTGTTAGTTATTCAGTCTGCTCCAGTATAAATAACCTGGCTTGCAGGTAAACACATCCTGCAATCCTGACCTGGGTTAAGGGGCTCGTGGCTGGCATTTATTAAAGCCAGCATTTTGAAACATGGCTTTCTCACATGAATAACTTCTCTATGGCCAGTCTCCATATTATTCCTTTTTTCCTTTAAGACCCATTACAACCTTAACCACTTTGTCCCTCTGTGGGAGCTTCCTTTCAGGTCCCTTTTGTGGCAGAGTCCACACAACCAGTATTTAAGACTATTAGGTTCCCCCATAGTTTTTTTGGTGGGGGGAGATGTCCTCTAGCAACTCATCTATACGCTGTCACTATCTGGGGCCATCCCCAAAGAGAATCATAATTTGTTTTCCAGTGTAGGCAGTTCCCACACAGCAAGATGAACTTTGAGGGACATTCCATGGCTCGCTTGTTTCCAAGTATCCCCTGAAGGAGATAAGGCTGAACCCCTCTGTGGGGCAGTTAGTTATATTGGTGGGTGTCCAGGAATTGAAGTTGCCCTGGAACAGATTGCTCTTCAGATAAATTTGTATGCAAGGGTACTAACTCGTGTGTACTTGGGAGGACACCAGGAGGTAGAGTAGGAGCTGAGCCATTGTTCCCATTCTGAGGTAACTTTTGAGATGGTCAGTGTAGAGCCTGGTTGAGTGTGGGACTCTCATGGTTGACTCCTGGCTTGGGTCCACAGGAGCATTGGTGTAGGTGCTGTGTAACCTACAACTGCTGGTGACACCTGCAACTTTAAGAACTGAGGGAGTGGTGAGGATTGGGCAATTTTTCATGCATATCAGCCAAATCTTTCAAGAGCTGCTAGAGGCAGGTGTGTCCATACTCTCACAAGTCCCCTGAGTCCCTTGGAAACAGTGGAGGTGGACAGCCAAACATGACCTTGAAAGGGGAATTACTGCATCCACCCAAAACACTTTAAGTGGCAGAATTTCTGGCCAAGGGAGCCTATGTCTTGGCAGTGCTTGGCCACTGCTATTTTATATTTATGGTTGTGAGCCTAGCCTTCAACGGCTGAGCCATCTCTCCAGCCCGGCCACTGCTATTTTAAAGGTTCGATTCATTCTCACAACTCGGCCTGACGATTGGGGGCAGTCCCCTGAGTGCAGCGTTCACACTGATCTTCTGTGCAGGTAGGAAAAGCTTCCACCCACACTGAAAAGTGCACACCATAAACAACAGATCTCAGTACCTTTGCTGGGTTGACTGTCAGGAAAGTCCACTTCTAGATGCTCTTTTCTGTCAGTGTGGGAACCTCGGGTCCCTCCCTGGATTGTTCCGAGTATGCTGTAGACATGCTTTGCTGGCTTGTTGGGTCAATGTTGGTAGCCTCAGAACCACCAAATACCTTTGGAACAATTCTTACAAGGCAGTTTTTCTAAATGGGTTGCTTCCTGAGCTTGTTGAACTAGGCTGGGAGCTGTCATCTCTGGAATTAATTTTCTTATCTGAGGTAATTGGCCGGTCCTGATTTTTAGTAGCTCTTTGATGAGTTGTTCTTTTCCTTTCTTCCGGCTTCTGTGAATGAACTCTGGTAGCACCTGGGTGTAAACATACCTTTTAGGATGGGGGTAATGGAGGGGTCTGTGGGGTCACCTTTCACAGAGGGCAGTCCAGTCTGCCAGTTGGTTTCTCTAACTCACTTGACCTTGACTCTTATGTCAGTGTGATGGTGTGCCACTGTCACAGCCGTGGGTCCAGACAGCTTCTTGGAGCCGGAAGATATTTGTCTCTGTTTTTAATTTCTTTGCCCTCTGAGGTAAGTAGTCCCTTTCTTGATGTCTTGCTGCTTTGAGTCTCTTGATGTGAGGAGCTGTTCCCCCTGTTGTTGGCTTCAGCTTCCATCAGTGAAAGGTTCCATGTCTGAATTGGAAAGTGTCTTCTCCTTTAAGTCTAGCAGTGAGGAGAAAAATCACTTAAAAATTTTCTGCAGTCATGGAGGGGCTTTTCCTCCTAACAGAGCTAACATCTTGGATGAGGGGAGGGCCTGGGAAATCCCCTAGTGCTAGGGCAGATACCATTGGACAGATGAGATGTAGTTTGCTCTCTCCCTTGACATAGCATCTTCTGGTGATGTAGGAGTGTCTTCTATCTATCTATTGATTTCATTGGTTAATTAATAAACTGCTTGGCCTGATAGGTCAGAACATAGGTGGGTGGAGTACGCAGAACAGAATGCTGGGAGAAAGAAGTAGAGTCAGGCAGACACCATGGAGCCAGCTGCCAGGTCAGACATGCTGAATCTTTCCCGGTAAGCCACCACCTCATGGTGCTACACAGATTATTAGAAATGGGTTAATCAGGATGTGAGAGTTAGCCAATAAGAGGCTAGAACTAACGGGACAGGCAGTGTTTAAATGAATACAGCTTGTGTGTTGTTATTTCGGGGCATAAGCTAGCCAGGCAGCTGGGAGCTGGGTGGCAGGAAGCTGCTCGCCTCATCACTACAGAGTGGTGCCCAACATGATGGACTAAATCCACTTAAAAACCTGAGAGGGCTTAAAAAGGAGAGAGAGAGAAAAAAAAGGAGAGAGAGAGAGAGAGTTTAACACAGCTTTTTGCTGTTTGTTAGTAGTGTGCCGCAGAGAAATTTCCCTGACTCAGCAGCCATAGCAGGAAAAAAGCTGTGTTAAACTGGTTAATTCTAACTACCGGTCAACCACGCTCATCACTTGGCGCCCAACTTGGGACTCTTAATCTCAGGGTCGTGGGTTCGAGCCCCACATTGGGCGCCAAGTGATGGGCATGGTTGACCGGTAGTTAGAATTAACCAGACCAGCTCAAAAACAATGAATATAATTTAATAATTGGAAACGGAGAAACTCACACGACCGGGGTTTAGCGAGCACCACGTGCAACCGAGAGGCAAAACAAGAGGAGGGCACCTGGATTCCCAGGTCCTTCTTCCCTGGCCCCAGGTGGCCACACCCTAGCCAAATGTGATTGGCTGCGCTTCCCCATTATTCTGGTACCATGAGAAGTAGTCCTCAGGGACAAGGCTTTTAGATCAGATCCAGCTTAGGTCTTCTGTGTCCTGTGTCCAAAGTGTGTGATACATTCAGCAAAAGGAACTTCACTCTGAAGAACAGTAGAAGTAGCCTATAATGTTTTTGGAATCCCTTATATAACCTTGACCAACAATTCAAAACTCATGCCTCCTGTTAGGGTTTTTACTATGGCTCTTGGGGCTGGGGGGTGGTGGTGGCATTACCAGCCCAGATGAAAAATTTTCAGTTAAACTGTATATATGTGTGTGTGTGTGTGTGTGTGTGTGTGTGTGTGTGTATATGTGTGTGTGTGTGACATAAATGTTTATCTTTAAAAATATGCATATGTTTTTGTCAGTGTGGAGAAGTGCACATGAGCATAGATGCCCACAGAGTCCAGTGACAATGGATCCTGCTGGAGGTGGAGGTTTTCATGGTTGTGAGTTGCTTGGCAATGGATACTCAGGTTCTCCGAAAGAGTCGTGTTGCTCTTAACCATGGAGCCTTCTCTATTAGAATATAAGTACAGTGGATAAATGCTAATTGCTTCTTTAAATTATTTTCAATTTTTAAAATTTTATTGCTAGAACTAGAAGTTTAGCTGTCACTGTAGCCTACTTGTTTTTGTTTACTCCCTTGCACTCTGGTAGTTATACTTTTATCTTTCTGTTGGCTGGCCTATTGGTTGTTTCCTTTGCTGTACAGGTTTTTAATATTATGCAATCTCATTTATTAACTTTTATTTTTTTGAGATATTTTCAGAAAGATTTTGTGTCTGCCATTATCTTCTTGGTCTTTTTGAGATAGAGTCTGACTCTTTAGCCTTGGCTGACCTGAATTTGCTATGTAGACCAGGATCGCCTTAGAGAGATCCCTGCCTATTTCTTCTTCCTGAGTGCTGCTAGGATTAAAGGTGTGCACCACCATACCCAGCTTGTGCCTATACTTGATGAATTTGCTCTGAAAGTTTGTTTCAAGTCTTACTTAATGGGTCTTCAGCCCATTTTGAACTGGTGTATGGTAGAATGACAGGTAGGAATCTGGTTTCATTTCTCTATATGTAGTTACATCCATATTTCTGAGGACTGTTGTTGAAGACGTTGTTTGTTTTTGTCTTTTCGACACCTTTGTTGAAATCAAGTGGCTGTAGCTGCTTGGGTTGTTGGTTTGTTTGCCTTCTGTTCTATATCTATCCTATCTTGATAAGTATAAAGTCTTGGACCTAATTTACTGTCTGTCATAACTTGCTTTCTGCATCTGATAAACAAGGAAAACTAAGTATCTCGTCTACAATTCCCTTGGAATCCAAGAAGGAAATACTATTAACTGAGTAAGCAGGGAGTGAAAGCAAGCAACTTCAAAAAAAAAAAAAGTCAATAACGACAGAAACAGTTCGCTACCCGGACAGTCAGATACTCCAAAGTTCCTCTACAAGTTTGGAGTATCCATCTTCAGCCTACAGGCCTAGCATATCCGATAAGCTTTCCTGTAAAGCAGGATAGTCTGAAGGTCTGTCTCTCCCTGTCTTGACAATGTTTGGCAGTCACTTTCTTTTGTGTACTGCTTGTCCAATTAGGATGGCATACTGTCAGCAGGCCCAAACGTTCCTGTAACTCCAGCTTCAGGACACCTCTGGCCTCAACAAGCACTTGAGTGCACATAAACACACATAGATACACACATAGTACATATAGTGATTGATGCCCCATATCGTGTGGCTCTTCTGACATGAGACAGAGGTTTTGCATTTCACTTTAAGAAGCATGCTTGGGTTTAGAGGAGAGCCACACTCCAGCTCCAAAGCCAGCTTTAATCTTTAATTGGACTGTGACTACAAAAAGACCATTTGCATTATGTGTCTGTAGAGAACAACATAAACATTTGGAAAGATTATGAAATTTTACCCTATTGGAAATGTGATATACCAATAGGCCAATTTTCTTCTTTTCCTGAGACATTTTTTTTGGATTATTTGTCCCTCTTTTTCAGATGTCTTATTTGTCCACTAGTCTTCAGATTCCTTAGCTGGATGCTGTTATTCTCCTGAAAACCCAGAAACAAAACACTTTCCCAACCCTAATTTTGGGGAGATTCTCTTTTGGCAAGTTATTATCTGATCAAATGAAAAGCATTTGTTACTTTTAAAGGTTAGTTCAGATTAAAAGGTCATGATGTTTGATGAATTATCATCTCTTTTAATTAAGAGGTGTCTCTTGTTCAAATTGAATCTTTGTCAGTTTGGGTGGTATCCATAGCTTTTCTTCTCCTGTGGAAACGAAAGCAAACCTCCTTCCCCAATGTTAACACATATCCTGGTTTTCATTCTGAGGTCAGGACATCTTTCAAGTATATCAACTGGTTTAACTCCGTAGTTTTTTCTACTATTTACCCAGTGTCTCTTTGCAGCTGCTGTTCCTTTCTCACTAGCATTTAGAAAATTCAAAGTTCATAAAGCATTATGCAGTCTATTTCCGGGAGTATTTATCATCCCTTTCTGTTTACTTAACATATCCTTTAGAGTTTGATTTGATCTCTCTATAACTGCCAGGCATGTAGGATTGTGTGGCATACCTGTACTGTAATATGCTTTATATTATAATAGACAAAAAAACTGTTTCATTTTCTTAGAGACATGTGCCAAAGCATTGATGCCTACTTATAATAAGTCTCAGCCTACTAAAAGATATAAATGGAAGATTCTCCCACAGGGAATGTTAAATAGCCTCACTATGTGCCAGTATTTTCTAAGTCAGCCATTGGAAATAATACATAAGCAATTTCCTGAATCTATAGTTTACCATTACATGGATGACATTTTGCTATCTGATTCAAATGTAGATACTTTAAAAAGAATATTGAAGAAGTAAAGAAAATTTTGTCTTGTTGGAAATTACAAATTCCTCCTAAAAAATTAAAAAAGGAGATTCTGTTAATTATTTATGCTGTCAAATAGCTTTACAAAAAAGTAACCTCAAAAGGTGCAAATTAGGAGATGCTGACAAGGACTTAAATAATCCCAGGGAATTATCATCTGAACCTGAGAGAGAATTGACTTTGATTGAAGGTCACATTTCTAAGAGGGTAAAATTTCATAATCTCCCCATATGTTTGTTTATGTTGTTCTCTACAGACACATAATGCAAATGGTCTTTTTGTAGTCACAGTCCAATTAAAGATTAAAGCTGGCTTTGGAGCTGGAGTGTGGCTCTCCTCTAAACCCAAGCATGCTTCTTTTTTTTTTTGTGGTTTTTTGAGACCAAGCATGCTTCTTAAAGTGAAATGCAAAACCTCTGTCTCATGTCAGAAGAGCCACATGATATGGAGCATCAATCACTATATGTACTATGTGTGTATCTATGTGTGTTTATGTGCACTCAAGTGCTTGTTGAGGCCAGAGGTGTCCTGAAGCTGGAGTTACAGGAACGTTTGAGCCATTCAACATGGTGCTAGGAACTGACTTTAAGTACTCCATCAGAACAGTGTGTGCTCTTAATGTCTGACTCACTTGACATCCCTGATTATTTATTACTGCTCCATTCTCACTGCTTGTTACGGGTCTCTTTAAAATTACCTTATCTTGGTTTTATTTTAGTAAGTCATGTATTTAGATATTCTCTATTTCTTTTAGAATTTTCAATTTTGTGGAATATACATTTCTAAGATATGTCATAAAGATTTTTAAATTTCTTGGTATGTATCATAATGGCTTCCTCTTTAATCTTACTAAATTGAATCTTTATTTAAAATGATATATTTCTTTTTATTTTATGTCCTAGAATGCACTGTATAGACCAGGCTGGCCTCAGACTTACAGAGATTCACCTGCCTTTGTCTGCTGGATAAGATTAAAGGCATGTACTATCATGGTTGGCACTTTCTGGTTTCTTTTCTCTTCTTTTTTCTTACTTTGTTTTTTCAAGACTGGGTTTCTCTGTGTAGCCCTGGCTGTCCTGTAACTCTCTATGTAGACCAGAGTGGCCTCAAACTCACAGAGATCCACCTGCCTCTGCCTTCCAAGTGCTGGGATTAAAGGTGTGTGCCACCATGCCCAGCTCCAGCATGCTCTATTAATGTAGGTCCGTACAGATAAAAACTTTCCTCTTAGGATTACTCTTTTTTTGTATCTCATCATTTTTGATATGTTTTGTTTTTATTTACATTCAGTTTTAGAAATTTAAATAATTCTTTTTGATTATTTTCAGTCATCCATTCATCATTTAATATTATTCAGTCTCCGTGTGTTTGTGTATGTTCTATTGTCTATCTTGCTATTAGGACAATTTTATTTTGTTGTGACCAGATGTAATAAACAGAATTATTTCACTTTTCTTATATTTATTAAGACATTCTTGGTGTTCTAATATGTGATCTTTATTTAGAGAAAGTTTTGAGGGCTGTAAAGAGGAATATGTATTGTGCAATGTTTGGATGAATTAATTTAATGACTCATGGTGGAGGTCAGAAAACATGACTTGTGGCAATCACTTACTTCCTAACTCCAAACTCAGGTTATCAGGCCAAGGGTGAAATATTCTGTTCATGTCTGTTAAATCCATTTGGTTTATGATGTAATTTTATCCAAATGTTTCTTTTGTTCATTTTTTTGCTGGGATGATCTGTTAATTGTTTCAAGTCATGCATTGAATCATCTATTATAACTGTGCTGCGTTAGTTTGACCTTACCTCTTGTAGTATTTGCTTTATGAATTGAGTACACTTGTGTTTGATGCTTAGATTTATAATGTTCGTGTCAGTGCAGAAAACACATGTCTCACCTAAAGAGAGTAAGAGATAGTATTTTATTTAATTATTTTATTACTGATTTGATGTTATTTTATTACTTAAATACCAATCCAAA
>NC_022030.1:23522055-23532485 GCF_000317375.1 Microtus ochrogaster
GAGTACTGGGATTAAAGGCGTGCGCCACCATCGCCGGGCTTACCCCCCAATCTTAAAAGAGGGCCATGTACCCCGCCCTGTGGAAAGTCCAAGGCCCTCCCTACTCCAGCTGTACCACTCTTGGGAATATACCCAAGAGATGCCCAATCATACTACAAAAGCATTTGTTCAACTATGTTCACAGCAGCATTATTTGTAATAGCCACGACCTGGAAACAACTTAGATGCCTCTCAACTGAAGAATGGATAAAGAAAGTGTGGCACATCTACACATTAGAGTACTACTCAGCAGTAAAAAAAAAGGTATCTTGATTTTTGCATGCAAATGGTTGGAATTAGAAAACAATATCCTGAGTGAGGTAACCCAGACCCCCAAAAAACGAATATGGTATGTACTCACTCATAAGTGGATACTAGGCATAAACAAAGGACATCGAGCCTATAGTTCATGATCCTAGAGAAACTAAGTAATAAGGTGAACCCAAATAAAAACATATATAGACCCTCCTGGAAATTGGAAACAGACAAAAATTTGGGAGCATCGGGACAGAGGGTAGAAGGAAGGGGAAAAGGGGGGCATTGAGAACTTGAGGGAATAGGATAGTCAAAATGGAGAAAGGACAGATACAGGAGCAAGGAAAGAGATATCTTGATTAAGGGAGCCATTAGGGAGGTAGCAAGAAACCTGGCTCTAGAATAATGCCCAAGAACCCACAGGGATGACCTCAGCTAAGACACTAAGCAATAGAGGAGAAAGTGTCTGAACTGGCCTTACCCTATAGTCAGACTGATGATTATTTTAAATATCACCATAGAACCTTTGTCCAACAACAGATGGGAGTAGAGGCGGTGACACACATCAGAACTCTGGACTGAGCTCCTAAGATCCAGTTGAAGAGTGGAAGGAGTGAGAGTATGAGCAAGGAATGAATCCAAGACCATGAGGGGTTCATCCACTGAGACAGTTTGCTTGAGCTCACCAACTCCAACTGGACTGGGAGTCAACTCTGAAGGGGGTTGACAGTTGGGGCAGACTGAGGGGCCACTGATAGTGACACTGGGATTTGTCTCTACAGCATGTACTGGCTTCTTGGGATCCTATTCTCTTCGGATGTAAGCCTTGCTCAAGAGAGTTTTATTTTGGAACCATTTGACTGACCATGATCCAGAAATACAGATTTAGGTTACCCCAAATTCCATGTTCCAACATGGAAGCAGTTTCATGAAGTTTTATAGGCTAAATAAAGTCATAAATCCAGGCAAGTTGAAAATACATTTATAAGTATGTCAAAGAGATGGTTAACTGCAGGATGGAGGAAGCTTTTCTATAAGCCTTATGTGTTATATGATGACATAAGATCTTAGCTTTTGGGTTTGTCGAAGGTGCGGTCTGTCAAGTTCATAAATTTCGAAAGGTTTTTATTCTGTCACATAACAGAATGCTAGTTCTGACAGAGAGATGGGTAAGGAATGGCTGTTCAGGGGGGTCAAAGCTAGCCCAAAGTAAGATTACCAGCCTGTGAGCCTGTAACATTGCTACCTCTCCACTGTTTTATCAGTCAGTCTGGCTTTGCAGACACAGTTGCTTACCAGGAGTGTTTGCTCACATCCTTGATGGATTGCTCCATTAATAGAATAAAGTGATCTTCTTTATCATTGTTATTAGCTCTGGGTTGAAGCCTCTATTTTGTCAAACGTTAGAATAGTAGCACATGTCATTGCTCCGTTTACTTGGAATACCTTTCACTTAAACTCCTTTTCTACTGAGTCATTTTTCTTAGAAGAAACAAATTAGAAAGATTGTCCTTTAAGCCTTTCTGCTCTACTGCTTGTTGACTGGAGCATTAAGATAATGAGCTACCCATCAGGTCTTTTCTGCCCCGGAACTTGAGGCAAAATCAATCCTTCTCCTCTTTGGAAAACAACTAAGAAATGAACCTTTTGTATTTTGTGTAACTATTGCCAAGTTTGGATTAGGACTTTCATTTATTGATTGTTACATTTTTAAAATTTAAAAATCTTTATTTATTGTGTGTATGTATATGGGTGTGTGCATGCCACACAGTTCACATGTGGAGGTCTGAGAATAATTTCTGGGACTTGGTTCTCTCAACCTGTGGGTTGTTAGGCTCAGTGACAAGCACCTTCTCTTGCAGGCTTAACCAATATTGCATTTCTTCGTATTTCTTTTCTTGCCTTTTATTGGGTTATTTGTATATTTTGAACTACTCACTTATATTTTAGACTGCTTTTATATCTTTTTGTATAGTTTGGTGACTACTCTAATGATTATGATTTACATTAAATCTGTAACTATTTTAAATGTTAAATCTTTTTTAAATGTATCACGATTTTCATTATGTCTTTCTAAGTTTTCTAAGTAAAGGTCTTCTAAGATATAAAATAATGTGTAAACTTTCTGACACACATTCCATCTAGTATAAGATTTTTTGCCCTGAAATTGTTTTTCAAAAAAATACTTGTAGCTCTGTGGTGGTGACACCCACCTTTAATCCCAGCACTTGGTTGGCAGAGGCAGGCAGATCTCTGTGAGTTTAAGGCCAGCCTGGTCTATAGAGGGAGATTTCCAGGACAGCCAGGACTAAACAGGGAAGCACTGTCTTGAAAAACAAAAGCAAAAATAACAGCAACAAAGCCTCATGACGCTCTTTTAGGTCATTAATAACTTACCTTGATTCATCCACAAAGGAGATAATGTTTTGTCCTCATAGTCTCACTAGGTTGATGTTTGTTATTAAGCAGCTTAGTTCTGATTTGAATTGAATTTTTATATTTTTCTGTGACTTGTGATTCTAGCTCCCTAAGCATTGCTCATGGCCAGCACTGAGGAAAGTATTTAGTTTTAAAATGCTTCTGTTTATATGTTAATACTCTGAGCAGTTGAATGCACCAAGACTCACTCTACTCTTTATGTGTAATGCTGAAACACCCATGGAAAGTTTATTTCCTCTGTAAAAGGAAAGATTTGAACTCTGATGATTTTTGTAGGTGACTTTTTTGTTGTTGTTTTGGTTTGATGTAGTTGAGTTGACTGTGACTACAACTTACATCCCCAACCAGTTGTTATTGACATTTTAAAAAATCGTCTGTGTATGTGTGCGCTCGCGGATACATGCATACATACCATAGTATGCATGTAGAGGCCAGAGGGCAGTTTATGGAAGTAGCTCTATCTATGAGTTCCAGGCTTTGAGTTCAGGTTATCAGGC
This sequence comes from Microtus ochrogaster, assembly GCF_000317375.1. Lineage (NCBI taxonomy): Eukaryota > Metazoa > Chordata > Mammalia > Rodentia > Cricetidae > Microtus > Microtus ochrogaster. The sequence continues at coordinate 23,525,286 of NC_022030.1, forward strand.
TTAAATAATTGCCAAGCCATCTAACCAGTCCAATTGACAGTGTTTCTTTTCTCTTTTCTTTTTCTTTTTTGTTTTTTGAAACAGGATTTCTTTGTGTTACAGTCCTGACTGTCCTTTGTCACTTTGTAGACCAGGCTGGTCTCCAACTCACTGAGATCTTCCTGTCTCTGCCTCCCAAGTACTGGGATTAAAGGCATGTGCCACCACCACCCACCAGTATTTTTTGTTTAAATACTCTGTTTTAATTATCTAGTTTTTAATTATTTAATTTCTGTTTTTATAGTTTTTATGATGGTTACTCTAGTGATTGTGATTTACATTGGGCCAGGAACTAACTATATTTTAATTAGGTTGTATGCACATCCATTTTACTATGGTTTTTGTTAGTTCAGTTCATTTAAGTTATTTTTTTTTTACCCTTTCCTTCTTTTCAAAACCAAATGAAGTTTCAAACACCAACAGGACAATTTGGAGTGTATAGCCAACTCTACTAATACTACCAAAGTGTCTGAAGTTTAGTAGTTCACATAGGCACCAAAATGGCAGGTCACTTAAAACATGTGATACTCACTGGAAACTTATTGCATGAAGGAGTTGAAAGTAAGCTTGTCAGTCATTGTATTTCTCAATGCCCTTCTTGACCAGGAACCTTAATCTAGTCTACTACTATGCAGTAAAGTTTTTCCATGAGAATATAAATGAATACCTATACTGTATAATATAATAGCTACTGTAGTTTTTGTTTACTTTTTATTTATTTAAATAGCTACATGTGGCTCTTAGATCATCAGAGAACAAAAACAGGTTTAGATTCTTAGCTTTCTCTTTTATATATGAAACTTTCTTAGAATTTTTGCCGCGTCTTTCAACTCCCAAGTTTGTCATAAGTGTAAGCTTCTGAGAGGGTCCTCGCTGGTCACAGCAGGAGAGAGAAGGTTGGAAGAAAATGGTGTATAAAATGACTGTTGGAGCCCAGCACAAGCCAATGAGCAAATAGCTTGCTAAAGTTACAAGGCAGCTGAGTGTTCAGTGAAGGGAAGAAACTACTCCACAGATTTTATGCAGGTAGAGTTTAATGTAGGAAGTTAGGTATACATTACTGATGACACCTACCATGGCTTGCTTGAGTCTGAAGAGAAGCCTGTTTGAAGCTCCGCATCCACATCATGTTGGAATGAGAAACTTTTGCCACTGCTGCTGCTGAAGGTGGTAGTTCAGAGATGGTGCAATTTAGGTCATTCTCCTTCCTGACTTTGGCAAGCCAAAGAGAATTAAACAAGGGAACTTTATTAAAAACACAAATTGATAAATGAAAATGTAGGATATCTTTTTTTGAAAAAATATAGAAACTGAGAAAACTAAATTATATTAACTGTGACACAAACATTGAGTATATTGTATTGTATTCATATAAAAATAATGCTTGTATATCTGTTCCTTGCAGATCCAGGATGAGAAGACTGATAGAAGAAGCAGCTAGCTGAACAGCTATAAAATGCCCAAATCTGGGTTCACAAAACCAGTTCAGAGTGAAAATTCTGACAGTGACAGCAATATGGTAGAGAGACCATATGGAAGAAAGGTACAGGCAGCTAGACTTTCTTTACTCTTTGAAACCTGGATAAAAGATTCCCAGCATAGTATTTTTAGTAATTACTCAGAAAAATGTAACATGGATATTAAATGTGTGGGTATATGCACATGCGAATGCAGGTACTCTCAGAGCCAAGGAGTGGCAGTCCAGTCTCCTGGAGCTGAAGGTACCAGCAGTTATGAGCCAACCAGTGTGGGCGCTAGGAACCAAACCCAGATCCTCACCAAGAGCAGTGCCTGCCCTTAGCCACTAGACCATCTCTCCAGCCCTAGAGTTTCTCTAAAAAGGAACTCTCTTTGCACTGTCTGGGTTAATCATGTTTTGCTAAAACATGATTTTTTAAAAAAAGATTTAAATTTTTTATTTATGTAAATGTATGCCACATGTGTCTGCATGTCCTTGGAGGCCAGAAAAGGGTGCCAGGTAGCCTGGAGTTGGAAGTACAGGCAATTACAAGTGGTCACATGTCAGTTTTAGGAATTCAACTTGAGTCTTCTGGAAGCGCAGTAGTACATGCTTGTTAACTGCTGAGCTGTTATTCCAGCCCCAGAATGTTATTTTCTAATGACATTGAATTTGATTTGACAATTTTAAGATTTTTATATTTCCTCAATCTGTAATTTTCTGTCTTGGACTTTTTTAAATATTAGATTTCTTTATTTTAGACTTGGGTTGGATAAATTATAATTTTATTTTTATGTTTACTGTATTGTTTGTATAGAACAGGCAATACTTGTTCCTTGAATTATCTTGTTAAAGTTCTTGTAAAATCATGAAAGGGTACCATTTTTTTCTTCTGTTGCCGTTACTATTTGTTATCACAGCATATAGGTGTGGAGGTCAGAGGACAATGTGTGGAATCAGTTCTCTTCCTTCTACCATGAGTGTCCTAAGGGTCACACTCAGGTCACCAGCCTCAGTCATAAGCTCATTTACTGCTGAAAAGTCTTGTCAGCCCCTATACACCTTTGTAAACAAATCTTTGACAGGACGTTTTTTTGTTTTTTTTTTTAAATATTTATTTATTATGTATACAATATTCTGTCTGCATGTATGTCTGCAGGCCAGAAGAGGGCACCAGACCTCATTACAGATAGTTGTGAGCTACCATGTGGTTGCTGGGAATTGAACTCAGGACCTTTGGAAGAACAGGCAATGCTCTTAACCTCTGAGCCATCTCTCCAGCCCCTTGTTTTGTTTTTCAAGACAGGATTTCTCTGTGTATCTCTGGTTGTCTTGAAGCTTGCTTTGTTACCAGGCTGGCTTTGAATTCATAGAGATCCTCCTGTCTTTGCCTCTCGAGTGCTAGGATTAAAGATGTGCGCCACAACTGCACCTCTGTGGTCAAGATATATTCAGATTTTCTTTTCTTTTCATTACCCTTTTTTTGTTACTTTTTTTTTCTCTAAACAGAGTCTTTATGTTGAAACATGCATGTAGACCAAACTGGCCTGGAACTCAGAAATCCACCTGCCAAGTACTAGGATTTAAAGGCATATGCCCCGTGTATACTCAGTTTCATTACTCCATTTTAGTGATTCATATTTTCTAGGAAAATTATAATATACATATACATACATACATATATATAGGCTTTAAGGTTTTTATTGATGTAAATTAGAAATAATTGTCTTTTTAATTTTATTATTCTCTTGACTAACATTTAAGCTCAGTTCCAGTGATTATCATTTTCTTGTCTCTCTTTCTGGCTTTTCTCCTCTCCCCTCTCCTCTCTTTACCTCCCCTCCCCTCCTCTCTCCTCCCCGCCTTCTTCTCCTTCCCTTCCTTTCTCTTCTTTATATGTAATACATTTAGATTATATTTAGGTATTTGATTTTGTTATATTCAAGCTATCTTAGTGTTATTTAAATTTTCTGTTGTTATGAAATAACCTTGGGAAAATGTTAAAATTAAGCCAGGTTGGTGATTCACACCTATAATCTTGGTTTTTGGGAAGCTGCAGTAGGAGGGTTACTGTGAGTTTGAGTCCAGCCTGGGCTACCTAGTGAGATCTTGTCTCAAAAAAGTAAAGGGTTGAGGGATGTCTTAGTTAGAATTACTGTTGATATCATGAAACCTGACCAAAATAAACTTGGGAAGAAAAGGGTCATAATTCACTCACAGTTTTATAACAGTTATCAAAAACCCTGGGGGCAGGAACTCACACAGGGCAGGAAGTTGGAGGCAAGAGCTGATGTAAAGGCCATGGAGAAGTGCTGCTTACTGACTTGCTCATAATGGCTTGTTCAGCCTACTTCCTTATAGAAGCCCAGGGATTTCACCACCCTCAATGGGCTGGACCCTTCCCCATCAATCACTAATTAAGAAAATGCCCTACAGCCGGATCTTATGGAGACATTTTCTCAATTGAGGTTCCCTCCTTTTAGGTAATTGTAGCTTTTGTTAAGTTGACATAAAACTAACCAGCACAAAGGAGATTTAATTGTTGAAGCTCTGTTTTAAGTCATTGGTAACATTATATTTTTATATTTTAAAAATTCCTTTACAGAGGATTTGAGAAAATGTATAGTTGGTGTGTGTATATGCGTGTGCGAGTGTACACACACACACACACGCACGCACGCACGCGCGCGCGCGTGCGCGCGCGCACATCACCATATGCAGTGCCCATGTAGGTCAGAAGAGGACATTGGATACCAGGAAATGGAGATACAGAGATGTGAGCTGCCATGTGGAGCTGGGAACTGAACCCAGGTGTTCTGCAAGAACAACAAGTGCTCTTGATTTCTGTGCCGTCAGTCTAGTCCAAATAATAAAGAGAATTTAATTTAAAATTTCATATTGTTTAGCTAATATTGATATAATTTTATCTTTTTTTATACTAGAGTAAAGACAAGATTGCATCTTACAGCAAAACGTCAAAAATTGACCGAAGTGATATGGGCAAGGAAATGAAAGAGAAATCATCTATGAAACGTAAACTGCCTTTTGCCATTAGCCCATCAAGAAATGAAGAGCGAGATTCCGACACAGGTAGAATAATTTATTTTCTGATAAACTCACCATATTCTTAACTATGGTTTCTTTTTACTTTTTTGTGCACCGCTCCTCTTGACATTTTGGCTCATAGAGAAAGACCGAGTATTTCAGACTGGTTATGGGGGCAGAAGTATTTCTGTTTATCATCCAAACTATGGTTTCTAATAGATTTTAAAAAACAATGTCTATATTCCTTACTCTGAATATTTATAATAAATCTCTTAGCATGTTCAGAACTTAGTTTTAGGGGTTCATTTCACTAATGAAAATTGCTCAGTAAGATAAACATTATTAATATTTTGTATATATGAGAAAAAGATGTTGCATTTTTTATTGCCTTTTGGACACAGCAAAAAAGTTTAGGCATTTTTGATTTACAAAAAAGGAGAAATATGTAGTACCTCCCAAATGAGGCTAACTGCTTAATTCATAGTTATTTTATTTCTCAAAACTCCAACATGTCAGGGGTCACCAGATGTACATAAGGGTGCTAGCTCCCACGCCTGTTACCTAGATTCAGTCCCTGGGACCCACATGGTGGAAGGAGAGAACTGACTCTCCAGATGTATGTGCATGGAGTGCAGGGTGGATGTCTGAGACACCATGACCACAGCAGCTATTATAAAAGAAAACATTTAATTGGAGTTTGCTTAGTTTTAGAGGTTTAGTCCAAGCATGGAAGCACACAGGCAGCCATGGTGCTGGAGAAGTAGCTAAGAGTTCTGCAGCTGGGTCCTCAGGCAGCAGGAAGAGAGAGACTCTGGGCTTATAATGGACTTTTTATAGCCTCAAAGCCCACCTCCAGTAACACACTTCCTTTAACAAGGCCACACCTCCTAATCCTTTCAAGTAGTGCCACTCCCCTGTGACCAAGTGTTCAAATCTATGAGCCTGTGTAGCCATTTTCATTCAGACCACTATAGGGGTCATGGGCACTCGTGCGTGCATGCAGATGTTTGTGATGTGTGTGTGTGTGTGTGTGTGTGTGTACATGTGTAGAAGTGCTTGTGGAGACCAGATGTCATTGTTAAGTGTCTTCTTCAGTTGTTTTCCAGTTAATTTTTTTTTAAGCTTGAGGGCAATTTTACTAACGTTTGAAAGAATGTCTCCTCCAACTGGCCACTCCAGCAGGACAGGCAAGCTGTGATCTCAACAGACGGTGGGAAGAGGAAATTTTGGTATTTGATCAGTGTTATTACCTGACAAGATAATTTGGCTTCTGTGTAAATTCTGTTTTTCATTTTCATAAGTACAATTTTTCTTCCACATTACCAACTTCAGAGAATTATGACCTTGAAAAGTGATGTAGTGTGATTGACTTTGTGACATAGTAATTAAATGTGACAGAATGAATCAATGGTAGATAAGGATTTATTTCTGTGGGTTTTTGTCTGTATGTATCTCTGTACCACATGTGTTTGATACCTATTGAAGAGTGCATCAGATAGAGCAGAACTGAAGATAGTTGTGAGCCACCCTGTAAGTGATGACAATTGAAACTAATTCTTGGTCAGGCGGTGGTGACACACATCTTTAATCCCAGCACTGGGGAGGCAGAGGCAGATGGATCTCTGAGAGTTCTAGGCCAACCTGGTCTACAAAGGTAGCCCCAGGACAGCCAGGGCTACACAGAGAAACCCTACCACAAAAAACCAAAAGGGGGAAGAAAAAAGGAGGAAAACAAGTCCTCTGGGAGAACAGCTAGTGCTCTTAACTGCTGAACCCTCTCTTCATCCTAGCTAAGGATTTTGTGATTTAATGCAATGAGAACACTAGACATAGTCGAGAGTTGATTCAACTCAGCAATGTAAGATGAAACTAGATTCCTCTTAGTCTTTCTTTTCTACCTCCTTTAGCTCTTTTTCCTTAAACATTTTCCCCTTAGAGTTAGTTGCATGCTCAACTTCTTGTCAAAAGGGAGCACTAGAGTGTATTTCTTCCCATGAGACTTCGTCCTTTATAAATGAAGTGACCTCCTTAGAAACTGCAACTTCTAGTCAGGCGTGATGGTACCTGCTTTTAATATCACAGCACCTGGAAAGCATAGATGAGCAGATCTCTGTGTATTTCAGGCCAGCCTGGGATACATAGAGGACTCTGTCTCAAAAAACCAAGAAACTTTAAATCTGCTGCTATTGATTAGTGTCCTGAACTGGCATGAGAATACTGAAAGCCAAAACCTGATGGTGTTTGTCACTTTGATCATGATTTGGGTATTCCTAATAGGAAGGGGAACACAAATATAGGGCAGATGACTTTTATAATGTTTTCACTGTTTATAAAGTGTAATAAGCTGATGAAATTTTATACCTTTAATAATTACTAAAAATTGTTTATCTATTTTGAAATAGGGTCTTATTATATATTCCTGGCCAGCCTGGAACTCACAGAGATCCACTTTGCCTCTTCTTCCTGGTTGTTGAGATTAATGGCATAAGCCACTATGCCTGGCATTATTAAAAGTTTCTAATAAATCTAATAAGTATCCACTACCAATTCTACAATTATACTAACTTTTTTTTTTTTTTTTTTTGGTTTTTCGAGACAGGGTTTCTCTGTGGTTTTGGAGCCTGTCCTGGAACTAGCTCTTGTAGACCAGGCTGGTC